>NC_083877.1:72877783-73180813 GCF_032452875.1 Bos javanicus | reverse complement strand
CTAGGACCCTGGCTCCCTCAGAACTTGAAGTGGTTGATCTCTTGATGGTCCGTCCTTCACAGAGTTCTCCACCTGTTCCCTGAAGGTAAGGGTCTTGTTCTAACATTGACACTGAGGAGTTCCCCACAGAGGAAATTCCTGGAAAAATCTCTCCTTTTGCTTCTCATACCATCTGTCCTATTCGCCCCAGGCTATGGATGCAACTCTGGAGAGACAAAGGAAAAGTTTCTAAACTCATCCTGGTTGATCATAGGAAGATGTCCCTCATCAATTGGAGTTAAAACCGGTTCTTCCTTTATGAAGTCGGGGTCAAAATTACTGACGTCTTCTCGGGATTTCTGTCAAAAAGGAAACAAGGAAACTTTCAGATTCTGTGCATGAGGCTTATTAATCTCCCGTGGGACTTAGCCCTTGCCAGTGAGTTCAGAGGACGGCCCTGCAATTCTCTCGGCAGCATTATTTCCAGTTATGACAATTGGTTAAACAGTGCTTTCTACTAATTCTACTGCATTGTGTATTATTAGGGCATTTCTAACTGCCAATTCACTAGCCTCATAAAAAGCTTGCTGAGCAGACCAGTCTTAGGCTGGGAAGCTAAGGAATTAACTTGCTCACCTGACCCAGCCAACTGGTTCACCCTGTCCATTTCGTGGAGGTACCACTGCTCAGCAGGCCACACAGGGGCCCACAAGACAACAGAGGTTAAGTAAATTCACACTATGTGCTTGAAGAGATTTTCCTCAAAGACTTCTTGGAAATTCTGAGTTCAGGGAACAAATGCGTCTCACTTCACTCACCAGCAGATTCATTTTGCCCTGCTGGCAAAACTTCCCCTCCTCCCAGAACGGCTGGCAGGGGGATGCCCATGAAAGGAAGTGGTTTTATGCTCTGGGTGTTTGGTATCTCAACCTAGCAGCCTGTTACAGATTAAGCCAATGACATATGGAAACATGTATTTTACATCTTTATAAGCTAATGCTGGAGAGATCATTTTTACCATTATGAGATCTCTCACTTTTCTTCCTGGAGTCAATGGTATTTCTTTCTGAGCATCCCTTGTCCCCCTAACTCGTGATGTACTGGAAGCCCAGCTTCTCTGCCTTCCCATTATGGTTCTCTTGACTCACCCATGAGAAACAGCTTAGCTCTCAGTCTAAGAGCTGGACCCCTTCAGGAATGCTGCCCTACTCAGCTTCCTCCCTTGGGGAGGCACCCACGGTATTCCCAGTATTTCCTAGACAAAAAGGACTCGGCTTCTTTTGCCCCGAGCCCTGTGCTGCAGGGGCTGTCACAGACCTAAGCTCTCCAAGCCAGGGAGCCAGGCTCAGGGCCCTGAGGAGCATTTCACATCCTCTCTACTTTCCTGGGGGCTTGGAAAAGGCTCTCTGACTAAGGAGCCTAAGGAAATCAGCTAGAACAATGAATTTTTCAACCAAACTCTTTTGGGGAAACCTGGAAAGTTTCAAGGCCTCTTCGACTCCAGGAAATTTTAACTTGAGAGGATGGGGCCAAGGCAAGCAAGAGGTAAACACTTTTTGAGACGTAACCCCCGGCACACTGAGAGCTGTTGCCTTGGGGGCAAGGAGGAGTCCTGGATGAGGCTGCCCTGTAAAGCATCTCTGAACTTCCAGTCTGGTCATTCCCTGGTGGAACATCTAGCTGCTCAAGTGGAACACTGAGACAGTTTAAGAAAGAAGAAGGTCTACTCAGGTGGTCTCGGACACTTACGATTCTGGGTCGGAAAGGTGGTTCTACTTGGCGATGGTTCAGCTGGGCCCAGTCGATTTCCTTAAAGAAAGGGTGTCTCAAGATGGCATGCTCACCGCCTTGACTTGGGCTGCCCAAGCGCATGGTGGGGTTCTTGGTCATGAACTGAGAGGGGGAGAAAGACAGTCAATCATACAATCACACACAGTAAGGCTGTCACAAGACGGCAGGCATCAACCCTGGCAGAGGAGATGATGTGAGGCTTCATGGCTGCTCTTGCTTAACCAGCTGAATTTTCCATCAGAGGCGGCACAACCACTATGAATCATCCCGTCAAGGCGCAGTTGCTCGTGTGTATTTCTGGCCTTCCCCACTTCCATTTCAGACGTGGCAACCAAAATAAAACCGAAGGGCCCAGTTTTCTTTCCTGTAAATACCACGTATTTTTTTTCCCCCTTTAAAGAAAAGAAACTCTATAAAACAGTGTGCCTTTCTCCAGCACTGCAGTTGAGGACAGCCGGCAGCTTATGAATGGGGCTACTTTTTGGAACAGCTGTGCCATTTTTCTGAGCGACCTGACCAGCCGGCCAGGATTCCCGCTCTCTGACAAGACCACGGAGAGAAGAGAGAGAGTCATTATTCTGATGCTCTGGGTGAAGGAGCCGCAAGGGTGAGAAACTTAAAGTTCTGTGTTCAGGCTCCAGGAAAAACAAAGTTGGACACTTTTATTTATGCAACAAAGATATTATAGTTTTGACTGAAGAGTTTTTTCCTTCGAGATGCTCCCTTCTCTCCTGCTCTTCCATTTTGAAATGTTTCATGACTGAGACTCTTGCCACACAGACCAGAATTGGAATGCATTGCCACACATTTAAGGATTGTGTGTGTGTGTATCCATCCTCTGTATTTATATCAATTGGGCAACTTCCTCACAACTGACCTCCTATCAAGATGTTTTGGGCCAACTCTCCTTTCACGAAGTGGTCAATACAGGCATTCTGATCATTTCCTGACCAAAGACCAGTATAGGATAATTCACTCTTCATGGCAGGATGTCATTTCTAATTTTAAAGACTTTTCCATTATCATTACTTTTCCATTATCAAAAGAAAATGGCCTTGGATAAAAACTTTCCAAAAATTTAAATCAAGTTATCTTTAAATGAATTTATAACAGCCCCCAAATACCCCTTTCCAAGTCTGACTTAAGAACACGAGGCAAAACTAATGAGCAGAAGTTGATACTTCCTTGGAGTAGAATTTACCCAGTAAATTTGAAAAGATCTTGAAGGTGCACATAAGAAAGGGTCGGGCTGGGAGATGACCAGCCCTGCCATGTCAGGTGTCCAAAACTGCCAAACCTCCTGGATTGCTTCAGGTGAATGTGATCAGGTGGAGGGAGGAGGCTGCCAAGGTCCCTGTGCAAACTGACAGGAGAGACCTCATAAAATGCTACAAAAGCTTCAAACAAGACCTAGTAAAAAATGATGGAGTTTAATGGTTTCTCCTCTTTCCAAGAGACGGGGAATGAAAGGCCTGGTGGTGCTGAATTTGGAGGTGGAACTCTAAAGTAAAAGCAGCTTTGAGAGCTTCTGAGCAGTGAGCACTCAGGCATGCGGGGTGATCCGCAGACTTATAGGAAATGTCTCATAAACAACTCCATTCTGGAAGAGCTAGGCGCTCGTGCTGTGTGGGCTCTGCCTAGATAAGTGTGTGTAACTCAGAAAGACGGGAAAATACACACACCGAAGAAACGAATAGACTCCCTTCTTAGGAAAGTCAATGGGATACAATCCCTGATGGAGTAGCCGTGTCTGTTCTAAAAGCTAATTAACAAAAGACAATGCTGCAAAAAACTCAAGCTACAAGGGCAGCAGAATAGACCCAGATGGCTTGTGGGAAACTCCCAGGCCTGCCAACGGTGCGAGCAGAGGATACCTCGTGAATGTGTGGGTACAACTTGTTCTTCTTGGCAAGAGGAACAGTGTGGGGCTCTTGGTGCCAGGGTGGCAGAAGCCCCGGTGTCTGAACGCTTTTGCCCATTCTTCCCTGCCCCGGAACAGAAGCCAAGCTTCCAAGGGGCACTGTGGAAAGGCACTGACCAAAGAAAAGCAGAACACATCATGGCTATTCTCCTCTACAGACTTCATCCCAGTGAACAGAGTCAGGCAGAATGACCCTTTCCACTAGCTTACACTTAGAATTCTGATAATGTTTTTTTCGAATGACCAGGCAGTTTTGTGTTAACTTTGAATATCTTGAGCCCTTTAGATACTGCCATCCTCCATGTAGAAGGAAAAAAAAAAGTTCAATTTATAAAAGTTGCAGGTGTCTATGCAAGGCAGTGCACTAGCTCTCATGGTGTGGGGGTGCAAGCGGTGTGCAGATGACGAGCAGTGTCTCCCCATGAAGGAGCCGATCGAGAGAAGCGGGCAGAGGAGAGACCGCTTTAACTAACACAGCTGGATAAAAGGAAGACACAGTCAAGTGCAGCAGAAGCTTTGGAGAGAGACTGGGCCACTCGCATTGGGGGGTGGTGGTGAGAAGGCAGGCGGTGGCCTCACAGAAGAGGGGACATTTGATGACACGAGGTGGATAGAATTACACATGCCTGAGAACGCAGACTGGCATGGCTGCAGGCAAGCACCTGTGACATTGGGTATTTGGGCTGGCATGAAAGGACAGCTGAGGAACCATGGGGGAGCCAGCAAGACCTGTCTACAGTTTATAATGTGAATGACATGAATGATGAGAGCTGCCCTGGACCTAGGAGATGACTCTAACCATAACATGATGGCTAAATCCCTAGTAGAGAGGGAAGAGATACATGGGGGTGACTAGTTAGAAGGCTGAGGTCACTGCCAAGAAAACATACGTTTGGAAACTAGAGTCTCTCGTTAGTGAGAGGAAAGGCAGGGAGCAAGCCAAAGAGGGCTTGTGGAAGAAGAGTGAGCAGACTCTGCACTGCCTGGAGCTGGGGGGTAGAGAGAGGAGGGCGGCCAGGTCCCAGAGTCCTCTCTGGCTGTTGAATGATGGAAACAGGTGACAGAAGAGGAACCAATTATAGTTGGGAGTACTGGTGTTAGAAGTAGAAATAGGAGCAGTGATGACTTTTGTCAGAGGAATAAAGACATAATAAACATTGACCATTCGATCATTTCTCAAGACCTTACAGATCTGGGAAGCTGGTGAGCTCAGCTTTGCATCTGAGATGTGCAGACATCCACCAGGAGGAGCCTGACCAGGGTGAGAAGTCTGATTCCCAGGGATGATGACGATATTTGGTAAGACAGAGCTGAGGCTGGGAGGGAGGCTGGCGTGCAGGGAAGGCGGACATGGAGGGGGACAGAAGAGAATCGAGGGCAACCCCAGACTGCAGACATTTTATTTGGCCCATGTAGAGTGTTTTAAAATAATTTTAACTACTTGTCAAAGAAGTAGCAAATGTCTCATCACATGAAAGTCAAGTTTTCCAAATTCTCTTGGGAGATGGAATATTCTGGAACACTGGACCTGTACTACTTCCTGGTGAAAATGACCTGAGTTGAGCATGGCTGCCTCCTTGGCTGGGGCATGTGACCCCTGGTCCCGGCACTCCTCACGGCCTCACACCTGGCTCCACATATGCCTGTGCTGGCTCCTAGCCCTGGCACAGGGTGAGAAGAAGGCCAGGGTGGCAGCAGAGCTCATGAGACAGTCAGAGGAGGACAGAGATCATGGAACAGAAACTAGGAGGGGGACCATTTCAGGGAGGAGCAGGGGGTAATCTGTGGTGCTGAGGGAGCAGAAGGCCAGTTGAGGGGGGGCGGGGTTATAGCTCCTCTATGACTAAGCCCCACCCCCTACCAAAGATGCAGAGATGGGAGGTTCAGGGAACACTGAACATCAGTCCCAGGCCTGGAATCTTTCTTGGCACACATCAGTGGAGCGGGCTGGGGCCAGAGGGGGTCTGTGTCCCTAGGCCAGGCCCAGGACTCGCCTTAAGCACCATGTTCCTGCTGCTGTGATGATGACAGCACCATCCCGTTGCAGAGAACTTTCTCTATTTGCTTATGTCCCTACTGGGACCCGAAGCCAAACAAGTTAACAACCACGGTGTTTAGAGGCATCACTCATCCATGTCTAAGGTCATACTTAAAACTTGCCTCACCTCAACTGACCTTCTCCCTGACTGTGGTCTCAAAAGGGGAAGTCAGCCCAGGAGGAAAATAAAGTGACTCCATGAAAGATTTTGGATGCATTTACTAAAGGAAGCAGAATGTTTGCTAGGTTCAATGAAAGCATTTTATAAGCTGCAAAGAGTGAGGAGGCCAGGGTAGAAAATCTGATTCCACCTCGAATGTAAGTCTCTAGCTAACTGGAGATCGGGGGCAAGAAAGTGTGGAGATCCCTTGTATTCCCCTTTCTCCTGAGGCCCTCATGCAAGTGGAAAGAGGGTCCTAAAGGAATCAAAGCACACCTGCCCAGAGAATGAGAAACAACAGTTTCTTCCAGGCTGCAGAGAAGACAGGACCACAGTGGGAAGCAGTCAGCCAGGTGCCCCGCCTGAGGAAACACAAGTGATATGGGCCAGGTCTGTACAGGAATGCCCTGCGAAGCCTCCTGCCAGTCAGGGATGGGTACATAAAGGATGTGAGAGCTCCTCTGATATGCAAGGCACAGAGGGGAAGTGGTTCGGCTCCTCAGCTTCATTACCGTGTTTGGATGCCAGTTCCCCCATGAGCTGTGTGACCTTGGACAAATGTATTAACTTTCCTGGACTTTAGATGCCTCAACTATAAAATAGAGATTTTTTAAAAATTTCCTCATATTACGATGAGTAAATGAATGTAAAATGCCAGCACAGAGCAAGCCTTTAATCAATGCTACTGAGTTTCAGCGAGCATCTTGTTAAACCACTTGGAGGGCCATCCTGTTCTACCTAAATGCAGGGGCATGGACTGAAATGCCTCTAGGAGAGGAACATCTGAGCTGAGCCTAGGCCCTGAGGTTTATCTGGCTCTCTCTCTCTGCTATTCTACTTTGTAGCCAGGAAAAGGGCACAAGATGTTTCTGCCTTCACAGTCCCAGACTCCAACAGGGGGGTGGTAGTGATGGCCTCAGGAAAAACATCAAAGATTTATCAAAGGTTGCTTTTCTGACAGCCAAGATTTCTAAAGACAATCTGAAAACAATAATACAGACGATACTCGGGTTTTAACGTGCAGTTATATCTGCTTTAACAACAGAAGGGAAGTGCTGAATGTGCAGTGAAGAGAGCACTGGGACACCTTCTTGTAAATCTGAGATCAGACAGTACCTGTCATGTCTTGCGGGCTCTGCTACACCTGAGGCAGCTGTGGTTTTGAGTTGTCAGATGTTCCAGAGGATAGAGTTCAAACTCACCCTCTGTAACAATGCATCTAGAGATAGGATCCAAATGTACTTTGAAACTCATTCAAATGTGCGCAATGATTGAAAGTATTTTTTCTTTGGGAATCTGATTTTATAGGAAGAAGACGTTATATAAACAGAGTGATTAATAAGATTTTCTTTCAGGAGAGAAAGAATACTGTATTTTCTACTTAACAGATGGATTTGGCTGTTGAGCAAACAAAATGACCTCCTCCTTCCATTCAATTTCAGACCAAAGGTCACAGAGCTGGCAGTTAGTGCTGGGAAGCTAAGAGGGCATGCCATAGAACATCCCCATCAGTATTCCAAGGAAAGACCCCTAGTTAGGAAGAATGAATTTTATGGCTCTACAGAGAGTCCTGAGGTGGGAGAGCAGAGAAAGAATACAGGACACAGAACAGAATATGGTCCATGGCCATGAAGGCTTCCCCCGCAGCGAGGGCAGATAACATGCATGCTTGTATATGTTGCAGCCACCGGGGTCTGTGTTTTGCTGCCGTCACAGGTAGAATCTGACATCATTATGAAGACTAGTCAGCCACCTTTTTCTCTCACCCTGCTTCCAGCAGGCTGTGGTGGTAGGGCATAGACCCGAGAACCACCTGTGCCAGCAGGGCCATGGTGAGAGGGATGAGGTTGGGCACTGAGTCAGCTGATGGGGCAGCATGGGAGGAAATGCAGATTAGGAAACCGAGAAACAAACAATCCAATAAAAAAAAACTGGGCAGAAGATCTAAATAGACCTTTCTCCAGTGAAGACATACAGATGGCCAAGAGGCACGTGAAAAGATGCTCACCATCACTAATCATTAGAGAAATACAAACCAAACTACAATGAAGTATCGCCTCACACTAGTCAGAACAGCCATCATCAAAAACATCTCCAGTAAATGCTGGAGAGGATGTGGAGAAAAGGGAACCCTCCTACACTGGTTGGTGGGAATATACATTGGTACAACCATTATGGAGAACAGTATAGAGGTTCCTTAAAAAAATAAAAATAGAGCTACCATATGATCCAGCAATCCTACTCCTGGGTATATATCTGGAGAAAACCCTAATTTGAGAAGATACCTGCACCCCAGTGTTCACTGCAGCCCTATTTACAATAGCCAGGACATGGAAGCAACCTTAATGTTCATCAACAGAGGAATGGATAAAGGAGATATGGCACATATATACAATGGGGTATTGCTGCTGCTGCTGCGTCACTTCAGTCGTGCCCGACTCTGTGTGACCCCAGAGACGGCAGCCCACCAGTCTCCCCCATCCCTGGGATTCTCCAGCCACAAAAACAATGAAATAATGGCCATTTACAGCAACATGGATGGATCTAGAGATCGTCATACTGAGTGAAGTCAGACAAATATCATATTGCTTATATGTGGAATCTAAAAAAATGGTACAAATGAACCTTTTTACAAAGAAACAGAGTCACAAATGCAGAAAACAAACTTAAGGTTACTGGGGGGAGCAAGGAGAGAGGGATTAATTGGGAGATTGGGACTGACATATACACACTGCTGCTGCTGCTGCTGCTAAGTCACTTCAGTCGTGTCTGACTCTGTGCGACCCCAGAGACCGCAGCCCACCAGGCTCCATGTAAGCAGGTTTGTTGATTATATTTTTCATCCTGTCTATGGTTGGAATCCAGCAGGCTGTTCATGGGCATATAGTTAATTCTTTATCAATGCTCTTAACACTTTGCCTTGCTGATGTTTTACACTCATTATAGCTTCCCCTGAAACCCAAGCTATCTCAGTAGCTTCACTACAGTTATGTTACAGTGTTGGTTAAAAAAAGAGATAAAGGTCAGAAGCAAGTCTCAGAGAAGGAAGCCCAAGGTCAGGCACTTGTGCCAATGCCAGTGTTGTTGGCCAAGATGGTTTTATTCCTGGCAAACCAGTCCCAAGCAGCTCTGAATGATGGGGAGGGCTTAACCGCTCTCCAGTAACTCCCAAATGTTAAAGGAAAGGGAAGCTCTCCTGACAGCTATGATCCTCAAAACACAGCTATAGAAAGGGAGCAAGTGTTGAAAAAGGACCCTCCAGAGGCATACTACACAATGTCTTCATTTCCCCTTGATGAAACCCAGTCCAACGCCCTTCTTGATTCTGGATACACATTGTCTTGGGTGTCCAAACCAAACCTAACCATCACCTGCTAAAAAGGAACGCTGTGTGATAACTGGAAGTGAAAAATTAAAGAAAACAAAGTGTGCTACTTCTGTTCATTAGACTTTTTCCAACTCAGTCTCTTGGGACTCACAGACATCAGTTAGCAAATCTCTACATAGATTTATATGCTCATTTTATAAAACCTGATATTTTTATCCTGTTTGAGATATGAAGATTAAAGAGTCAAGTGATATTAATACTTCATTAAAAAAAATCCTTCATACCACTAGCCACAGATAAAATGTAAGTTTTCTAAGAACAGAGGTCCTAACAATCTAAAATGGGGGAAGGAAGTTGAGAACAGTAACTTTAATAACATGCCAAAATGTAGTCTCTAGAACGATCAGCATTTTTCTGTCTTCTGCCTATACCAGCCTGGTCTGTCTGTGAGTACATGACCCGTTTCTATAGTGTCAGTTTCAGTAAGAAGCCCAAAGCTCCATTTCCTCCTATGGGAACTCCAGTCCTGGCCACGGGCAAGCACTGCCAGGCTGCATGTTAACCATCCTCTTTTTAAAGGATCTTTCGGTAACTGACTTTTGGATTCTCCCCGCAACAGTATTTGAAAAATTGGCCGTAATGATGGAGAGCTGGATCCTCTGCAAGACTCTGGTCCTAGGCTTCCCTCTGCTTCCTCAGCCTCCCTCTGGCTGACCACCTTTGGCTACTGCCTCAAGCATTCCAACCTCTGCCAGGAGGGGAGCAGGAAATGCTGAAGAACATGCTCAATGCCACGCCGGTTAACTGCCTGGTGACAGGTGTGGGACACACTGAGCACTAAAAGAGGATCCCCGATTACTTGTGGTTCCCTGTCTGAACACAAAGGTGAGCGAGACTCCTGCAGACAATGCACAGAGGAATGAAATTTGATAGGTGTGATGACAGATAAGCCCACACACAAACATACACTTTAATTTCTGTAAAGCTCAGAAGCAAGAGCACGCTATAATCTCCTTCTGAGGCCAAGTTTACAGTGCTTCCTGAACTGACAAAGGTGACTCAGGAGAACGCACCAAACTCCTTTCAGCACTTATTTAACCTGGCCACCTGTGTGAGCAGGAGAAAAGGGCGTTGACTCACCTGAGTCAGCACTGGCGCCTTGTGATCGCTCACCGGAGATGATGGAGCATAAAGGAACGCTCACCTCAGGGAGGCCTTCACCGTCCTAAGCTCTGGGGACTCAGGAGGACCGCCCCCCGCCAAGCCTCCCTGGAGCTGATGAAGCCAAGGTTCAGTGCAACTGCCGAAGCTCTAAGCAAACCATACATTTTCTTCTGTGTCATGATTATTAGTATTTTGGAATAACTGAATGCCAGTTTAGGAAACTCAGTGACATGGTGGCCAACAGAAAATGTCTTTATACCAAAACCAAGTTAAAAAAAAAAAAAATCATCTTTAAGGTCAGCAATCTAGAAAGTCTACATCTGTTTTTCACACAAGAGTGCCTATCTTTATTTATCTTTCCTCTGCTACCTTCTGTGGATGCTGCCAGTTTTTATATAACCTGTTCTTTGAGAGCAGGGGTAGGATTTTGCTTCTGGAACATGCATTTAACATAAACCTTCACAGAGAAGATGAGACAGGAGAGACAGAAGGGCAAGTGAGAAAAATAGTCTTCTCTATTGGAGTGGATACTGTGGTTATTTTTAGTTGTCAGGATTACTGCTTAATGACTTGGGATTTTTTTTTTTTTTTCCAAGTAGAAAACTGGGCCAAAAACTCTGTACTCTACTTCCCCTCCCCCACTGACTCTGTGCTCCACGGGGAGTGTTCTCACCAGCACGTTCTCAGCCCTCTCTCCATGTTTATGAGAACTTTGGGGAGACTCTTGAGTTATTGGTGTAAGGCTATCCAATCCTGTGGTGGGGGTAAAGATGACGAGTGGCGGAGTGAGGGAAGGAAAGGAAGACGGGGTTAGGGGTTATGCTGGGTGAGATGTCGGTGCCCACCCTGTTCAGCCCCTCCCTCACCGTGAACGACAGACAAGAACACCCCTCACCCTGAATTCGGGGACTCACTGACATTATTACACCATACAAAGCCTCCGGGTCATGAACATCTATGACTCTATGGTGTTACATAAATGTGTATCCACACAGTTTCTACAGACATGGGATAATAATAATACCTTCTATTTTAAAGTAAGGCGGCATTTAGAAAGCATTTCCTTCTGAAGGAAAAAAAAAAGGGGGGCAGGAAAATATCCAGAAGACGCCAATTCCAGGAATGCTGCTGACCTTATGATCCAAAGGCAAGACTGTCGGGAAATCTCAGGAAGCCAAGTAGGGATGACCCACCACACTGAGACAGTGGTGAGAGCGGATGTGAAGGGCTGGCTCAGGGATCCTGGCCCTTCCTGCCTCTCCCGTGGGGAAGGGCAGACCCAGCAGGAAAGGGTCACACAAAGAGATAAGAGGAGCAGCGTGGGCACGGCTCACCAGTGGGCACGCTCTCCTTCTCCGTGTGTTATCTGTTAAAAATCCCTCTTTGGGGTGCCCTCAGTTACTCAACTTGGGAGTGGGAGAGGTAAATTAGGAGTTTGGGATTAACAGATACACACTATATAAAGTGGATAAAAAACAAGGACCTACTGTACAGCACAGGGAACTATATTCAATATCTTGTAATAACCTATAACAGAAAAGAATATGGAAAATAATATATATTATATACATTACATATATATATATATCTGAGTCATTTTGCTGTACACCTGAAACTGACATAGCATTGTAACTCAACTATACTTCAATTTAAAAAAAGCATAAGAAAAAATTTTTAATTAAAAAGAGAAAAGGCTCCTGGGAAAACAGAAATACAGCTCTCTCCAAAATAAAAAGCTAACACAGCCCCATGTACAATTAAGCACTTAATAATCTTGATGATGTTGGTGGATGTTCAAAGAGAGGATGAAGATAATGACAGCTCTCAGCGTGCTGTGAAATTACTACTCATAATTTAACAACACTAATAACTTCTGCATTGTGCCTACCACTTTGAAAATGCTTTCATGGTGCTACCCCATTTGAAGTGGGTACCAGAGGTGTTATCATCACTGCATTAAGGAATAAAGACTGGGTAGCAGTGGCAAGTCAAAGAAGGTGATGGCAACCCACTCCAGTACTCTTGCCTGGAAAATCCCAGGCAAGGAGGAGGAGCCTGGTGGGATGCAGTCCATGGGGTCGCGAAGAGTCGGACACGACTGAGCGACTTCACTTTCACTTTTCACTTTCATGCATTGGAGAAGGAAATGGCAACCCACTCCAGTGTTCTTGCCTGGAGAATCCCAGGGATGGGGGAGCCTGGTGGGCTGCTGTCTATGGGGTCGCACAGAGTCGGACATGACTAAAGCGATTTAGCAGCAGCAGTGGCAAGTAGAGGTCTTGTGATCCTCAGACTAGTGTGTGTTCTTTCCATTCTGTTATGTGAGGTTGCTTCCCCTGCCAATTAGCGATTTAGACAAACTGTTTTTAATACATCCTCCATCTCTGAAATTCTGTGTTTAAGTTTCTAGTGGTCACCAAGCTCCATGACAAATGATTACAATCCAGAAGAGCATGCATGACTTCCTGACAGTTTGGGGATTATGACACCCAGTGGAGTCAACATTAGGAACTCTTTTCTTTTTTTTTTTTTTTTAATATACTTGATTTACAATGTTATATTAGTTTCTGGAATCAAGATTGCCGGGAGAAATATCAATAACCTCAGATATGCAGATGACACCACCCTTATGGCAGAAAGTGAAGAGGAACTCAAAAGCCTCTTGATGAAAGTGAAAGTGGAGAGTGAAAAAGTTGGCTTAAAGCTCAACATTCAGAAAATGAAGATCATGGCATCCGGTCCCATCGCTTCATGGGAAATAGATAGGGAAACAGTGGAAACAGTGTCAGACTTTATTTTTTGGGCTCCAAAATCACTGCAGATGGTGACTGCAGCCATGAAATTAAAATACGCTTACTCCTTGGAAGGAAAGTTATGACCAACCTAGATAGCATATTCGAAAGCAGAGACATTACTTTGCCAACAAAGGTCTGTCTAGTCAAGCCTATGGTCTTTCCTGTGGTCATGTATGGATGTGAGAGTTGGACTGTGAAGAAGGCTGAGCACCAAAGAATTGATGCTTTTGAACTGTGGTGTTGGAGAAGACTCTTGAGAGTCCCTTGGACTGCAAGGAGATCCAAGCAGTCCATTCTGAAGGAGATCAGCCCTGGGATTTCTTTGGAAGGAATGATGCTAAAGCTGAAACTCCAGTACTTTGGCCACCTCATGCAAAGAGTTGACTCATTGGAAAAGACTCTGATGCTGGGAGGGATTGGGGGCAGGAGGAGAAGGGATGAGGATGAGATGGCTGGATGGCATCACTGACTCGATGGACGTGAGTCTGAGTGAACTCCGGGAGTTTGTGATGGACAGGGAGGCCTGGCGTGCTTCGATTCATGGGGTCGCAAAGAGTCGGACACGACTGAGTGACTGAACTAACTATTAGTTTCAGGTGTACATCACAGTGATTAAAATGTTTATAGATTCTATTCCATTTATAGTTATTATAAAACAATGGCTATATTCCCTGTGGTTGTTCTATATATTCTTGTAGCTTATATGGATTTTATACACTGTAGCTTGCACCTCTTAATCCCTTCCCCTTGTCTCGCCACCTCCCCTCTTCCCTCTCCCACTGGTAACCACTAGTTTGTTCTCCATGTCTGTGAGTCTGCTGCTTTTTTGTTATATTCGCTAGTTTGTTGTATTTTTTAGATTCCACATATAAGTGATATCCTACAATATTTGTCCTTTAACTTATTTCCCTAAGCATGAAAAGGTTCATAACATTAGGAACTTTTGAAGTCAGTAAGCCCCCCAGAATCACAGATGGTTACAAAATCCTTGGAAAAGGCCTGAAGTCCATATTTTTAAAGGAAGCAGGGTATCTTACCTTGATCTGGAATTGCATAACAAAATGAAAGTTCATTCAGAGTCCTTAAAAATGTCTCAACCTACCTAGCTCCTAACAGGTGCATTTCCCAAGCCGCCGGTGTTCTGGCCGAGGACCAGCACTGAACCCGGCTAGCACTACTCGGAAGTCACCGTAAGCCTCAGTGTCTGAGGCAGGCACACTGCAAAAGCCCTGGCCTAGTTCACAAGTCAAACTAGCAGACAGGCTTCAGAGGGAGACGTTTACACAACCCGCAGCCATTCTTTCTCAACCTCCTCCCTGGATCCTCTCCCACTGTCACCCCTTCAGCACTGGTGTCCCGGGCCCCCTCCTTTTACTCTCCACCCTCGCCCCCAGTCCACGTCTGCTCCCCTGCCACCTCTCTCCTGAGCTCCAGGCCCACGGGGCCAACTGCAAGGAACAGACCACTTTCCGCATGTCTCCCGGACCCCTCAGAGGTCCCAGTCCTAAACTCATCTTTTCCAGCCCTCACCCTCACCTAACGCACCAACGGTAGAACTGGTGACTGCACTCCTTTGAACACACATGCTCTGCTCCCCTCTGAGTACTTGCACAAGTTAGCTCCTCTGTCTAGAATACCCTTCCGCTACCACCCACCCTGCCCCGTCTACCCTGCTGAACCTTTGCTTGTTTCTCAACGCCCAGCTGAGACGCTGCTTCCTCTGCCTTGTCCTTATGTCACTTCCCTGTCCTTGACCCCAGAGAGAGCTTTGATCATTCCTCCTTGGCAGCGAGCTAAGTATCCATTTACGTGTTCTCATTCCTATGAGGCTGTGAGCAACAGAAGACGCTGTGTCTTTTCAGCTTTGCTTCCCGGCACTTCGCACAAGGCCAAGCCAAGGGAAGGCATCTGACAAGTATTTGCCGGGTGGAATGAGACAGGGCTCCTAATTCCTCATGTATCAGTTTCTCCTATGGTCATAGGCTCATCTCAGGTCAATAGAGAAAGACTCAAATGCACAGTCTTTAAATAACACTCACATTCTTATCATAAATGTTATGTCTTACTTTATGGAAAGTTAGATGGTTGGCAGATTCATGCTCTGTGAGTATTAAGTACATGGCACCCTGGAAGCTTCCTCCAGTGGCTCATGTTTCTAGGACAGTTGGAAAGAATCATATCAGGGAGTTATTTGGGTGCTAAACATGTGGGGCTCTAAAGGCAAAGGATGCTTATTAATGAAAAGGAGAATAAAAATGGGGAGTGGCCAGGTATAGGCTAGCTCAGAACCCTGGACTGGGAGTCAGAAAAAACTGGATTCTGATCCCAGAGTATTTCCCCCTCACGTGATATAATATATAGAACACAATATTTACCTTCTTGGCCATTTTTAAGTGCACAGTTTAGTGGGATTAAGTATATTCACATTGTCGTACAACCATCACCACCATCCATCTATAGCACTTTTTTCATTTTCCTAAGCTGAAATTTCTCATCCCTTAAACTCTAACTCCCTACCAACCCCTCTGCCAGCCCCTGGCAACCACCATTTTGCTATTGTCTCTATGAATTTGACTACTCTAGGGTTCTCATGTAAGTGGAGGTCCCTTTGTATTTGGTTTATTTCATTAAACATAATGCATTCAAAGTTCATCCATGTTGTAACAAGCGTCAAAATTTCCTTCCTTGCTAAGGGTGACTAATCCATTGTATGCATATAACATATTTTGTTTATCCATTCACCCGTTGATGGACACTTGGGTTGCTTCCACTTTTTGCTATTGTTCAGTCGCTCAGTCATGTCCAACTCTTTGTGACCCCATGGACGCAGCACATCAGGCTTCCCTGTCCTTCACCATCTCCTAGAATTTGCTCAAACTCATGTCCATTGAGTCAGTGATACCCTCCAACCATCTCATCCTCTCTTGCCCTCTTCTCCTCTTGCCCTCAATCTTTCCTAGCATTAGGTCTTGTTCAGTGAGTTGGCACTTCACATCAGGTGGCCAAAGTATTGGAGCTTCAGCTTCAGCATCAGTCCTTCCAATGAATATTCAGGGTTGATTTCCTTTAGGATTGACTGGTTTGATCTCCTTGCTATCCAATGGACTCTCAAGAGTCTTCTCCAACACCACAGTTCAAAAGCATCAATTCTTTGACACAGCCTTTTTATAGTCCAATTCTCACATCCATACATGACTACCAGAAAAATCATAGCTTTGACTATATGGATCTTTGTCAGTAAACTGATGTCTCTGCTTTTTAATATGTTGCCTAGGTTTGTCATAGTTTTTCTTCCAAGGAGTAAGCATCTTTTAATTTCATGGCTTCAATCACCATCTTACAGTGATTTTAGAGCCCAAGAAAATAAAATCTGTAACTATTTCCACTTTCTCCCCATCTGTTTGCCATGAAGTCATGGGACCAGATGCCATGATCTCTGTCTTAGTTTTAAGCCAGCCTTTTCACTCTCCTCTTTCATTTTCATCAAAGGCTCTTTAGATCCTCTTCACTTTCTGCCATAAGGCTGGTGTCATCTGCGTATTTGAGGTTAATGATATTTCTCCCGGCAATCTTGATTCCAGCTTGTGCTTCATCCAGCCCAGCATTTCACGTGATGTACTCTGCATATATGTTAAATGAGCAGGGTGACAATGTACAGCCTTGGCGTACTCCTTTCTCAATTTTGAACCAGTCTGTTGTTTCATGTCCAATTCTGTTATTTCTTGACCTACATACAGATTTCTCAGGAGGCAGGTAAGCTGGTCTGGTGTTCCTATCTCTTTTAAGAGTTTTCTGGTTTGTTGTGATCCACACAATCAAAGACTTTAGCCTAGTCAATGAGGCAGAAGTAATTTTTTGGAATTCCCATGCTTATTCTATGATCCAGCAGTGGATGTTGGCAATTTGATCTCTGGTTCCTCTGCCTTTTCTAAACCCAGCTTGTACAACTGGAAGTTCTTGGTTCATGTACTATTGAAGCCCAGCTTGAAGGATTTTGAGAATAATCTTGCTAGCATGTGAAATGAGCGCAATTCTACCTTTTAGATTTTGTGAATAATGATGTGAACACTGATATACAAATATGTTCAAGCCCTTGCTTTCAGTTCTTTGGGATATACACCCAGAAACGGAATTCCTAGGTTATATGGTATGTCTAAGTTTGATTTTCTGAGAAACTGCCTGCCATACCACTTTCCACAGTGCCTGCATAATTTTACATTCCCGTGAGAGCTACACAAGGGTTCTAATCTGTTTGGTTGTTTTAAGTAATGTGCTGAATGGCCTTTGGTGAGTCACAATTTCTCTGGACCCCAAGTTTCCTCATCTATTAAATGAGGGAATTGGAATGGATAATCTTTTAGGTTTCTTCTAGAAAAAAAAAAAACACTATATTGGTCTAATTAAATCAAGTTGCAATTAGAATCAGAAAGCAGTTTGAATGGTTTGTGAGGTATGACTTGCTACCTTAAACCCTCTTCCTAGTACAATAAGTAGAATCATACTTTTTCAGAGAAAAGGGCAAAGAGCCTAAAAATGCACCCTGCTCTCACTGATGACACTGGCATCTGCTTCCTGAGCATCTAGTCTGTGCTCAGCACTGTTCCAAGTATCCCCCTCGCGTCATCTCCAATCCCGAGAGTACAGATGAGGAAAACCCAAGGCATGGCAAAATCACACTGTGTGCCCAAGTTCCCACAGCCAGCAGATGAAAGAGCCAACATCTGCCCTCGGACAGCTCTGCTCTGCAGGCCGGTTCCTCACCAACAGGCACTGACACTTCCCTCCTGGGTGCTTCTCCCCAGGTCTTGAGAGCTCTTCACTGTTTTCTTCCTTTTCTTTGATCACACTTCTGTTTAAATATCTCAGCCCTCTGCCAAGAACAGCTGAATTTCCTCAGCTACAGCATTTAAACCTTTTATTTTTAGGCCTGGGGGCTGAAATGTACAAAGCTGTCTCCGAAATCCTCTCGGTTAATGTTTTAGTAATTTTCTCTGACATCTTTTCCAGTGTTTTTCAGAAAATTGCTCTTAAGGTACACTCCTTGAGGGAGGAAGAAACAGAATGCTTACCATGTCCCTGCGTGGCTTACATGTACTAATTCACTGAATCTGGGGAGGAACCCTGTGACATGGATTTTATTACTTCAATTTACAGATCTTTTGAGCAAGGACACAGATTCAGAGAGGTGTGTTAGCTTGCCAAGGTCACTCAGCCAGAGTGTAACACAGCTGGGAGATAAGCCTGCCATGGACTGAAACCCGAGCTTCTTCGTACAGGAAGATGCCCAACAGAGAACACAGAGAGCCACTTAAGAAAGTCAGTGCTCAGCCAGTGACACAGCATCATCCACTGAGCTGCTGGCATTAGAAAGGGCCCAAAATAAAGGGAAGCGAAGAGGTTCACAGCTTCCCAGAAGCGAGTCTGCAGGGAGAGGGAACAACTCAGTCCCCACTGAAGAGCAAATTCTTGTGAGGCACCAGAGGCTGTTTTCTCCCAGAACAAAGATTGTGGAGGCAGGATGCTCCTAGATAACATATAACTAGATAACTAGTCACTAAGTAACTAGATAACTGCTGCTGCCGCTAAGTCGCTTCAGTTGTGTCTGACTCTGTGCGACCCCATAGACGGCAGCCCACCAGGCTCCCCCGTCCCTGGGATTCTCCAGGCAAGAACACTGGAGTGGGTTGCCATTTCCTTCTCCAATGCAAGAAAGTGAAAAGTGAAAGTGAAGTTGCTCAGTCATGTCCGACTCTTAGCGACCCCATGGACTGCAGCCTACCAGGCTCCTCCATCCATGGGATTTTCCAGGCAGGAGTACTGGAGTGGGGTGCCATTGCCTTTACCAGCAATGTTTCCATATATATCAAAGATATAAAGTAATTGAGGGAGGGATAAATCAGGGATTAACATACACACATTACATATATAAAATAAACAACAAGGACCTATTGTATAGCAGAGGGAGCTCTACTCAATACTCTCTAATAACCTATATGGGAAAAAGATCTGAAAAATAATGAACATATGTATAATAGACTCACTTTGCTGTACACTTGAAACACAACATTGTAAATCAACTATACACTAATAAAACTTAAAAAAAAGTAATTGGATCTATCTGGTTAAATATAAATCATCTTAATAGTTCCATGTGAATCTTAACCTTGCTTAGTAGCTACTCTAGGTTTTATAGGGATTGGGTTAAAAGGGGTGAAACCTGTGTCTCAGATTTAGTGGGGAAGAATTCTCTTAAGAGGATTCTAAATGCTAAAAAGAGGTTGAGGACTTCTAAAAAAAATTAAGAGGAGCAGATGTGGGTGATGGTCAACTCAAATGCTGATGTGGTCTTTAAAAATTTCTCCTGGGCCTGGATTCAAAAGGTATTAAGTGTTTATCAGAGAAAGACTGAACTGGACTCTTAATCCTAAAATAGGGAACATTAAAGTTTCTTGAGGCACAGACTGACTTTTGTTTCCTACCCTTCATGGTACCAAGCACAATAACTTTTATACACCAAGGCCAACAATGCATATTTCTTTATGGCATGAACTAGCATTTACATTTGAATTATATAACTCCGGGGTCTTTCTTTTAAATAGTATAAAAACTAAATCAGCTATGGCAATTGGACTAAATATGTGCACCATGAAAAACCATTCGTACTGTGATGGTAGTCACTGCAGGCCACAGAGGATTAGCATGCCTTGGGAGTCAGAAGGACCCCAACTCTAGACCACAGGACTGGGAGAGTAATAACTCAAAAGTAAGCCCAACTCTGTAGCACAAATTGTTGTGTTATCATAGATTAGGTCATCATAGGTAGCTGGGACCAGCTAAGATGAGCACATTTCCCTTCCAAAGGTGGAGAAATTTTAAGGCATAAATCTATAAAGACAAGCCCTTCTCCCTGATTTTTTATTAATGAAATTATAAAAGCCACATTCTCCTTAGTCTAAATTTTCTACTAAATATACAAATAAATTTTTCTTATGAAAACAGGGTAGACAGAAGACATTTGGTAGAATCCCGAAGTACTTCACTTTTATCTCTATGGGCAATTAAAGCTTCTTCCATATCAGGAGAGCACTGGTGCCTGAACTTGAGAATCAAGTTACAAATTATGATTTACTTGGGCAATATTTGCCTGAGAAGGATTTCTGTGATCATTTCCTGAGAAGTGGAGACTTCTCAGGAACAATTATGCCATCGGCCCCAGGACAGAGTGATCTGTAAACAACATGTCCTTAAAATGACACTAATTATATGACTGGAGATTTCCAGAGAGACAAGTCTCTCACCAACAAAGCTAGTATTTCCTGAATTTAGTTTTTTTGTCTCCAATCACAGGAAGTGATATGATTTGAGCAAAGTAATTTTTATCCCATAGATATCCCCCAGAGAGAATGGATTATTCTGATTTTCCCCTATTTGAAGAATATTCATCTTTATTCTCCCTGTGCATATATTGGGAAATAATAACCTGATTTCCTAATAGGGTATTGACCCAAATTACATTATTCTGTTATTACATGTTAACTTTTTTTATAACTTTATATTTTACTGGTATATTCAGGGTCTACAGGATATATGAGACTGTAAGGACAACAGGTGATGTCATAACCTGGTAATCAGATCAGATCAGATCAGATCAGTCGCTCAGTCGTGTCCGACTCTTTGCGACCCCATGAATCGCAGCATGCCAGGCCTCCCTGTCCATCACCAACTCCAACCTGGTAATAAACAATACTAAAAAATTAGTTATCATTCTGTACATTAAACAGGTCCTAGAATCAGAAGGTTATTGGCACATGGCAGGGCCCCTGATCAAAGCCCTGGAAGAATTTCTCTTTCTTGTTGGTTGTTCCTTCTTAATTTTTTTCTGGTTTTCTTCATCTATTTCTTTTTAAAGCTTTTTATTTTATATTGGAGCACAACTGATTAACAATGTTGTGATAGTTTCAGGTAGACAGCAAAGGGATTCAGCTGTCCATATAGATGTATCCATTCTCCCCCAAACTCCCTTCCCATCCAGGCTGCCACATAACATTTAACAGAGTTCCCTGTGTTACACAGTAGGATCTTGTTGGTTTATCCATTGTGTATATTACTTGTTACTTTCTTATTTTCAACATAAAAGCATCAAATCCACATTTCTTCCACACTTGAAAGTAAGGCTTCCATCATATTGCCTTAAATGCACGAGAGAGAGACCTTTTCTACACGATATTCCACCCTGCACCTAAATTGTGGGCCTGGCACCTGACTTGCACAAGGACAGCATGGCAGCAAATGAGATCTTGCCCAAGCCTGAAAAACCTCTCTTCTCTCCCAGCACCACTGGAAAGGCCCCTTCATCCTGCTCCTTGGATGTTGTCAACAGAAACACCATCAGTACAGAAACAACTGGCAGTGCCATTTACATGACCCAACAGCCTCATACATCCCGACTGCATGAAATAGGAGCATCACTTCACCTACACTGAAGCTACAAATGGTAGAAATACTTGATATTTGGCCAACAACACTATGAACAGCTATTACGTGTGCTCAGTTACTCAGTCATGTCAGACTCTGCAACTGTAGCCCACCAGGATCCTCTGTCCATGGGATTCTCCTGGCAAGAATACTGGATTGGGTTGCCATTTCCTCCTCCAAGGGATCTTCTTGACTCAGGGATCAAACCCACATCTCTTGTGTCTCCTGCATGGGCAGGCAGATTCTTTACCACTAGCATCACCTGGGCAGTTGGCTCCAAAATAACTATTGCATAAGAGGACAAAAAAGCCTGAGAAAACTCTGGTTCTTTGATTCTATAGATTAAAACACACATTTCAGCTAGAGCTGATAGGTGGCATCAACAAACAAACAAACTTCAAACCCAAACAGCACACATAGCAAGCTGGTTTGCAATAGCTGGAAAGCTAGCTGAGTATGTCACACTTACAGATTTCAGGATCCCTGTGGCATCTTCATGCAGCCATGTAGGGTAGACCACTTCATCGTTCAGTATGGCCTCAAAGAGGTCATCTTCGTTCTCTGCCTCAAAGGGCGCGTGGCCACACAGCATCTCGTACAGCAGCACGCCCATAGCCCACCAGTCCACCGCGGGCCCGTAGAGCATCTCCTGGAGGATCTGTGCAAAGGGGTGATGTGAGAGGAGCTCTGTGCATCTGATGAACAAATGCACCCTTAATGACTACAGAAAATGAAGGACTAGAAGCTGAAGTAAAGCAAGGGAATTTCCTGCACTCCATGTATGTTTCAGTCCATCTCTAGATTGGGGTCTATTTTCCTGGGGTCAAATCAGAGGCCTTCTCATTCCGGTGGTCAAACATCTATGGTCTACTTAGGCCAAAGTAATAGTATACGCAGATCCAAACCAGAAAGTGCTTTGGGACTATCTCTGTGGAGGAGGAGGAGATGGGCTCACTCACTCATATGGGGGCAATTCAAGAGCTTGTGGTTATTTCTACCAAATGGGGACAGGATCAAAGCTCTGCGTAGAGACAAAGAAGAAAATTAAATGGGCCAGGTGTAGAGTGCACTTTGACCTCATTCAGAGCTAAACCCTGAAGCCACTGCAAAGTTTACAACTCTTTTGGACTTGAATTTGTACTGGGAGGAACTGAGGACATTTTCAGCCATCATTCACCCAAGGAGCCAGAGAGGAGTCTGGAGGTGTCAGCTTTCAGCACTGCCCACAAGCTGCAGCGGTTCTTGGCCCTGCCTTTCTGATGGGGCTGCTGGGGAATCTGGATTCCCAAAGCTGCTTAAGCAATGAGCACACTCACCTCCGGAGCAATGTAGTCAGGCGTGCCGCAGAAGGTGGCCGTGGTGACCCCGTTGCAGATCCCCTCCTTGCACATCCCGAAATCTGCCAGTTTGCAGTGGCCCTCGTGGTCCAACAGTACATTGTCCAGTTTCAGATCTCTGCAAGAAACACAGAGCAGCAAATATGGTGGGGCAGCCGGGCCCAAACCATCAACCTGGCTGAGCTGGGTCACGAGATGGGGGGGTCACACAGCCAGGAGAGCTTTCTGTACCCACACTTCAAAGGGGAGACACCTTTTTGTGTTATCTGGATAAGAGTGGATATAAGATATCCACTCTCAAAATCTGCCTCGTGGTCCTGGATGATGGTTCCATCTGAATGGGCTAACCACGTATCAAAACACAGGCTGCCCATTAAAAAGGGACAATGCGACTGCCAGGCTTTCCACTGACCACCTATCCAGGAGACATCCACCCACCCTACACCCTGTTCTGTGGCATCTATCTCTGCCCACTGGCCTTCGCTCGGTGAAGTCCTGGAGCACATGGCCACTGTGTAGCACACACTGTGACAGGCATCAAGAGCAAGACGATCCTTCTCCCTAAGGAACACACTGTGTGTTCGGGAGACAGATATTCACTAGACTATCAGCTCCACGGAGGAGGCATCAGATGCATCTGGGTCACACTGTGCCTAGCATAGTGCACTCAATAAATCTTTGTTCAAAGTATATACACATAGATGAGTGTGTGTGTGTGTGTGTAGATACATAAATATGTGTGTATACATACACACATATATTGGGGGAAAGAGGAAAGGAGAGTGATGGGGAGGGAGACAGAACCAACTGTTGTGTAATACAAGTGGCATGAGAGAAAGAAGAACCATGTGCTGTGAGAGAAAAACAAGAAGGAACAATTCATTCCTATTAATGGCAGGACAGAAGTCTGTTCCACAGTAGAGGCAGAAATTGAGCTGGGCCTTATAGCATGAGTCAGTCTTCTAGGTGGGGAAGCGGTATGAGACGGTCACTGTGGGCAGGTGGACAGGGCCCGCGCACAGAGCAAGAGCAGAGATACAGGTGGGCTCAGGAACCCCATGTGGCATAGGATGACTGACATGAAAACACTGAGGCCATCAAAATGCCAGGGCTAGAAAGCAGAGTTAAGTCCACACTGTGAAGGGCCCTGCATATCACACGAAGGAATTCTGATGCTTAGATATTAGGCAAATGTGACCCACTCAAGCTCTCTAAGTTTTCCAGCTGATGAGAAAAGATCATCTAGAGGGAAGCTGAGAGAATCCAGGGAAGAGATGTTAAGACCTGAACTAGGACAGTAACAGATGGAATGACAAGTAGGGATCAGTCAGCAGTGCTTTAGTGAAAACATGATCAGGATTAAGGCCTGATGACCACTTAGAGATGGATGAGGAGAAGCAGCAGCAGAACTGATGACTCCTGGGTTTCTGCCTTAGATTCAGTGGGTTAGTGGGGACACTAATGACCAGGGAAAAGCAAAACAGGAGTGAGAACAGAGTTTGTTTGGGTATAGCCCAGATACATAGAAACCTCAGATATTACGGTGAGTGCAGGGCAAAGGCACTCACCCTCCCTTCCCTAACCTGGAGCAGAATCCAATCAAGGGAAGTGAGTTTCCAGCAGCAGAACTGCTTGGTGAAAGGTATTGATGGAGGTAGGAACATGGGTCAAATGTCAATAAAACTGTCTGCAAATGAAAGGCAGTGCTCCTAAACACCCCCTCCCCGACATAGGCTTCTGGCACCGTCTCCCATTGCCACACATAACATAACAGAGGGAAGCTGGCACCACAGCAAGCTGGGAAAGAGTCCCACACACCTACATCCCATGTAGGCCTCTCAGTCTAGCCTTGGGGGAGGATCGGGGGAGCAGCCCTGCCTACAGGGCAACAACCTCCACCCATTGATCCTTGAAGGAAAGATGTGCTCAGAGGCAAAGACATTGGCTTAGCAGTGAAGGAGGCTGCCCAGCCAGCAGGGATGTTAGACGACCACCCTGACCTGGAGGTCTGCAGTCAACTGCCAGGGGGGAAGCTACAGTAGCCGCAGCCTCCTGGGGCTGTGCTATGCGGAGTGATGGTGGCCCCTCACTGGGCCTCTCCACAGTGGGGGCTACTGACTGCTGCTCTGGGCCTTCGCATCCCCAGGGGGCTGTGTTGGGGCATTCATGGCTCTGTTTTCCCATGTCTTCCCATCTCTGCTCTGACAATAAAGGCCTGTTGGGCTGATCGGCCCAAATGGAAAGGCTGGTCTCTGTCCAGCCTGGGATCACATTGCGACTCGGGGGAGGCGGGTGATGACAGAACTGGCAAGACTGGTTTCCACACTGGGCCCTGAGAGTTGATGCGGCCAGACCACGTGGGACCTGCAGACAGGGGTCACTGGAAGCCACCCAGGAAGGAGCACCAAGTCCCATTTTCCAGGAATCCGTGGATAAGCAAGATGAGAGCAGCAGCACTTTCTCAGGCCAGCCTCCACTCTGAGCTCATGCTCCAGGCATCTCCCAGGAGACAGGCGGAGATAAACTGGGTGCCTGTGCAGCCACTTCAGCAATGCGAGGCTCCTCCACCTCTAAACCAGACTCAGCCCCGGCCCCCCAGTCAGCCTCCTGCCCCTTTCCTGGGCAGAGTCCCACTTCTCACACAAGCTTTCAGTAGGCTCTGCTCTGTGGAAACCATGTCCTCCTCCATTGCCCTCTCAACACACACACAGTATGAGCAAGATTTATTAGCCCACATGAAGGCAGGATCCCAGAAGAACAGGTGTGTGTGTTGTCAGGGGGCAGGAAGGATTCTGGTTACAGCCACTGTCAAGAGCATGGTCTCAGTCATTCTTCTAAAAGTGGTTTCAGACTCAAGGCCCTGTTAGCGCCTGGTTGTCTGGCTCCTCTGGGGACTCATCAGTCCAAACACTGTCATCTCTAATCTCCACCAGCCACTTCTCATCTGCAGCTCTAGGAGGGATCAAGGCCTTAGGGGATCTGAGCCTTGGGGCTGGCTTTATCAGCACCATGTTCCAGCCCAGCAGCCCACATCTGTGTGGTCCTACACTCAGAGACCTCTGACTCTCACACTGCCAGAAAGAGTAGCTGCATTTCTAAAATCTCCTGAAGCCACTGTGCTTGCTGAGAGCTTGGAAAGGATCTCCTTGGGTAGAAGAAGCAAGTGCTAACAAAAACTTACAATGGTCTAAAGAGCCGACCTGAGATTGCTCAAGAGAGCTTGTGACTAACGTCCCAGCTAAGAGGTTTGACTGCTTATTACTCAGCAACTGTCACAGGTATCAGGACTTGTTCGGGGAGGGAAAAGCGCTTTGTCATCAGTTTCATACGCTGCCCATCACAATGCCCTCTGCACAGGGAAGTCTTGGGACACGGCCCCGCTGCTCAGGACAAGGAACTGAGCGGCCCTAGCGATGTGATTTGGCCTGGTCATAGGATGCCCCAGGGCAGAGAGGCCAGCTCTACACCTCAGTCCTGATTTTGCAGTCTCCTTTTAGGCATTTTCAGAACTGGACCAGCCTTGAGGGAAATGCTATTGCTGATTTCATGCCAAGTACTACCTAAGCCCCTGCTGCTGGGAAAGACTGAAGGCGGGAGGAGAAGGGGATGACAGAGGATGCGATGGTTGGATGGCATCACCGACTCAATGGACATGAGTTTGAGCAAGCTCCAGGAGTTCGTGATGGACAGGGAAGCCTGGTGTGCTACAGTCCATGGGGTGGCAAAGAGTCGGACACAACTGAGCAACTGAACTGAACTACCTAACAGGATAAAACTCTCAACCAGAAATAATAAGGGGGTTTAATTAAGAGCGTAAGATAACCTGAGGATTCAATTCTTCCCTCAGCCCATATGTCTCAAACCTCCACTGTGAGGTCTGTGCTGATGTCCCCAGATAGTCAGCTCTGCCCCCAGAGCACCCAGTTCACAGCTCTGTGACCGACAACTTTCACTGCATTCTGTTCATACACCTGTCTCACCCGTTGGCTGGGGCTGAGCCTTATTGCTCCCTAGCCTCAGTGCACGCCTGGCACAAGATGCTGACCAAAGAGATAAATGGAGACATTTGGATGGGTCACAGTGAGTTGCACCAGCCAATTCAGAGCCTATTTTATTTTGGGGGAAAGGAATGAAGTTCCATAAACTTCACTGGGACCCTTATGCCAAAGTAATTAAACCTACAAAAATCCAAGTGCTTTTCCTCTTGCAGAAAGATGCCAGGGGTGAAAGAAAGAGCCCCAAAATATAATAAATTCAAATTCTTTGCTTTAGTGGAGCCAGGGAAAAGACACCACTTTAGGAGGGGCAAGCAGAGAGGACCCAAGCATAATCCTTTCCCCTTGCTCACACGCATATGAAAGAGGAGAACACGAGCCATTTGTGGCTATTGTCAGCTTCCACTCTAAGGGTAAATAGCTATCTTCACTTAAAGAAAAAAAACCAAAGCAAAAAAAAAAAAAAAAAAAAGTCACTCTTTGACTCCTGAATTGAATATGAAATAGGCAGAGAAGTCAGTTTGGGCTTTGGACTTCCTCAGCCTCCCCAGCCAACATGTAAGTCAGCAGCCGAAGTTAACAAGGCTCCACAATGAAGATTACAAGTTCATACAGGGCACAGGCTCAGATCCTAAAACACCAAATACACAATTCTGGCCTCATCATTCATTAGCTTATTGAGCAGTGGTATTTAATAGCTCTACCTTTGTTATGCAAGCACAGAAGGGTAGAAAGAGTTATTTTATCCTCCCTGATGGTCTGAAAGGTACATTGTTCTTGCTGGGGTAATGAGGGTTACTTAAAATGCCCACAGTGGTTTCAGAGAGGATTCTGAAGTGGTTGAAAACAAAGGAAATTCAGAAATTGTATGTGTTTTGTTTCCACCATGAGCTATTCTGAGAGTCATAAAACAGAATGACAGGAGTCTTACTGCTTAGACCTCTGGACTTAGTTATTCTTCCAAAAGAAATAAAGAGCAGTGAGTTGAGACTGGCTCCTTGAACAACAATGTATCTAAGAGGTTATTCAGAAGCTATTTTTAATGTATCTTAAAAAATTTTATCATGGAACATTTCAAACTTATATGAAAGTATGGTGAATAACATAACAACTCCTGTAGTGATCACACAGCAAAAACAGCTATCAATGCCCAATCGTGTTTCAACTGTACTTCTACTCCCTTCTTGACCCGTCTTTTTTGTCGGATCTGGAAGCAAATCCAAAATATGAAATCGCCTCATCTATCCATATTTTAACATCTAAATCTAAAAGACTATTTTTTAGATAAAGTACAACTTTGCTATTAGTTATCCTAAAATATACAGTCAATATACTATTTTAAGTATACTGCTTTTTGTCCGTTTGCTCATTTGGGTGTGTGTGTGTGTATGTGTGTGTGTGTATGTGTGTGCGTGTGTCTAGATGAGGATGATAACAAAACAACAACAACAATAACAACGATTAGTGTCAGTAGTAGTAACATACACTGAATGTTCACTAAATGCTAAGTGCTTCATCCACATTCTTATTTTACCTTCAAAACAACCCTATGAAGTAAGGTCTACATCAACATCATTTAGTGATCCAGGGATAAAGTCAGGATTTGAATTCAGTTCTGCTCACTGCCCTCTAAGTCCCGGGCTCCAAACCCACCACAGTAGGCACCCTCTCTTCCATCAGTGCCACTGTGTCACTGGCTGATTCTCCTGGTAGGCGGTTTCCTGAGAGAACTTCATCAGCTGAAACAAGAACCATCTGAAAATCAACAAATATCCTGAGACTGATTTGCCAAATAATGTGTCACATTTTTGTGACACATTATTAAATGCATAATCAAAATTCTAGAAAAATAAATTTTTTGTTTGGTTCTTAACTTTTGTGTGGAGGAGTTGATTGGATTTCACACAATCCTTGAAGGTACTGGAGTAGGGGAACACATAGCAAATCTCTTTCGAGTTGTCAAATACTATGACGATAACTCTAAGGATAACTTTTCTAAGGAAGAAAAGCTGACATGTAGGCAAGAGTTAAGGGGTGGCATTTGCCAAGAAAGTGAATTTGGATTATGATCTTAGTCTCAAAACAAAACCATTTAGGGTTAGTTTGTGTGTTAAATATCTGGGTTTATATAAACTTGACAGGTTTTTGAAGCAGGGCCAATTGTATTAAATTGGTAAAAGAATTCTACAACGTCACTGAAAAAGCAAAAGCCTAAAATGTGGTTTTATCACATGTTATAGTAATGCCATTTATGTGCTATCTAACAGAAGACATTCAGTCATTCGTTCATCCAACAAATCTCTGGGTACCATCCATGAGCCAGGCAATATGCAAGGGGCTCAGAAGATTAAAGGAGACAGGAAAGAGCAGGAGCCTCATACAGCAGGGCCCAGTGACGATTTCAGTCTTTGGTCCAAGAGGGGAAAAAAAAAAAAAACCATTGAAAGGTCTTACACAGGAGAAGGATGGCATTAATCTGATTTTACAACAAGCCCCTCCAGCTACAAGGAAAACAGGTCAGAGGGGAAGAGACAGAACATGAAGAGACCAGTGGGGAAGCTACTAAAGGAATCAGAAAAGAACTGATGGTTGTCTGGACCAGGGTGGGGCAGTAATGTAAAGAGAACCAGACAGATGGAAAACCACCAGAGGAAGAAAGTAATAGGATTTAGTAATGGAAAGATGTAGAAGGTAAAAAAAGAAGAACGTATGAGCATGTTCTGGTTCAAAGAATTTATTTTGGACATATTGTGTTTTTTAGACATCTGAGTAGACATGTTTAATGGGCAGCTGAATATACACTGCTAGAGCTTAGATGAAAGGCCAGGCCAGGGATAGAAAATGACGAGTCATTAGTTGGGTGTGGATGATCACCTGGGGAGAGAGAATGGAATGGAAAGGCAAAGGCTTGGGATGAAGCTCTGCAAAGAGCATCCTGAGTATAACATCCCTGGTCATTTTCACACTCAGACCACAAACACTTTGTTGTTCAGTCACTCAGTCGTGTTCGACTCTTTGTGACCCCATGGACTACAGCACACCAGGTTTCCGAGGCCTTCACTATCTCCCTGAGCTTGCTCAAACTCATGTCCATTGAGTTAATGATGCCATTCAACCATCTCATCCTCTGTCGCCTCCTTCTCCTCCCGTCCTCAATCTTTTCCAGCATCAGGATCTTTTCCAGTGAGATAAATTAGTCAGAGTGGGTAGCACAACTGAGTACCAGGAAGGAAAGATCCAACTCTTTTGCCTCCAATGAACCATATGTAGTCCTGTTAAGATTTAAAAGGTTTAGAAAATGTTACCTTTTCACATTCAAAACCATGTCTTGAATTCTTTCTAGGTTAAACTCTCAACCTCTGCTACATAAAGGGATCCTTTGGGGAGTGTAGATTTAGGTCTTTTACTTTACAAAAATGTTTGTTGTTGTATTGTGCATAACAGAGCAAATTTTGGAAGCAAGCTAAATTATTTATTAAGAGGGGAACAGCTAAATAAATTATGGTATATCCATGACAGAATTTTATGAAGGCTATTAAAATTGTATGAGGTATAATGAAGGACAAACAAACCAGGGAAATGTTTATGACAGAAATTTTGTCTTTTGAAAATGATTTCTTTTGTGATTATACAAGTACTATTTTCATTATCTTAAATTCTGTCATTCCTGAAAAAAATTATGGAGAAAACAAGAACAGGTTTATAGTCATAGAATCTTTTCTTAGTGCTACACTAACAAATGTTATGAAGTAACTTACTTTTCTCACTTAATGAACTTTTGGACATATTTCTATATCTTGTAGATCTGCCTCATTCTTTGTAATGGTTACATAAAATTCCATTATAAAGATGTTCCATGATTTAATTAGGTCCTTCTCCATAAATGTGTAGATTTTTTTCTAATTGCTTGCGACTTTACCCACATTACTCCATGTGTCCATGGAGTAACGAACATTATTTGCACTCTTGTAGAAGGGTTACATTTTTAGAAGTAGAAATGCTGTGTTAAACTGTACAAATGTTTAAAATTTAAACAGAGTTGAGTAACTGCCCTCTAAAAAGCTGGCACCAACTTATACTCCCACCAATAGTGTACAAGAGCGTCCATTTACCTTCCTTATTCAAGTTAGATGTGATCACCCTTCTATCCTTGCCAATTTGCCAGGGGAAAATGATCTCACTGTCTTACCTTCATTTCTTGATTATTGAGATTGAACTTAAAAAAAAAAATCTATATGGTTAATGGCCATTTGTATTTCTTCTGCCTGTTGCCTAGTCACAAGTTTTACCTGTTTTAAAATTTGAGTTAGTTTTTGGATTACATTGTAGAGATTCATTACACATAATGGACAGCAGTAATTTGTTAATTGGTTGCAAATATTATTGTTCAGCTTGTTTTGTTTATGATAACTTTCATATTTTTATATAATCAATCAATCTTTTTATAGCTGCTGGGTTTCATGACTTATTTACAGGATGATACAATTCTAAATGAAAAAGCAGAACACAAAATTGTACTTTCAATATTCTCTTAATTATGTTACAACTGTTGGAGAGGGAAGGAAGAAAGACAGGAGGGAGAAGGGAGAGTTGGGAAAAGCTAAAAGATTACAAGTCTAGGTGATATGTTCACCAATGATTTTTTCTTTTTTGTACTTTCTAAATTTTTTTGTAGGAATTACATATTAATTTGATAACCAGGAAAAAGTCATAAGATATGTATTTATATATTTTGGCTTTAGTCCTTTTCTTTAGTCTCTCTACTCTTTCAGGCTATAATTCCCAACAAAGATGTGTAGGGAAAGTGATCTACTGGTAGGAGTGGAAACGATTTATTCTGGAAACCAGGTTGCTAGGGCATGTTGAAAAAAATCGCCTTACTTCCTTAGGGAATGTGAACATTTGTGTACTTGGAATTCTGATCTGTTGTCATAAGCTCATTTTTTTTAACCAATGAAATTATTTAAAGTGTCTCACATATATGAAATTACCATGAATGGCATTGATATTTTCAAATGCTCCATGATATGTCCCTAAAGTCTTAATGAACTTAAAGATGAAAATGAGGCCCCTGCTAAATGAAGCAACGTTCTGAATTATTAAATGAGGTCCCCATGCCATTTGTCCTCATAAAGTGACATTTTAGCTGGTGTTTGTGAGGCTGATCTATTGCAGCACTGGCTTAAGAACTAATATATGAAGCATGAACATTCATCATTATGAGAGTGAATGTAAAATAACTTATTTTCTAGTGAATGAAAAACAGTAAAACAATTTCCAACCCAGAAAATGTTAGAAGCTCCTCTGTGGCTCTTTTCCCCTACCTTTTCATATTTCTTCCCAACAGCTACTTGAGGTGGGAAATGATCATAAAAAATGACTCTGTGGCAAGGCTGGCTATTACACCCCCTTTAAAACAGAGCCAGAGACTCACAAACGAACCCCCGCAGGCCAGGTGCTGGGCTCCGTCCAGCTCTGCTGTTTGGTGCACTTGATACACAGGCAGCTCGTTTCCGCCATCACCCCTGTGTACACACAAGACCAACTTGAGCAAAGGGACTGAGAAATCTCCCCCTGCCTTGTCTGATGGTAGGGAAAAAAGAAGCACAAAGAAAACACTCGCGGACTCTCTGGACAAATGCAAGAGGCAATGAGTTTGGCTAATGTCCACCCTGTGCGGATCACACACCTCCTGAGGACCATCAGATGAATGAGCCATCAAACTGGCAGTTGAGCCTTCCATTTTTTTTTTTTTCATTCCACTTTCCCCTACGCTTCCAGGAGGGTTGAAATTCCCTGGCTGAAGCAGCACAAATTTATTTAGGAGCTCCTTACAGTACTTTTATTTTATAGTTGCCAAGAAAAAACTCTCACCGATCCTTCTTGTCAAAACACTTCCTACGAGATGCCTTGCAGCATCCCGTGGGAGAGCAGGAGGCAGAGCAGAGGGCTTGGGACAAAGACACCAAGGAGATGACAGCTCCTTGGTGGCCAGGGACCTTCTGGCCATCGGGCCTAGCTCCAACAGAGAAGAGATGCTGGGTACAACGTCAGACCTGGACTTGATGACTCAGGGGAACAAAGTGATCAACAAGCTGAATCCTCCTTTAACTACACAGGCCCCCTACTGCAGAGAGCCAAGTGCAACTGACCCATGGAAAACCACCTGCCAGGGCAGCTTGGCTTCCCAACCATAGAAATACAACAAGGAAATAAAGGTTCTCCAGCTGCAAGATCACCAACAGCATCAGCGAGTCATGGGATTCTGAGAGCCTGCAAGCTGGGGTCAGGGTAGGCAGGCAGAAGCTCCTCACTGGCTGGCTTCTTGCAGGGCATGTGCATAAAGATGAGGATGGAAAGATTTCCAATAAGGAGGAATCAGAACACGGCTCCTTCCTAAGCAGGAGGAGTCTAAGGACAATTGGGGCAGCTGTGGACCAGATGGGGATGACAGATCCTACCAGGGTTATGTTGGACACACAGCACCAATACCAACAAACAGGTTCATAGAGTGCGGCTCTGTTAACATTACAGGGCACATGGCACTAGGAAATGCCAGCCGTGGTTGCTGCCATCATTGCTGGAGACAATGGAGACAGTGTAAATAAGGGACAATGAGAATCCTAACCTGTCCAGCTGTGGCTACTAGCTCCCTCAAAGGAAACCCAGGGCTCTTCTGACTAATGGGGCTAGATCCTGTTACTGAGGCAGTTCCCTGAAGAGAGTCCACTGAGAAGAGATAGTAATGTCCCTCCTTTGCCAGGGTTACTACCTGTGGTGAACAAGTAGCAAGAGTTAGGTTGCTGAAGTTAGGATTGGATGCTGAAGGAACATGCAGCCTTGCAGAATATGTCAAGGGGACATGGGTACTACTGGGAGGGGGTGATGAGGAATAGTTTATGGCAGGAAGGAGTAGAGTTTATAGCCCCAACCCAGGAACGGATATGCTTGGCAAATGGCTAAACACAAATCTTTGCCAGCATTAGTAATACCTTACACAATAGCAATTTCAGAGGGGAGAGGCGGGGAAGGGAGATGGAGGGAGACCATGGCTGACTTGAAGCGGAACTTTCAGCCACACCTATAGGTCTCATCCAGTTATCTGCTCTCCCCATCGGAGAAGAAACCTGAGCCATCTAAAGGAAAGTCTCTGAAAAGCCCAAGGACACCTGGAGTTCAGAGGCACTCCCAGGTCCTAGGAATTCAATGGAAACCTCACATCTTAGTTATGGCTTATACTCGGTACTGCTTTGTCTTCTAATTCTGTTTTGCACAAAACGTCTTGCTTTCCCCAATCAGATTACAAACTCCAAGAGCAGGCCTGGAATATTCCACAGGTCATTTCCAGACTACTGATCACAAGCTGGGTGCAGGGCAGCAACACACATCTGAGTTCTTTCCAAGAAGGAACTTTCCTGGTTTCCTCCTAATGCTATGCATATCAGAGCAAAATGTGAAAAGCATCAAAATTTCCCCTCAGACATTCCCTTTGGGAGAAGTCATTGCTACTTCCTCAATACCTACCCTATCTGTTCCCAGGACTTAGTCTTGAAACCAAAGAGCCCATGTTTTTCAAGAAACCATTTACATTGTTCACTTTGAAATACATGAGCACTTATATGTGGAGATGTTGTCCAAAGACTCCCCAATTTTATGTAGCTGAGCGCCGAAGAATTGATGCTTTTGAACTGTGGTGTTGGAGAAGGCTCTTGAGAGTCCCTTGGACTGCAAGGAGATCCAACCAGTCCATTCTGAAGGAGATCAGCCCTGGGATTTCTTTGGAAGGAATGATGCTAAAGCTGAAACTCCAGTACTTTGGCCACCTGACGCGAAGAGTTGACTCATTGGAAGAGACTCTGATTGGGAAGGAGGGATTGGGGGCAGGAGGAAAAAGGGACGACAGAGGATGAGATGGCTGGATGGCATCACTGACTCGATGGACATGAGTCTGAGTGAACTCCGGGAGTTGGTGATGGACAGGGAGGCCTGGCGTGCTGCGATTTATGGGGTCGCAAAGAGTCAGACACGACTGAGCGACTGAACTGAATATTCTTTTTAATTGAACAAACTCCAGAAGATAGTGAATGACATGGAAGCTGGCATGCTGGAGTCCATGGGGTCACAAAGAGTCAGACACAACAACAATTCTTCTTATTAATCTGTTAAATGCATAAGTGAGAACCATGAACGTCCTATGATATTAAAAATCAACAGAATTCACAAATCAGGAGGAAAAGTATTTTTAGCTTGTGCATCTTAGTTTTGCTTTGGAAAGTATCACCTAACTTGCAAGCAAAAGTAGCAGATGAACACAGCTTTTGAGAGGAGATTAACATTCTTCTTGCCTGAATGCTGGAGTAATCTTGATCCAATAAATATAGGCTATTTCAGTTTGGTAATTTTCCCAGCACCTCAGTTTCTCTGTTAAAACATTGTTAAGGTCACAAGGTGATCAATCTTAGTCTAAACAGACCCTAACCTTGGATTTCACTTCATAAATAACCCATGCCACAGCATTATACATGCCTCTATGTATATTTAAAAAGCAATCTAAAGATCTATTGCAAATGTAAAGTCTCATGCAACAATAACTATTTTCTGAAAGTGAAAGTCACTCAGTCAAGCCCAACTCTTTATGACCCCATGGACTATACAGTCCATGAAAGTCTCCAGGCCAGAATACTGGAGTGAGTAGCCTATCCCTTCTCCAGTGGATCTTCCCAACCCAGGAATCAAACCGGGTCTCCTGCATTGCTGCCAACTCTTTATCAACTGAGTTATTTCTAATCCTCCGGTGGGGCATATTTGACATTTCCTAGGAAACCATAGTCCATGCTGATGATTTGGTAACAATCCAGAGTGACCATTTCTGGAGACAGAGCAAACCAGGACTTGTGGCCAAGAATGACAGACAGAGGCCATGCGCAAGTTCTCAACTATGCCCTTAGGGGCAATAGAGCCCCCTTTTACCTCTCTCAGTCTGCTTCCTTCCCCCTCCCCAGGTAACCTTGGGGAGGTCATTCAACCAACTTTTGCCTGCCTGTTTCCAAGAGATAGTGTAATGTGTGGTTAAGGGACTCTGGAGCCAGGCATCCTGGGCTGGAGTCTTGGCCCTGTTCTCCACCAGCTGTGTGATCTTGGGCCAGTTACTTAACCACCATGTTTATTTCCTTATTGTGAAATGCAGATAACAGCAGTCCCTGCCTTATGGGAATTATGAGTTTTTAATACGCATTGCTTAAAACAGTGCCCACAATGCATTGAAGTGCTATGGAAGCATTAGTTATTATTTCCTCATCAACCAAAAACCCAGATAACAGATCACAGCATGGCCTATTACTTCAGATTTTTATGGGAATCAAAAATAATAGAGTATACACAGACTTTTTAAATTCTAAGTAACTACTGTAAGCTTCTGAGTTTGGGGCAGGGAAGTCTATTATATTATTAAGTGACACACCTGGCTTATAAATGGCTCTGCAGGGAAGAGATCAAGAAGTCAAAGCAGGTTGCCTTGAGGTGCCCCCGCCCGGCGCCAACAACCAGCAAAATGTCTCAAGAACTGGCACAACCTCATCATCCAACACTTTCGTCTCCTTTGCACGTCTTTGCTGAGACCACATTCTGAAGGACTAAGATGCTCTGTTCGGCATCAGCAGCCCCACCCAGCACAGCAGGAAAAGATTGGTTTAAGTTCATCTGCCAGCCAGTTCACTACAGGTACAGTACCATACCATTTTTTAAAAATACATGTTTCAATGCTATTCTCTTAAATCATCCCACCCTTGCCTTCTCCCACAGAGTCAAAAGTCTGTTCTTTACATCTGTGTCTCTTTTGCTGTCTCACATATAGGGTCATCGTTACCATCTTTCTAAATTCCATATATATGCGTTAATATACTGTATTGGTGTTTTTCTTTCTGGCTTACTTCACTCTGTATAATAAGCTCCAGTTTCATCCACCTCATAAGAACTGATTCAAATGTGTTCTTTTTAATAGCGGAGTAATATTCCATTGTGTATAAGTACCACAGCTTTCTTATCCATTCATCTGCTGATGGACATCTAGGTTGCTTCCATGTCCTGGCTATTATAAACAGTGCTGCGATGAACACTGGGGTACATGTGTCTCTTTCAATTCTGGTTTCCTCGGTGTGTATGCCCAGCAGTGGGATTGCTGGGTTGTATGGGAATTCTGTTTCCAGGTTTTTTCCCTTAAAAAACGATACCATTCTTATAAGCAGTATGTACATGCGTGTGTACTTAGTCAAGTCCAACTTTTTGCAACCCTATGGATTGCAGACCATCAGGCTCCTCTGTCCATGGGATTCTCCAGGCAAAACTACTGGAGTGGGTTGCCATTTCCTCCTCCAGGGGATCTCCCCACCCAGGGATTGAACCCAAGTCTCCTGTGTCTCCTGCATTGACAGGTAGATTCTTTACCACTGTGCTACCTGAGAAACTCTTTAATCAGTATAAGCTGGAGGAGAAGAAAGTCACTAAATTCTACTGTTGCTATCAATAACATCACTGTGAAAGTGTTAGTCACTCAGTCACGTTCGACTCTTTGAGAACCCATGGACTGTAGCCAGCCAGGATCCTCTGTCCATGGAATTCTCCAGGCAAGAATACTGGAGTGGTAGCCATTTCCTTCTCTAGGGATCAAACCCAGGTCCCCTGCATTGCAGGCAGATTCTTTACCGTCTGAGCCACCAGGTAAGCCCCACCATCACTGTGGCTGGGGACATTTATTTCCTTTCTGGAGAACTGACATGAAATCCACACCTCACAATACAATCAAATAAAACTCCTCCTCATCTTCTACCCGTTCCCTGCCTCATTATTTGGGACACACACCCAATCATGCAGAGGGGCCTCATACATTCAATGAAGTGATAAAACCCAGACATCACAAGGCCACTTTTGGGAGATGTTGTTACTAACTGTTCACTGTTTAAACAACAGGATGATAAATGAAGGTATCTTTTCAGTGTATCCAAGTCTCTTTTTTTGTCACGTGTTTTCACAAATAAGTAGTCAACTCCGAGTACCATGCTTACACTGAAGCATTTCTATCAAGGCCACTGCACTGGTGTTCACCTTCCTTTAACTACAAAGGTCACAGGTATTCAAGGGAAGGGGTGGACAGAGAGTACAAGTTCCAAAATCTTGCTGTTTTTTTATGGTTCTTGTTTTCCCAACGATATGTGACCTCCAAGGAGGTGCCCCCTGGTTTTCATTTTTCTATCTTTGTATTTTTTAGTTCCCCTTGGTGCCTAACACAGTGCCTTCCACCTCCTGGGCCCTTAATAAATGGCTGATATTCTGAGGAGCCTGCCCTCTCTGCCGTCTGGTGTCGGTTTGGTTCTGAGACCCCAGTGAAGCTGGATTAAGGGAGGCTGGAGGGGGGAGACTCTTAGGAAACTGGTTGATTCTGGTTTGTGCTGACACCCTGGCACCTCTCTGGGATCTCTGGACCAAACATGTAGCTCCCACTGCCTGCTGGGGTCCTGTCCTGGGGGTGACCTTGGACTAGGATGGCGCCCCAGGAAGCTTCGGGGCTCTGAACACACTTTCAGGTCTACCCCACTCCAGACAGGAATCTTCCTGACCTGATTAGAACCAAACCAATTCCAACCAAGAGATACCTGAAAGTAAAACTGGCCGTGCTTGGTGACTGCCTGTTAATGTTTGGCTGACTGGTGAGAGCAAACTTTGTTCCTGTGAAAGGAGGATATTAAGAATTCTGTTGACTGACTAAATAGGATGTATGTGAGTCTAACTGGCCATCAGAAGACACAGTGAGCCTGGGAGTGGCTTCTGACATTAAAACAGAAGTTGTGAGCTGAGAGCACAGGGAATCAGGCCCTCTGGCTGAGAGCTGCTGGGCAGCATGGGGGAAGGGAAGGGGGGGTCGGTGTGCAGGCTGGCATCTGGGCACACCGGAACCTTCTGAAGGATGTGCATACTACCCTCTTCTGAGAGGCAGCACAGGGGTCAGGGGTCAAGCTGGAAGGCAGGAACTATTGGTGCACTGTCTGATCAGTCAGTCAAGGGACAGGGACATCGGTTTCAAGCCAGAAAGCAAGGCTTCTTGTCTCAGCTCTGCCACCTCCCTGGGCCTCAGTTTCCTCATCTGTAAAATAATGGAATGGGACCGAACAACACTTCCTCTCCACTGTTAACATCCAATAAACACATCCAATGAAAATTACACCTCTTTCTTATATTTAGAATTGGATACCTTCTTTGCACCATACTGCCACAGGCTCTATCCAACCCATCTCTTGGATCACTGCATTTCCTCATTGGTCTCTTTCTCCTTTTCAATCCTCCATTCTCCATGCTCTGCCAGTTACTTTTTGAAATGACGATTCTGATCTTGTCCCTTGAACATCTGAATTTAAGAGGATCCCATCTGGCTGTAGCCTCTGTAATGCCCTACCATCTGGCCTCTGCCGGCCCTGCCAGCCTTACTTCCTCCCTACACCGTCCCCTGTCTGCTTTCCACTCCCAGATGAGCAACGTGCTCTCTGGTGGACAAACACTCTCTGGGCCTAGAGCAGTGTGCTCGATGTGTGATCTGGGGTCTGGTACTCACCTGCAGCTGCTGGCCCCCAGTGAAGTAGAAAATGAATGCATGAGGTAGCAAGGAAGTAAGCAGAAACCTTGAGAGTCAGCATGTATTTAGTAGACACTTTTACAACTATTTGACAGTAATTTTATGCCTGCTCAATCTAATAAAAATTTGGGCTTCTATGTGTGTTTTCTTTTAAAGTTCATTTTTCTTATAAAGTGAATAAAATAATAAAAAGTTTATTACACTTTATACAAGCTTTGGTCCTAAATGGATTGGAAAGGAAGAAAATCCACTGGTTTCCCACCGCAGAGAGTTCGAGGAGCTCTGGCCAGCATCCTCCTTCCTTCCCCTCTTCCAGGCTTGTTTGACAACAGCAGACTCACTGAAGGCTCTGCATCTCAGAAACCTCCTGTGTCGCTTCCTTGGACAAGCATGGTGTCTCTCCTCCATGCTACGTGGGAACTTGGTGCATACTTCTAATTATAGCATTGATTGCACTGACTGTAATCACTGTTTCCCTGTAGGTCTTTCCCATGCTTATTTCAGCTCTCTAACCTCAGAGCAAAGGGCCTGGCACAGGACTGTGTGGATGATTATGTGCTGGTTGAACTGAACAAGCCCTCAGTTTTTTACCCTGAACTCTGGTTGCATTCCCTTTGTCTATGCACCCCTTGAATATAAAATTCTTCTGGCCAGTGTCTCTCCCTCCAATGCCTAGGTGGTGTTCTGTGTATCATGGGTGCTTAGGAAATGAAGAAATGACAGGAAATGTTATCTGTATCTGGGGTTGACTTCTTTGTGCCATCGAGGCAGTTGCACTCACTCCTCTAGCTCCCAATCTAGTCCTAGAGCTAATACAAGAAAGCTGGGCTTGTAGGTACAACAACCCATGACTAATGTGTATGCCTAGTGATTAAACATCCTTATAACAGTGTGGTATTATAACCAGACAAGACAAATCACCTCTGTACATTCTGCATAAAATTAAAAGGTCACTCCAGGAAGAAAAAGAATAATGAGATTCCTGAAGTCCTTCATCAAGTTGAAAAGCTCATCTAATTTTTTTTTTAAGGCATCTCAAGGAAAACTCCAAAACCAGAAGGGATGGAATATTACAGAACAATTAACTTTAAAATCTCAGAAAAGCCTTTAAGCCTGAAGTAAAGAACACAATTCCCACCATATGGTACTACTCTCTTTTTGAAAGTTGGTAAATCCCAAGTTTATTTGGGATTCACTGGGAACCAGTGGTTCCCTGCATTTTCCAGAGAAGGCAGTTTAAGAACACATTTCCTAAACCTCAGCTTTTGGGGTTCTACACTTACACTTTCTCTTTGAAGCCATGGAAAAATTCTCCTCTCTGCTTCAGAGATCTTTCTTTTAAAATGGTATTTCAATCACCTGCCCACTTTCAGGATGTAGGGTATGAAATCATCCCAAGGCTTCATGAGGGCTTCTGAAGCCAGGGCCCCTAGGTTCACATATGGTCAGGAACCAAACAAACAAGCCTCAGGAACAAGACAAGTGATTTTTTTCCCCATTAGAGAAGGAACTCTTCCTCATTCAAATTGAAAACAGAGAATCAGCTGATGAAAGAAAAATCACCAACATTTAAGATCTAAGTGATTATTCTGAAATCAGAACATTCTGACCAACTGTTGTAGGTAAGGTACAAGCCACAGAGTTCCACCCACTCTGATGAACTCCTGTTTCACTCTGAGTTTCACAGCCATTCGCGACAATGTTTTATCTGCCTATGGGGCCTGGGTCCCCCAAGTTCACAGATGCAAACTTTCAGAACTTTTGGTCTGGGTTTCATGACACCTTTCTGGCCAGGAAGGTGGTGCTATGGCTCCTCCTGTAACTTTCCACCAATGCAAACAAGGTCATGAGTGCTGGGAGGCAGCAAGGACAGGTCTGAGTGGGCAGAGACTCATCGCCAAGGCAGGGTACGTGCCTTCTCTTCTGCAAAAAGCATTTGTACCATCCTGTGGGTACACGTTGGGGAGGCTGTGAGTGCTGCTCTCATCTGTGGTGACAGATGAGACAGCCTCCAAGCCATGGCTCTGGGGATGCCTTCTCCTCTCTGCATGGTTCAGGAGGCGAGAAGCTTCCTCTGCCTTCCTGGGCCCTCAGAGGTCAGGACTCAGGGCCACCTGAAAGGTTCTGCCTGTTTTGGTCTGGGAGCACCCCTGGCAACTCCTACCTTCTAGGTGGCCAGAGCCAAACGTGACAGGGGTGAGTGGCCTGAGAGAGTGCCCTTTCCTCGAGACAGTGAACACAGCCTGCCCCCTAGGAGTTATCAGGGTCAGCTCTGGAGTGAGCACGTCAGAGACATCTCTTTACTCTGAACCATGCTCATCTGCCCAGGGCTGGTCCTCGGCAAGCAGAGTTGAGATTTGATGATGCTGCATCCTAAAGAGATGAAGACTCTTAACTAGCCCATTCCCCAGGATCCCGTGGGATGTGTGAGAAGGGAAAACTAAGGGATATTATTTGCAGAGGCTACACCTGAGTCCTTAAACCAAGTAAGCTGAGAGCTCACTGAGCTGGGACTACTTTGTTAGGTAAATTCCAGGACAACTAAACTCAGTCTTCCTTAAGTCTCTAACCACGCCTAAGTATCTCCGGTTCTGGGCTCCTCCTCCACCCTCCCTTGAAGGGTGGGCGGTTCCCTGAGGTTCTGTTCTTGGCCTTGCCTGGGTCTATTTCTAGCACAGATGCTAGACCATATGGCGCCTTTGTGCAAATTACAGAAAGGCACCCCTTTCTCAAGACATGTTACCACCACCTCCTGGGAAACTCACAGTCATCATGCACATCGTCACAGACTCTGACGGAGTGGCACTCCCTGGAGTTGCCCAGTGGACAATCTGGCTGGTTGTGTGTGCAGTGAAAGCCCTGGATTCAAATAGCACCCTGGACAGATGGCTCCTAATTTTAAACCTTGACCTTGACACCTCTCTCCAGAGATCCAGAGGTGTATGAGAAGTTAGCCATTAACCGATTTGGGAGCATCGCTACTAGGAATATTTCAGTCCTTCAAACACAAAAGGATAAAACTGGACACTTCCCACTGCTGTCTTCACTTAGTTAAAAGCTTTAGAGTTCTCCATGGGAAATCTGAGTCAACCTGAATGCGCACTCCACGGTCCCCATATCCAGAGTCCTCTCAGCTTTCCCTCCACTCCACCACCCGTTTCTCTCTTTTCCATCACTGTCACTGGCATGATTTATGACTAGGTCTTGACTGGCTTATTCCACAACGGTTGGAGTTGTGGAACTCCCAGCTTCCAGACTTGCTCTTCTGCCCTCTATTTTAACATGCCACACTTACTTCCTACTAGTCTCTTTCTCTTTCTCAAAATCTTCTGATAACATCAATTGACAGGCAGATAAAACCCAAACTTGCTAGGCCACTTCCCAAACCTTCCATGCTCTCACCCCAACTTACCTCAAACTGCCACCTGCCCCCTGCTCTGGTCCTTCAGTCACACGGAGTCCTCACGATTCCCCAGCACGGAACGCCTCCTGTCTCCAGGCCTCTGGCCTTAGTGTTCCAGATACCTGGCATGTATTTCCACGTTCTGCTGTTAACTAAAAACCTACAGCCCAAATGCCGTCTCTTCTCCAAAACTTCTGTTGACCCTCTGCATCAGAATTAATTGCTTCCTTTTTGGGGGGTTCTCATTGCATTCTGTTTATGCTTCACTCTGAGAATTTATGGTACCATGTTTTAAATTGTCAATTTATGTATGCGTTTGGAGCCCTCAGTAGACTAAAACACCCTTTTCTACTTATCTTCAGGTCTTCAGGTACAAATCCAGTACAAAGCAGATGTGCAGGACATACTGAATGAGTAGCTCAATGGTGGAGATGGCTTCTTTATGGTCAAACAAAGCCTGTGGAAAGACTTAACGATGGTCTACTCTGAGCCTGCATGTTTTAAACTCCAGCCAAACAAGGGCAAATGAGAGCCCCACAGCGTGTCAGGAGGGGTGAAGGGCACCTTCCAGACCGAAAAGTCTGTTTAAGACAAACACACATTGGTGCCATAACTCACAACCTGCATCAAATGTGATTCCTGGAAACCAAAAGCTCTTGGCAGGGGCTGAGGAGCGACTCCTTGGAAGAGAGCTGGCAGGGTTTGGGACTTCATTCCAGAGTCCCCTTCTGCCTTTGCACAGCTCTCCAGACCCTGGATTGAAGCAGGTCCACCACTCTTGCTAATAACACGTTAGAGGAATTCTGGACATGACAGAATAATACTCGCCTTGGGAAGGTGAGTACCTGGATGGCAATGAAGTGATGCCAAATGGGATGTGTGTGAATCTAATTAGTAGCACTGTTTGAACTGTAAGTCACTTCAGTCGTGTCCGACTCTGTGCGACCCCACAGATGGCAGCCCACCAGGCTCCCCCATCCCTGGGATTCTCAAGGCAAGAACACTGGAGTGGGTTGCCGTTTCCTTCTCCAATGCATGAAAGTGAAAAGTGAAAGTGAAGTCGCTCAGTCACGTCCGACTCCCAGCGACCTCATGGACTGTACCCACCAGGCTCCTCCGTCCAGGGGATTTTCCCGGCAAGAGTACTGGAGGGGGGTGCCATTGCCTTCTCCGAGCACTGTTTGAGAACATAGCAAATAAGTTGACTACAAATTCTGAGTGGAATAATGTCCTCAAGCTTCGCTCATTGAGACACATTTACAGACATGAGAAATCAAAGACCATTTACAGAACAGGGGCCTCATGTGTAAGATACATTCAACCACCTGACCAGCATTTCTTTGCTTTTACCCTATGTATTAATAATACTAGGATAGGCAAACCTTCTCTTCTCTGAGACTAGGTTCCCCAGTTTGGGGGAAAGAAATGACCAGGAACACAAATCTACCAAGACAGAGACAGAGGAGCGGTAGACTGACTTTGCTTTTCTGACACACTGGAAAATGGTGTCTGCACATAACCCTGACCTTTATACACTGTCTCCTGCAGAAGCCTGACTAGCACAGAAAAAAAGGGAAGAGTCTTCAAAGTCAGCTGATCATACACTTTCCTTGCCATCTAGGTTTCTGTTTCCCTTTCACTGTCATGGCGCTAATAATATCATTAACCAAGCCACCCTAGACAGCATATTAAAAAGCAGAGACATCACTTTGCTGACAAAGGTCCATATAGTCAAAGCTGTGGTTTTTCCAGTAGTCATGTATGGATGTGAGAGATGGACCATAAAGAAGGCTAAATGTCAAAGAATTAATGCTTTCAAACTGTGGTGCTGCAGAAGACTCTTGAGAGTCCCTTGGACGACAGGGAGATCAAACCAGTTAATCCTAAAGAAAATCAACCCTAAATATTCATTGGAAGGGATGATGTTGAAGCTCTAATACTCTGGCCACCTGATGCAAAGAGCTGACTCACTGGAAAAGAACCTGATGCTGGGAAAATTGAGTGCAGGAGGAGAAGGGGGCGGGAGAGGATGAGATGGTTGGACGGCATCACTGACTCAATGGACATGAGTTTCAGCAAACTCCAGGAGATAGTGAAGGACAGGGAAGTCTGGCATGCTGCAGTCCATGGAGTTGCAAAGAGTTAGACATGACTGAGCAACTGAACAACAAAAGCCACACTCATCATACGTAGAGTGGGGAAAAAAAACAAAAATAAAAACTGTCTATCACTACCTAGAGAAGAACGAAACTCCAATACCTGTATTGCTTGATGCTAAGATTCGTGCCCACTGCATCCCATGGAATGCTTTTGAAACAGGAAGTTCCTTGAAACTAATGATAAAAACACTTGTCAGTTGCCAGTATCCTCATTTTCATCATATCAGACACCACCAGCATTTTGTGATCTTTGGTTTCTTGGAATCAAGGATATATGGTAGTTATTAGTATGCATTCTCCTTGTCAGCTGCCATGTTAAAAGTTGAGGGAACCAAAGGGAAGGAGATGTTAACAGGGAAATGTAGGACTTACGCATACTGATTCACCTTCAAAAGAAACAGTCTAGGTAATTCCATTTGAAGACATCAATGCCTTCAAAGAGACTTCACGGAAGGCCACTGGGTGCAAAAACTTTCTGTTACAACCAACGTACTGCATTAAATGTTGTTCAGGAGGAGTCACTGTGGCCAATAGGAATAAGGGGCAGTCAGGTTCCTCCTTATTTGGGTTTTTCTTTTTCCCTTTCTGTCTTGGTCTCAGAAAGAGCTCCAGGGAACCACAGGGAGGAGGACTGATAGCCTCTCCCATCTGCGGGAATCTAGGTTAAGGATAGTGTCTGGTTTCCTAGGAGATTCATTCTTAGCACCAAAGAGAAATTTTCTGGGAGAGTGGCAGGGGGTGGGCGTTGGCTAAAGACGGGAAGAAGCATTTTCCAGAGTCAGCCCACCCAAGAACTCAAGGAGAGCGGACTTGGCTTCGGAAGGTCATCATCGTCTGCTCGAAGGAGCCTGCATTCCAGGCATGGAAGGTGACGCCACGTAGCCCCCCGCACACAACTGTGGAGCTGGGCAACTGCCAGAGCCACTCTGATTCGAGGCATAAGGCTGCAGCATGGTGACGTTCTTCCTGCTGACTCATGGCACTTGCAGAAGCGTACAGAAATTCCACGATGAAAGATGATCCTCCTGACATTTCTGCTAGCACTCGGGTTCTCCAGCAGATTTCCTGGAGCAGAGTCTGTTTGCCATCCAAGCTGTGGAGGCATAGCTCAATGTTTTCCAAAGCAAGGCGGAAAAGCTCCCCGTGGCTGTAACATCCTAACATGGGCCCTCATTTCCTCTGAGAGATACACATGGGGACCAACTGCAATGGGAGACTGAACCAGGCCTGTGGGCATGATGTGGAGCTAACAGACATCTGGGAGTCTGGGAGGAAATGAGTGGCCAGGGCCAAATGGAGTGTGGCCATTTCCTGCTGGTCTGGCCTCGGGTTCCCTGTTTTTCATTTTTAAACTGAACTTCAGTTGTAAGGACACACGAGTTCTATTTGGTTAGAACGGTGTGACTTTGGGTCCCCTTGGGTCCATATTCTGAAGCTATTTGAGTTTGAGACCCCAGGCAAATACTTTAGACGTTCAGCAACGAAAGAAGTGGACAGGGAGTTATTCATCTGTCTCTCTCTCTCTCCCTTTCTTTAGCTCCACTGAGTAAAACTAAATGTGAAAAACTCACTTATTTCCTTCCATGTCATTTTTACAACTGGCAATTACTTTTAATATGTTTACATTATAATATTTTTACATTATAATATATGCTTCCTGTAGGCAGGGTCCTGGCCTGTCTTGGCCACTATGGTATCCTTAGACACAAAGTAGGTCTCAGTGAAGATTTGTTGCGTGAATAAATGAATGATGGGTAAATAAACAGATGCACAAATAATGAATGTGGACCCATAAAGTTAAGACTACTAACAAATTTGTACCTCATGTAAATATATTAAGGCATCATGCAAAGGAAATAAAACATGGGACTCAGGGGAAAGGCAATTTTCTTCCATGTGTCTTTCAAATCAAGATGGTGACCAATGCGAAAAAGATATTTTTAAATGGTTAAGAACTAAATTTCCAATTCATGGCCTGGGGGGAGAAGAGTCCATGAAAGGAAAATGCTGGGAGAATTGCTTTCCTACAGAAGGGGAACCCTTCACACTCCTAAAAAATATCCCTTTGTCTTTGGTTCTGTCATCTCACAGGAAGAAAAAAAAAGGTTGTAGAATGCGGACACCTCTTTGTAGGGTGACTGTACAGTATACTGTCCAAAATGGGACTCTAAGTAAAAGGGGGCCGCTATTCAGGAGGAATCACAGGGGCAAGGTGGGACTTCTTGGGAAAACTAAAACACAGGGCTGACCCACCTCTCCACTGTGTAAGCCACCCACTGAAAGTGGAAGCAATTTCTTGTAATTCTTCTCTTAAAAAGTGCTGTTGTTTTTTTGTTATTTTTTTAAATTTCTTTGGCCATGCTGAGTTGCAGGATGCAGGATCTTTAATTGTGGTGTGTGAACTCTCCGTTGCGGCATGAGAGATCTAGTTCCCTGCCCCGGGAGTGAACCCGGGCCCCCTGCACTGGGAGCACCAGGGAAGTCCCACAAAGTGCTTGTTCTTTCCTAAACTCTTATCATCTTAACCCTCTGCTGAGTTGTTATCTTGAGAACGGGTTCTTAGGAAGCACTGTATCTTGAGCTTCTCCGGAAAGTTATTGGTTCTGGGGTTAACTCTTTCTACACCCAGTGTGACCCAGACCACCCTTCCTGGATTATATATCTTGTGAGATACTGTGAAAATGCTCTGCATTGTAAGCCCTCGACACTCCCTCTTTGTTTGGATACAAACACAACATCAAACTATACCCTAGCTGCCGCAAACTGGACAAAGCCAGCCGCCCCTCAGACAGACCGTGGAGGGAAAGTGCTTTTTAACATACTTCCTCTGGTGGTGCCATAGCACAAAGATTATACTCAGCTTCCCCGGCCATAAAAGTTTCAGTTTTTCCCATTCTCGCTGCCAAAGCTGAAATGCCAAGAAATGCTGGGAACTGTGATTATACACACTTCATATTTTACATTCTGAAACCCCAAGGAGTAAGCCACGGAGAACAGAGTCCTATTTCTTAAATGGCAGCTGAACAGATAGAGCACTCGAGTTCTGCGGAGCATGGCTGAGGATTTGCATGGAGAGAAACAAACAGAGACCTCACAGACGTTTCCCGTCTGTGTGGACCTTCCTGGCGTCTGGGAGAGACCTTGGCTAGCTTTTCTAGTTTCTTTCTCCTTTGCTATTTTTTAACTTTCTGAATTACTCATCTAGATTCTTACGGGAAAAAAAAAATTGATGCCACACATACAAGTCAGTCATAAGGAAACTCAGTGACTGCCTCTGACAGGTTTGAACCTGTGTCTTCACAGACAAGAAGACAAAACTTCAGTGTTCTTCAGGCCAAAACTGAATCCCTCCCCCTTTTTAAGAGTAGCAATAAAAACAGCCATCCTGACAACATTTAGCCCTCAGGTTCGCTTTGTCAAAATTTTCCTCTGTCAATGGAGTCTTAAGTTAATTTCAAGCTGTCAATGGAGTCTTAAATTAATTTCACTGCCCCAGCATATTTTTCTTAATTCCAGCAACTAGTGTAGGAATTAGAACAAATAAATAAACACACCCCCCCCCCAAACAGGTTTTCCTTCCTCCTCCCTCTAAGAATTAACACAAGAGCCCTGGGTCCCTCAGGAAAGGCTCATGATGGCAAGACCTATTCTCCTAAAGGGTGAATTTCATGACTCACTATCACCTGCTTTCCTGTGTTGCTCTGTTCCATTTCTTCGTCAAAGGAGTGTTAAAATCCTCACTAAGGGCAAACCAGGGAGGGGCAAGCGTCTCATGCGTGTATTAAACAAACATTTAACACCTGCTCTTGCTTCCTGGGTGGCTCAGCAGTAAAGAATCTACTGACCAATATAGGAGACTAGAGTTCAATCCCTGGGTTGGGAAGATGCCCTGGAGAAGGGAATATGCCCTGGAGAAGGGAATGACAACCCACTCTAGTATTCTTGCCTGGGAAATCCCATGGACAGAGAAGCCTGGAGGGGCTGCAGCCCAGGGAGTTACAAAAGAGTCAGACACAACTCAGTGACTAAACAACAACTTGCTTGATTTACAGGCTCTGGAGAGCTCTCACATGTTTTCAGAACGTAAGAGCTCATGTTTTATTTTTCTCCCTTTGACAGTGCCTGCTCCAGTGCTTCATAGAGAAAGAGGCTTGAGAAACTGTTGCTAAATGAGCACTCTGCCCCAAAGCAATGCAAGCCCCATGCAGCCAGCATGGACGTGTGTGCTGCTGCTCCTTACTCCAGTTATAAATAACCACTGATGCAACTGCAGGATGTGTAGGGCTGGAAATAAATTTCTCTTTGTAGCTATATAACTGCAATAAACTTTTATAAGCCTGTTGCATGATCTGAACAGATCTGCACAGTTTTTCCAACAAGAGCAGAATTCTTTGCAGGTTTAAGCCCTCACCCACAGACCCTTCTCAGAGAAGAGAAGGAGTCTCAAAACTTCTAGCTTTTTACAAGAGTTCAGAGTTGGTCTTTCAAAAGGCTTAGGAAAAACCTCTGTTCTTCGAGTATGTAACACCCTTTGTTTTTCAATAGGAAATACCCTTAAATATAGAGCTTGTGTATGTGTAAACCATTTCTGGAAGGACATACAAGAAATGGATAACTGGTTGTCTTGAAAAAGAGAAATCTGGAGGCTGGACTTAGGTTTCACTGTAATCTTTTTAGAATAGCTCAACATTTATCAGATTATGTATTAACACATCTAAATAAGTTACATCAATACTGCTCTTTAGTCAACAACTAATACCCTATTTATATCCATCTTTCTATCATTTATCTCTCCCAATGTGATCTCCCCAGACAAGCTCATTTGCTAGACATAAAAACAGAAATGAAAAAAACAAAGAAGAAACATTCTATACCATGTGCCAGAAACGGAGGGGTAGCAATTGAAACTGAACAAGGAAAGCAAAGCTCTGGACGCCAAGCTCTGATAGAGCCATGACAAATGAGAGAGAAAGCCTGAGGCTCCCAGCTCTTCATCCTGCACCCGCCGCCAGAGGACATCCCTTCCTGGCTGACCATCTCTTCTCGTGCTCTGCTGATTGATTTCTCCTCTTCCTCTGCCCCCATTCCTTTTGCTTCTTTCATTTAAAAATACTGGTTCTCAAAAATCACAAAAGTAACCCATTCTCACCACAATCTGTGGTACAATCTGAAGACACATAATGAAAAATTAAGAACTGTCCGACCCATCCCAGACTTGTTTCTGCTCTCCCACTTCTTCCAAGCACATGTCTATGTACAGTTGGCTTTCTACTGTTTTTTTAAGCAAAAAATGGGACTTAAATGAACATACATACTATTTTATTTTTCTCACTGATTTATCAGAAGAAAACCATCCAGGTGAATAAATATAAGTCTAACTCAGGTATTTGTTCAATAGTTGCATAATATTCCTCAGGATGGATATACCATAATTTATTTACCCTTTCCTTATTAAATCTGTGCACCTCTTAAGTGGGTTCACTGTTCACGTTTCTCCCCTGGATTATTTTCTAACTGATAACATGTATGGAACATTAACTGATATCAGACATGGTATCCGGCTTATCAGAAATAAGCCATATGAATTGGATTTTAACAATAATCTCATGGGACAGGCAGTACTGTTGTTTCCATGTTATGGATTAGAAAACTAAGATTTAGAGGAATTAACGAGTTCATCCAGTATCATGGAGCTAGTACACTGCAGAGGTAAGTTTCAAATCCAAGTTTGATTCCAAAGTCTTGCTCTTAAGACTTAAGGTATGGACTTACAGTCCATACTTTCTCATTTGCAGTGTTGCCATGCAATCAGCCTGGAGCCTATGGCCACTGAAATGTTAGCCTGGTATTTACAACTTTGAGATGTGTCATTGGACTAGGAGTTCCACATGTTCCTCTAACTCGAGGTGTTCAGGTCTTCATCTCCTCCATCCCCACATCTGTACTCATTCTATGCCTCACCTTTGCAAAAGGAAACTCTGAAGAGCCTAACGTCACACCAACAATTGACTTCCCACTAGGCTTGCTATCCCTATAATCAGCACCAACAAAGTTCACTTAAAGCCAAAGTCTTATTTAAGAGGAATAAAACGAGCTAACCAATTCCTAGCTATGATACTGCTGATTTTACAAAAGGAGAATGTAACACACCAATTAGATACTTAATCAGGAATGAAAAATTACGTGGATGGCTTATGACTGCTCAGAAATCAGTGACTGAAAAAGATAACCAGGATGAACAATATCACACTAATCATATTTCCTTCTTTGACAGAAAAACTACACTGGAAGAACCAAATTGCCTCCAAATATCTGAAAGGCTTTTTTTTTTTTTCCGTAGAATTTGTGTTTTTTCAGTCTCCTCTTTATGAGTGGTTCAGAACCAGTGAATAGAAGACACTGAGAGTTATGGTTTTAGTCAATACAGTGGTGAAATTTCCAGTAGTCATTGATACCTAGAAGTGAAGGAAACAAGCCCCTCTCCATGTGGAGGTATGTAAGTATAGACAAAATGACCGTGCAGCAGGCTATTAGGTATGCATGCTTTGAAAGAGAAGGGTATATAACTGAATTTCCTTCCAACCCCAAGACTCAAAAATTGTGTCAGTGGGACATGGACCAGGTAAATATTAAGACTGCAGGCTAGAATGCAGGAGAGAGATTCTGTATGTGAAAGAGAAGGTTTGGAGGGGTATTCTGAGGTTGAGGAAGGAGAAATGAAAGGTCACACAGTCAAACTGCCATCTCCCCATTGTGAGCAGCATCACACATTTTGGGAACTGGATCGCTCAATGATGTCACTCTTCAAGGTGAGAGGTAGTTTGCCTGTCAGTTTCACTCACTCTTTGCAACTGAACCCACAGAATTCATCAAGGTCTGGGCATCTTTGCCAAAAGGTAATGTGGTTGTACCAAGTTATATTTCTTCTTAGGAAGTCTGCTGATAAGTAAAATTTGACATTTGCAAGACAATGGAAAAAGATTCCACCTTCAGGCAGGCTATCTATCAAAAGGCAAATGGTCACACCACATTCCGCTTAGCTATTTCTCCTGCCAGGCTTAAGTACTGGGATCCAGGAGGAGGATTTGGTCTCAACACACTGGAAAATATAGCTCCAAAACTAACATACATGGCTCAGTGAGCCAAAAGAATGGTAGTGCCCTCAGCTAATCCCCAGCTGTTCTCTCATGTCAGCCCATGGTGTGTTCAACTCCAGCAGGTGCTATTCTCCTCAGGGTTGAAATTATTTCTGGGTAGATTCTGTACCATCAAGTAGACTCAAAGCACCTTGCTTCACATAATAGAAAACATTGAAAGCTTAATAAACATGAATGAACCACTGCGATGGACTGAATGGTTGCATACCTCCCAAATTCATATCTTGAAGCCCTGACCACCTCGTCCTTGGAGATGGGGCCTTTGGAAAGTAATGGGGGTTAGATAAGGTCATGAGGGAGGGCCCCCCATGACAGGAGTAGTGCCTTTATAAGAAGAGACATCAGAGAGCTTGTTTCTTCCCCATCAGGCATGTAAAGATACAGCAAGAAGGTGGCAGTCTGCAAACTGGGAAGAGAGCTCATACCAGAAACCAAAATGGCCAGTGGCTTGATCTTGGATTTCCCAGATTATACAACTACAGACATGAACTTCTGTTGTGTAAGTCACCCAGCCTGTCAGTGTTCATTATGGCACCCAGAGTAGACCAGGATGTGACTCACAGACAAAGAGTGATCACAGCCTGAAAGCCAAGGCTTGACAGACCTTAACTGCTACAGCAGCAGCAAGGCACCTATTTTTTGACATAATCAAAAAACTTGTAGTGGGGTATATTCAATATCACATGAGATCCCTTTTGAAAATAACATTTTTAATTATTAAAAAGGCAATGGTTGTTCTATGCAGAACATTTTAAAAACATTACAAAAAATAAAAACCACCTATATTCCCTCAGATACTCAGACAACAACTATTGTTGATGTTTAGCCTCCTGGAACTATGTTCTCTACCGAGAGTAAAGCTGACAGAAAATGAGGTCTTTGGGGGCTTTCTTCTGACCAAGACCATCACTGCATTAAGTCACCTAAAAGAACTGCATCCCCTTATACTCACAAGGATGTTACTGAGAAGTGATTTTACTTTCAGGCTCCTAGTACGAATATTCACATCGTACAACATCCATATGGAATCAACACTGGCTGATTAGGGAGAACTGAAAAGGAGACTTTCTGAGATGATGGAAATGTTCTATTATTTGGAGAATTGATCACATATAGTGTACACTTGTCAAAACCTATCAAACTGTACATTTAAGATCTGTCGGGGGAAGTGAATTGGCAAGATCAATACAATCCATGGGATAACACCAATACCCATCATTAAAACGTGTGCTTTGATGCATTTTTTCCCAAAGAATGTTCAGAAAGTGAACATTACTGAGCATGCACAACATACTAGGCTCCGGGCTAAAGGCTTCACACGCACCTCTCCGGTGTGCATTTCTCAGATCTGTATTTTATCAATGAGGAAACTGCAGCTTTAGAGGGGTTAAGTAACTTGCTCAAAATTCCACAGCTGGGAAGTGGCAAGACAGAACTGGAAGCCAGGTTCCTCAAATCCCAGAAAAAAAATTACAACAATCCAAATGTCTTTTGACTCAGCAGTATCTGAGACTCTAGGAATCTGTTCCAGGGAAAAAAAATCAAAGACTGATCCAAAGAGATGTGTACAAAGAAATAATAAACTCACCATTATTAATAAATCAACTTAAATGTACTATAAGTTAAGTAGGATCATGTGATAGACCACTTTGCATCATGTAATATTAGGTTTAAAAGAGAATATAAACTACTTTCATGATGGGGGAAAATGATCATGACAGATTAAGTGAAAAAAAATCAAGTTAAAAATGTACATATAGTATGATATCAATTTTGTTTCTTTTTTTAAAAAAGTAAATACATTTTAAAACTCTAAGGAAATATATCTAAACAAAAATGATTGTCTTTCAGTAGGATTATAGGTTATTTAATTTTTAATTTATATTTTTCAATGGTTATTATATGTTCCTTTTATTAGAGAGGAATCAATTTTATTTTCAAAATTAAAAAAAAATGGGAAAATGATTGTTCTCACTAAAGAATGTATATCCCATGAAGACTATACGTACACATTTTTATGAGAAAAATATTTCCGTACAGCCCCTTTATAACTTTAGGGTGTTAATGTTATTCAGTAACTTACACATAATCATAAAAAAAGTGAAATCACCAGGATTTCTAACATAGTCATATATATATTTTATATATTATTTTATAGGATGGGAGAGTTCTACCACAGGTTGTGTGACCTTGAACAAGTTACTTAACTTCCCAGAGCCTCAAGTGTCTTTATCTATAAAAGAAGGAAGACACAACCGTCTTGGAGAGATGTCATAAGAAGGTAAAACTAAATAGGTCCAACTTCTTACAGAGGCATTTATCCACACAAGATAAAAGCTGAGTGCATGTGGCTATTATTTTGTACAGCAGCATCAGGGAGAGAGCTCAGACTATCTCCTCCTCTCTACCCCAGACCTCCCTGCACCATCATGCTTGTCCTTGCAGAGCACACGCCCCCTCCCACAGGCTGTGCCCTGCCGTTCCTTCAGACCAGAATGCTCTTTCCCCAGACATTCACAGAGAGCCTGTTTCCTCGAGTCCTTAGGTCACTGCTCATCTGCTCAAACAGTCCTTATAAGAGAAACCTTTCTTAATCCCCTATGTGTTAATAAACAGTAAAACTATTTTCCTCAAGCTTTATCTTCCCTGACAGAGCTTTTTCTCCATGGAGTTTATCATCCCAACACTCAATATACTTACTTTTTGTTTGTCTGACTACCTGTGTTAGAATTTAAGCTCCTGGAGGGTACGGGGTATTGTCAGCTTTATTTTCAGAGCTTTGAATAGTGCCAGGCCCACAATGGAAGCTCAACCAGTAAGTATTAAAGGAATGAACAAGAAACCCAAGCTGGAGGGCAAGGCCTCTCTTTACTCCTCTTAGTCTCTGAGAGTCTGACATAAAGCTTTGCATCAAGAAGGCATTTCATAAGCAGTTGTTGAACTGAACAACTGAATCACTTTTTACAAATGGCAGTGTTCACCTGATACCTAAAGATCAATGATTATATTTTTAGATCACAGCAAATAAATCCAAGATTGTATTTAATTATAATGAAGCAGTAGATTGCTTAATCAATTTGGTGAGGAATAGAGCAAAACTGGTGGTCTGGTTTCATTAGCCAGTGGAATCAATTAACACATTATCAGTTAGTCCCAAATAACCACAGCCTTTGTTGATGTAAAGGTCAAACACTGATGAGATATGCCAGGGTCTGTATTCTGATCTAGTAAGTGAAGTACAGAAACAATCAAAGTGTTTCAAGTCTGAAATTTCTTTCTGTCATTAATCTGGGTCCTTGGAGAAATTGCACCAGGATATTCACTCTAGTAACGGTACGAAAGTGTTCTTAATCTCCCCTCAAACGAACAACCGAAATATCTGCTTCAAATGAAGCAAACAAAATGACTTTGACTGTTTTCCCCATACATTACAGAGACAGTTGAAATTTAAATAAAATGTAAGAGTAGAGTCTCCAAGTTTTACAACCTGTCCCCTGTGTTCCAGGGTTTCCTAAGGAAGCCATCTTTTTTTAATATGAATTTATTTTAATTGGAGGCTAATTACTTTACAATACTGTAGTGGTTTTGCCATACATTGACATGAATCTGCCACGAGTGTACATGTGTTCCCCATCCTGAATCCCCCTCCCACATCCCTCCCCATCCCATCCCTCTGAGTCATCCCAGTGCACCAGCCCCAAACATCCTGTCTCATGCATCGAACCTGGACTGGTGATTCGTTTCATATATGATAATATACATGTTTCAATGCCATTCTCCCAAATCATCTCACCCTCGCCCTCTCCCAGAGTCCAAAAGACTGTTCAATACATCTGTGTCTCTTTTGCTGTCTCGTACACAGGGTTATTGTTACCATCTTTCTAAATTCCATATATATGCGTTAGTATACTGTATTGGTGTTTTTCTTTCTGGCTTACTTCACTCTGTATAATAGGCTTCAGTTTCATCCACCTCATTAGAACTGATTCAAATGCATTCTTTTAAATAGCAGAGTAATATTTAATTGTGTATATGTACCACAGCTTTCTTATCCATTCGTCTGCTGATGGACATCTAGGTTGCTTCCATGTCCTGGCTATTATAAACAGTGCTGCGATGAACATTGGGGTGCACGTGTCTCTTTCAATTCTGGTTTCCTCAGTGTGTATGCCCAGCAGTGGGATTGTTGGGTCATATGGCAGTTCTATTTCCAGTTTTTTAAGGAATCTCCACACTGTTCTCCACAGGGGCTGTACTAGTTTGCATTCCCACCAAGAGTGTAAGAGGGTTCCCTTTTCTCCACACCCTCTCCAGCATTTATTGCTTGTAGACTTTTGGATAGCAGCCATTCTGACTGGTGTGAAATGGTACCTCATTGTGGTTTTGATTTGCATTTCTCTGATAATGAGTGATGTTGAGCATCTTTTCATGTGTTTGTTAGCCATCTGTATGTCTTCTTTGGAGAAATATCTGTTTAGTTCTTTGGCCCATTTTTTGATTGGGTAGTTTTTTTTTTCTGGAATTGAGCTGCAGGAGTTGTTTGTATATTTTTGAGATTAATTCTTTGTCAGTTGCTTCATTTGCTATTAGTTTCTCCCAATCTGAAGGCTTATAGTTTTAAGGAAGCTATCTTAAGGACTTAACGATAAGTACACATAAGTATAGTAACTACACACAGTATCAAAATGTGGCTAAAATGCGGAGAAAATGATTTGGTTTGAAAGAAAAGCATAATCAAATTTAGTTTATTATAAAAAAGATCGGTCTTCTTTCAGCTCAGAGGAGGCCAAGGTGCAACTTTCTTTGTTCAACCTGAATCCCAGTTCATCTGACACCAGCTGCCTCCACTAGGCTGCTTAAGTTTGACCCCAGTAAGATCAAAGGCATACACATGAGGTGCACTGGAGGGGGTTTTGGTGCCACATCTGCCCTGGGCCCCAAGATTGGCCCCCTCGGTCTGTCTCCAAAAAAGGCTGGTGATGACATCACAGAGGCAAGTGGTTATTGGAATGGTCTGAGGATCACAGTAAAACTGGCCATTCAGAACAGACCCAGATTGAGGTGGTACCTTCTGCCTCTGCCCTGATAGCAAAGCCTTCAGGGAACTGCCAAGAGACAGAAAGAAGCAGAAAAACATTAAACACAGTGGAAATATCACTTTTGATGAGATTGTCCACACTGCCCAATAGGTGCTGTTGAACTGAAAAACTGAATCAACAACTGATGGTCCTGAGAACTTTCTGGAAGCATTAAAGAGATCCTGGGGACTGTGGGCTGCAAAGTCAGTGGCTGCCACCATCATGACATCATAGATGACATCAAAGTGGTGTGGTGGAATGCCCAGCTAGTTAAGAACTACAAAGATTGGTCTTCAGATCAGTTCAGTTCAGTCGCTCAGTCATGTCTGATTCTTTGCGACCCCATGAACTGCAGCACACCAGGCCTTCCTGTCCATCACCAACTCCCGGAGTCCACCCAAACCCATGTCCATTGAGTTGGTGATGCCATCCAACCATCTCATCCTCTGTCGTCCCCTTCTCCTCCTGCCCTCAATATTTCCCAGCATCAGGGGCTTTTTAAATGAGTCAGCTCTTTTGCATCAGGTGGCCAAAGTATTGGAGTTTCAGCTTCAACATCAGTCCTTCCAATGAACACCCAGGACTGATCTCCTTGCAGTCTAAGGGACTCTCAAGAGTCTTCTCCAACACCACAGTTCAAAAGCATCAAGTCTTCTGCGCTCAGCTTTCTTTATAGTCCAACTCTCACATCCATACATGACCACTGGAAAAACCATAGCCTTGACTAGACGGACCTTTGTTAGCAAAGTAATGTCTCTGCTTTTTAATATGCTGTCTAAGTTGGTCTTCAGAGGGTTGAGTTTTACAAGCCACAGCTCCAATTTCTGTGAAGTGAAGTGAAAGTCACTTAGTTGAATCCGACTCTTTGCAAACCCCTGGACTATACAGTCCATGGAATTCTCTAGGCCGGAATACTGGAATGGGTAGCCTTTCCCTTCTCCAGGGGATCTTCCCAACCCAGGGATCAAACCCAGGTCTCTTGCATTGCAGGCAGATTCTTTACCAGCTGAACTACAAGGGAAACCTAAGAATACTAGAGTGGGTAGCCTATCCCTTCTCCAGCGGACCTTCCCGACTCAGGAATCGAACTGGGGTCTCCTGCATTGCAGGCAGATTCTTTACCAGCTGAGCCATGAGGGAAGCCCAATTCTCTACTATTGAGGACGCATTTTGAGCAAAATTTCAGCTGAAGCCTACGCCACAAAGAAAATGCAAATCAGCTGATAGCATGTATGCAAAGAATAATCTCATTTGTCCACATAGCATGTTTCAAAGAATTTTCACATGTCCACTTCCATCTGATTGGAGTTTCATTAACACCCTGCAGGGAAGTTATGTCAATAGTACCCCTCACTGAAGACCGGTAAACAGGCTTGGAGTGTTCAGCAACCCACCCATGTCCTCAGGACCATCACGAAATGGGCTAAAAACTATGCCCAGCATTCCTTCAGTTCAAAGAAGATGATGATCTCATCCAGTGCTATGATCTGAACTAACAGCTATGTCCTGATGACTTCCAAATATTTAGTTCCTGCCCATTTTCAATGCCCATTTTCAAGTCCATCTGCCTGTTATGCATTTCCACCGGCATGTGTCTCAAGTACTTGATATCTTACATTTCTAATTCTCATCTTCTTCACCTGCTGAGATCCCTTCCCAGGCTCATGATCTCTCGTACCTAATGGTACCACCATTCATTCAGACTTCTAACTAAACACCCAGGTATGACCCCAGGTTTTTCCTTCACCCCCTGGGTCCACCCAGTCACTGAGCCCAGTCTGTTCTACTTGCTGGTATGGCAAAAACACATGGCCTTCTCCTCAGACCTACTACCAATGTCTCAGAGCCTAATTATCTTCTTACCCAGAACACAGTAACAGGCACAAACTCAACCTTCCCCTTCTGCCCCCATGCACATATCCATACACTCTCCCACAAAATATATGTAAAATATAAAGCCAGTCATGTCATCCAACTTGCTGAAGATTCTTCAGACTCTACATTACCTGCTACATAGAGCCAAATTCCCTGGTATGAAATTTGTATCTAATAGTGCAAGTTTTCATCAAATAACTATTCTCCTTCTTTTCCCTTAATAAGAGAACCCTAATTTTTGCCTAGAACATGGCCATGTAATAACATCCTAGCCTTTACTGCAATTAGGTGCAGCCATGTATGACCAGGCTCTGGACAATTCCATGGTAATTTCATGTCTGAAAGTTCAGGGAGGATCTTTAAAGAGAGCAGACTCAACTGGAAGGAATGTCCTTCACCCTTCTTATTCCAGTACTGCCTTGTATTGGAATACAGAGGTGACTTTTGGAGCTACAGCAACCATGTTAAGACCATGAGGTGACTTTGACTATAACAGAATATTAAAGATAGAAATCTGGGTCCCAGAGGACTCCATGGAGTTTTCCTGGCAGAGCCAGATCTCTTGCCTCCAGACTTCTTCCAGGGAAGAGAAGTTCATTTCTATTTAATTTAAGCCAATGTAATTTTACATTTCCTATGAAGGGCAATGGTGCCAAACCTCAAGTGATACTGAATTCAAACTTCTCCAGAATATTATGCCTTATAATAACTTTGTTTCTACCAACTCTTCTAGCCTTATCTCCCACCATACTTCAATCTTTAGGCTTTAGTACTACTAAATTTCTAGTAGTTTTCTATCCCACCCTCCATGGACTTTCATACTTCTCAGCATTAAGTTCTAGAGCTTGTCCCCTACCTAAACACCTACTTAACTTTATTCAGCTTTTAACTTCACACACTCAGCTCAGGAATCATCTCTATAGGAAGTTTGCCTAGATCTGCATCTTAGGCTAAGTGGCTGTTCTCCGTGCTCCCGTAAAGCCCTGGGCACGCTTCACTTTTGGAACCCACCTGCTCTTACTTATGGGCCATCTCTTCCACCCCACAGAAAGAACCTTAGGGCAGACACCACGCCTAACACCAGTGGGAGCTCTAATTATGTCCTGAGTTCCACTGCACTTTCCTCAGTGAGATGGAGTGAACACCACATGCTTCTGAATGTCCTGTTTAGCCCTTAAGCTCAGCATTCCATGAAGACTGAATGAAAATTTCCTAATGGTGATATTTTTTTTTCTGAAGATGAAAAACAAGTTACAAGTGAGCCCTCCTAAGAAAACATCCATCCTGAGAAGCAATTTGCTGTTTGGATATTTCAGGCTTGAGTTCTTTCATCTGTAACAGGGAACTTAGCCCTAAGTAATCTTGGAGGTCTGACATTTTGTAATTTCATTGTTGAATATAAACACACAGATCTGGACACAAGGAACTCACTGTGAGCGGATGGCTCCTCCAGGGACTGACAACATGACTAGCCTTACCCAACTTTTAAGTAAATTATTTACAAGGAGTGCCTAATAAAATCTTAAAGTCATCAGAGGACAGAGGGCACGCTAAGTGAATGAAATGTCAACTAAGGGAAGTTATGCCTCCTAGATCCCAGCCATACTGGGCTTCTTTCTCTAAAAGGTTTTGAACTTGCCATGCTCCCTCTTGAGACTGAGCACCTGCATTTGCTATTCCTTCTGTCTTGAATGCTCTTTCCTTCCCTCTTTACTGGTTACCTCAGCTCCTGAGTCACTTCCTTAGGAAAATCTTCCACCTCTCCTTGACCAGATTGAAACACACTATGAGATGTTCTCATTCAGTGCAATGCATTCCTCTTCTTCATAGCACTGGTCACAGTTGCGATTTTGTATTAATATGGTCATGTAATTGATGTCTTTCTCCCTCACTCAACCATACTGCCTACAAGACAGCACTTTTGTTTTTGCTCATCACTGTATCCATATCCTTGGCAGAGAGTCGATGCTCAATAAATACTTGTCAAATATCCCCAGAGGCTGTGCAAGGGAAGACAAAGGGGGCTGATGAGTTTCACTGGAGGAGGAAATGTCAGGCTGTTCTAATAAACTGGTAATTCTCAGAGCTCTCCATCATACCTTTGAAAAAAGATCTTGGGAGTTAGGGATTGAAGTCACTTTCTGGTGATGGAAGAGCAGGCACGGAATGAGGCCACCAACTGGCAGAACAAGCTAAGAAGAGAGAAGGCAAGAATATGATTAAAAAGTTTGGAGTTCCAGGAACAATGCTAGTAAGGGCTCACGGCCAAACCCGAAGTGAAAGTTACTAATGTATTGAGAATCTCACAACTTGTGCATCCTAAAGAAACAAGGACTGCTATATGAAGACAAAAATGACCATTGTAACTGTTTTTGTAGCAAGCATATCAAGAAAGAGTAAACCTACTTCTTGGGGCAGAAGGAATGAGGTGTTGTATGGCAAAGGGAAAACAGAACTCCTAACTTGGACTTTCATCTTTATCTAAAAAGACCATCTTTATCACTAGAATGAGTAGAATAAATATAAACACAGAACTGAATTCCAATACAGGTAAGAGTCCAGAATTCTAGGCTCAAATAAAATACGTTTGGGGATTCTGTAAGTTCTGCTAATACTTTGGAGTTAGAAAGGCCCCAGGAGATGGGAATCAGACAGGTGTTGCCCCAGTTCAAGAGGGGGAAGAGCTAGATAACAGAGAACAATGACTCAAGCACATGCTACTACCACCGACCCAACATCAAGCTGATCTGGAAGCAGACAGCAATGCTCACAGAGGTGGCTTCTAGCATGGGCTCTCCAAGCAAAGCAATGCTCAGCTAACTTTAGATCACACAGGAACGTGAAGTCAGCAAGGAATCTGATGGTCCCTTACAGTATCTTTGAGAAACAAGAGTCAGATGATATTAGAGACTGGTATATTGATGCAGATGCTACAGCTGTGTTCAGAAGCTTAAAAATCTCATCTGGCAGGGAGATTGCTAATCCTCTCAAATTCTGAATTTATTTAAAAAGTCAAATTAGGTAGCGATTGTTCTCTAATTTGAGAACTCTAAAGTTATTTTCTTTCAAAGCTAATGCGTTGCGTATGTATACGAGTACAAGGCAATAAGTCAAGTCTGGCAGTCACCTCTGTGACCAGTCCAACATCTGGACAACAGGACAGCAAGTGACCCAGGAAGCACTTGGAGCTTGAGGAGTAAACACTGATTACCACGCACCCCACATGCTGAGAACTGCACAGGGCACAAAGCAGCTAGATGTGTAAGATGAAAACTGTGTATTGAAATGCAGTGTGTTCAAGCATAACCTCAGAAGGATGAGTCAAAACTTAAACTCTCCTATAATTCTTCCTGAGCTCTTCTATAAATTCTTCCTCTCTCAACCTATTTTAGATACATTCCATGTTTTCTCAGAAACAGAAAATCCAATGGGTGCTGGCTGGCTTTGGGAGCTGAAATGTCAATGATGGCTCAGTTCCTGTAAGTAAGTTCCTGTGAGTAAACTTTAATACAGCTTTCAAAACAGGATAGAAAATGGTGCCCGTAATGCTGGCAGGCAGGTAAATGGGATGCGGGGCCCTTTGTTTCCCCAATTCTGTAGAGCTTGACTCTGGAAAAAAGTCAGTGCCCATGTAAATTATTCATGAGTACTATCTGGGCTTCTAATCAGCCAACAAGCCCTGAACAAAGGAATGAATGGTCTTTTTTTTCCCTTAGCAAAGTGACTCATTGACTGCTTAATTCAAAGCCCTCTAGACTTGGTCTGCAGCCACACCAAAGCTCCAGACCTTCCAACCAAAGGCAAAGTGGCAGACTCTTTCCTTGCGGTAATGCCCAAGAGGCAGACTTCTGTTCCTCCATGAAATGCAAGTGAACACATGAACACATCTGAGAAATCAGGGTCTGAACGTAAGCAGAAAAGCACCTGAATGTAACTGGCCTGTCTCCTCTCACACAAGGCACAGTTGGCAGAGAGACAGAAGAAAGTCATGTCAGAGGGAGCCTAAGGCAGTACCTTCTAAAGTCCCATTTGATGATGATTTGCAAATGGTACCATCTTTGTAATTCACTGGAAAAGAAATACCTTCCCTGGAAAAATAAGACAAAACAGCCATATGACAACAATCCTATTTGAATAGATCAGAGGTATCATTCAGGAAGATCTTTTTAGCTTTGATAAAGGCCATCCCAGGACATGTATGATACACGAGGCTGTCCAACTCTCCTCCTGTGCTCTCTGGATCAAATTCATACCCCTGGAATCCAAATGTGCCCTTTGCTGTGTGTGGATTCCAGGGACTTGGCATCCAAAGGCTTATCCTTAAGACTCTGCTCTCAGGCCAATACCCTCAATGGAATTAAATAATCCAATGAAATAAATCCACAGAATAAAAATAGCATTGGAATCTATCCTAATTAAATGTGCTCCCTTCGAAGTCAAGCACTTCAGTTAGAGACTGCACGTGGAATTCAAGTCAAAGAGTACATTAAATTCTCAGATTTGAACTGCAAGGCCAAGAACTGAAATAAAATTTCTCAAGATGTGGGCTGATACTGCTTCACCAGAAACCACATCAGGTTTCACTGTCCATCCTCCACATTTCAAACAAATGAAACAAGGAGATGGAGAGGCAGATGAAGCATGTGCCTTGCATGAAGGTTATGCAGTCCTATGAAAAGCCAGAATATTTAAGTATTCAAGTGTTTTTCCCCATTACTGGTCTGAATATTTGTACCTTCCCTTCCCCACATTATATGTTGAAATCTTAATTCTCAAAGTTGATAGTATTAGTAGGTAGGACCTTTCAGGGGTGCTCAGGTCATGAGGATGGGGCCCTGATGAATAGGGTTAGTGCCTTATAAAAGCGGCTCCAGAGAGATCCCTGGCCTCCTTTACCACATGAGGTCACAGCAAGAAGGCACCAGCTAGGAACCAGAAAGAGGGTCTCCATCAAACATGACCATGCTGGTGCTCTGATCTTGATTTCCAGACTCCACTGTGAAAAATAAATGTCCATTGTTTATAAGCCACCTAATCTGTGCTATTTTGTTACAGCAGCCTGAATGGACTAAGATACCCATTCTGCCTCATTTTCACAAATCAAAGTCACTGTATCACCAAAGGGGGAGTAAGAAGTCCACTCTTCAAGGGGTTTACTTGAAATTTTACTTTACAGTTGTACTCTAAGCCTTTAAATCTCTCCTGAGGAGACAGTGTAGCTCAGTGGTTAAAAACATCATTTGAATTCTGGCTCCATGACCAGTTAATAGTCTGGTTATTAAGTCTTTTGAAGATCAGTAATTCATCTAAGTAGCATGGATAATACTAGTGTTATATAATTTATTGTTAGGAGGATTAATAAAGAAATGCTGGTCAAGTACTGGGCCTATAAGTACTCCATTTAGCTTTTGTTGCCATTTTTTTTGTTTGTTTTTAAATTAACAACACAAGCCCTTGTCAAACAGGAAAGTCATCATTCTTAAAAATTAAATGTGGGGAAGGCTCTCCTTGGGGTCAATAGACCAGAGCCGGGCAGCTCAGCCATGGAGAGGAGAACAAACACAGAACACACAGTCCAGAGTCCCATACCACCACCAGGAAGGACCTAGAACCCCCTCCAGCATCAGAGACCATGTCAGCAACCACCAACAATCATGCGCTGGGCTCAAGGCTGAGACAGGAGACATGCCCTGCTGGAGCCGCCAGGAAAACAGCATGGCCGGGTCAAGGAAGCACAGAGCTTCCACAGAGTAACCTGTGGCTGCCTCATGACTTAGGAGTGAGCGGAGATTCCTGGTTACCTTCAGGGGATGACCCTGCTGCTGGCTATCCTGCCTAGCTCCCCACTCTGCTACCTCACAGCTGGAGCTGTGACAGAGCATTGTGTCCACTTGAGCTTTCACAGCTCTGTACTGCGAATTTACTAGAAGACTTTTTGCACCGCGCCTGCTCCATCTCGTTTTTCCACTTCTTTCTGGCACCATGGACCAGTCCTGCTGCATTCTTTACTGATCTCACTTCTCTTTGCCTATTTTTTTCCTCTCAGGGTACTTAAGAATATTTAGTTTTTAAAGCTCTCTCACACTTTAATAATGATGTTCATACTGTAACCAGCTCACAAAGGAACAGCGAAGCTAATAAACGGCAAATTTCAATCAGGAAATTCTTTACATCAATGCACCTGAGAGAGAATTTTTCTCAAAGGAAAGAAACAATTGCCTCTCAAGAGGGAAAAATAATGGAGCATGTGTGGCAACTAAGTTACAATGCGATGTAAAGGGTAGAAAGACTTTGACAATGGGAAAAAGGAAAACTTGCGGATGAAAATTACCTAACACTCACTATTATATTTTCCACCATACTCAGCTTTGTGTCTGAGTAAAGGTTACTTTTATCTGCTCTGAGATCTAACAACATTAACCAGATGTCAAGCCCATTTAACATATGATATATTATGATAAAGACTGTGTGTCATGAAATGAAATCAAACAAGATTTAGGAGGGGACTTCACATGATAGACATCATCAAGCAGGACCCTGCTCGTCAACATGTCACCTCTTGGCTCCTGGACTGGTGAGCAGCAAGTCTATCTGACCATGATTCTTATCTCAGCCATTTAGAGCAAGAGGTATTCATGCTCTGCAGTTTAGGCACAGATTCTGAAAATGGAATGAATCACTCCCAAGGTTAAAACAGAAGAGACCAGCAAGTTCAGCCCCTTGAAAACCCCCGCTGAACAAATTCATGAACAGTGTCCTTTCGAGACTCTCAAGCCTGTTTTACAAATCCCACACAGGCACAGGCTTTAGTCTGCAGGTGGTGTTTATCACTGTTATTCATTTATTCTAATGGACACGCAAAACTTTGTGAATTTCAAAAAGAGTTCAATTGTTCATCATGAGAACTGGAAGGATAAGCTGAATCAGGGAAATGAACCAGGGATGAGAGGTTCATTTGAGAGGGGTTACCAGCAACCGAAACTCACCTATAGATGATTCCTTTGTCATGTAGGAACATAAGTGCCGAAATGATCTCTGCAGCATAGAAACGAGCCCGTGCTTCATCAAAACGCCGCGACTTCTGAATGTGAAACATCAAGTCGCCCCCATTCACAAACTCCATCACAAAAAACAGACGATCCTGTGTACAAACACAAAAAAGGGATCCAACGTGGTGTAGCCATCAGCGTAGAGATCAGTCAGCATCATATGATCTGGGACTGCAGTGTGGGGAGAAGAGGTTGCTAAATGGAGGCGCTCAATGGAACATTTTGACAGCGGCTCAGGGCAAAGCAGGAGGGTCTGATGGATTAGATCCTTGGGATGGTGGGGATTGGGCGGGTAGTGATAGTAACACTTGGATCTCTTTTAAAGAATTCCACATAACCTTGAATTTCTGCATCAAGTAAAAAGTAGAGAAGGTATCAGAATCTTTTGGTTCTAATTCTGCATCTTAAACACCATGTAATCTTGAATTTAATTTTTTTTGAATGTTCAGCATTAGTAAGGTGAGAATGACGTCACTATCTCTACCAAAATCATTGTTTCATAAGCTGAAAGAGAGCAACATAATAAAAAAGTGCATTCTTTTTTTGTCCGGAACGTGCAGGGTTATTCACAGCAAGTAAGAGACATTCCATAGGTCCCCACACCTGGGCAGAGAATAATCAGAGAAAAAGGAAAACATTTTTGACCAATCAGCCAGACAATAGTCTAATGAGAGCCTCAGAGTTGCCTGGATGTTAGAAATTCCATTTAGCCCATCAGAAGGTTCCTGAATCAGAAAAGGGAACTTAAAGTCAAGTGAGATGCTGTCTCCATCTGGAATAACACTCTAACCCAGCAGGTTAAATGGGCTCTTAAGAGTCACTGATGCAGTTGGTGTACTAAGTACTGTACAAGTGTTATGAATATAGTGCTGTGGAAAGTAACATTGCTTAATGGAAGAAGTGTACAGGTCCCCATTAACAAGTGGTGTCTCCAAAAGGGACAGGGTAAAACACTTTGCTTTGGGAACCTCTGAGATCAAAGGACTTGCTTGCTCCCTCTCATTAGCATGTATGGAGTCCCAGGTTAACCAAGTGCTGGATTAGGTTCTGGGAACCCAACAGAGAGTAAGAGAGGTATAAAACACAGTCTCTATCCACAGAGTGTCTGCTGTGGGAGATACACATTACTTTAAAATAAAAACACAAAGTCATATAACCAGGTAACTTTTCAAATTCTGGTAAATTCTGTGAAGGAAAAGTGGGGGAAGCAATGACATCATATCATCTGTTCGTGGGGCTGGGAAGGTCACTCTGAGCAAGTGACGTGTGAGCCAAGACCTTCAGAATGAGTGCCATCAGGGCCATTGGTCATCTTTTTGAGGGGTAGGAGGTTGTTTCGTAAGGAACCTGGTATTTTACCAATTCACAAAGGATATGTATATGTACCCAGAAGCATTTTTATTTGTGGTTTCAAGTGCTGCTATCTCTGCCAGGGGCTGCCATACACAGCTGAATGGTAGACAGAGAGGGCAGAGATTGTGTGTGCTCCTGTTCACCTCCTGATCTATCATGGGTTTAATCAGGCTCTTCCCCATTGGAAGACACTACAACTTATGACCTCTTGTTCCCAATTTAAGATAGACCTTAATTAGAAGGAAAAAAAAATCCTCTTTCTGCTAATGAGAAGCAAGACTTCAGGAGTAAAGATGGAATAGCAAGATTCACACACACAAAACCAAAACCCAAACATCAGTAGAACAACTCTCCAGGCTGGCCAATATAAGCCAACAGAAAACTAAAAATACCAAGTCATCTGACTAAGCTAGAGGCCTTCAACTGAGTGGGAGTGACTGGCCAGGGGAGAGGCCAAGTTGGGCAGGACGAGCTTGGATGAGCAATATGGCCCCCTGTTTCTTGTATGGGGCAGGCTAGTGTGGAAGGAACAGGTTAGCATTGGGTGGAGCAGAGGGTGAGCCTGTGATAGAGACAGATCTAAGAGCTACAGCCACATGGATGTTGTTATGCGCCTGCTGTGTTCATTTGGAGGGGCCTCGGGGGCCTGGATGAGGATTAAGGCCTCAGCAAGAAGGTACATCTGATACATTTTTGTTAACTGGCCTGTCCACCTTTTCATGGCTGTGTCTGGCAGCCACATGAATTCCAATAGCTCAAAATGCCTTGTTACTGGAACGGGGTCAGTAGGTAAGTGGCTACTCTGTAGGCTGTGGACATCAGTGAAGTTAGCACAAGTGTCGACGACAGCAGGCATCAATAAGACGAGGGCGTTCCAAGGGAAATTGCATCCATTTCTAGCTTGCCCCCAAAACAATCCTCATAACTTCAAGTCTGAAAAGCTAGACTCTGGGCTAAATTCCAGATCTGGGGAAGGAAATACTGCCTTCCTGCCTTGGTCGTGCTTCTCCGTCTCAGTCCCACCACCTGCCCTAGAGGCAGATTCTCAGATAATGCAGGGGGTCCTGGGAGGCATGAACACCTGGGATGCACAGGAAAAGGTCATAAACTTTAGAACCGAGAAAGCAGGGGTTGCTTTTCACCCAGAGTTTAATTCTAACCTCCTGTCTGGCACCACCTAGAACAGAGGGTACAGCTCATAGCCCTTGGGCGACACATGACTCTTTAAGCAAGCAGGAAGGGAAAACAAGCCAGCTGAGACACAATGACGCTTTAACAAAAAGTAATGGCCCATCTTACCAAAGACCTACAATAAGGTCACAAGGTAGAAAAATAAAAGCATGTTGATCAGCTAGCAAAATGTGTTTGTTGTGAAGAGACCTTCTGTTTACATACAATTCTGTTCACTCTATTTTAAAAAAATGTCTGCTGCAGAGACAGTTAACGTTTGGCAGCAATTTCTCCACCATTTCTTTTGCAGAGGTGGAGATAAATGACAAAAATCTCTAGTTTTTAGCAAAGAAGATTCACTCATCATTAGCTGGGGGTGAGTGAGAAGCCGTCCTCAGCAGTAAGTTTTCATTAAACATGTCCTCAGGTGGGGCTTCTAAAAAGTGCAATAAACAGTAGGGGTTGCCGCTGCTGGCAACTAATGGTGAAGATATTTTACATCAGAAAAAAAAAAATCATACATATGAATGTACAGAATGATTTCAGTTATAGCCAAAGAGGCAGACATGCACAGAAAAGATGAAAAAAAGAATGCTTATATATGACAAGTTGCTTTCAATTGTGAGATCTCAGATGCCATTTATCTCTTTATATTTTTCCGTATTGCTGAAGATTTCTATGATGACTATTACTCATAATTAGAAACAAACCAAAGTCACTCATGGCTTCCTCCATTTTCTCTGATTTTCACATGAAAGACGGGACATTGGAAAGGACAATTTTGAGACTGTCTCGGAGCAGGTATTCAGGCAGTAGGAGGTGGGATTAGGAAGCCAATAGGAAGAAGGGTCTTTACATCCCCGGTTGGTCATTATTAAGGCCCCTACTAACCACCTTCTCCCTTAACAGCCATTCTGATGCCTGATGTAACCAGGCCATCGGGCTAGTTGCAGTCACATCCAGAGAGAGACTCAATAGCCTCTGACTTGGGTCCCAGTGCTCCACAGGTGTACAGGGTCTGAGTTCTGGTATGGGCTGTATAGAGTCTACTGAGTCTTTCAGAGAGACCTTTTGGGCTCATATTAAGAGTCTCAACAAGGAGGAATAAATGTTTACTGGGCACACACTGCCAGGCCCTGGGTGGGGACTGAGTTGCATGAAATGAAGGAGAACCCAGGCCTGCTCTCAGGAGCACAACAGCCCAGTGTGCTAAGCACAGTACATGGGCACAGGGGGCGTCATGGGACACAGATTGGGGACATGGAAGCAGCCTGGAGGCTGGGGCGGGCTTTGGGGAAAACCAGGAGGAACCGATTTCACCAGCCTTGAAGGCTGAGGAAGCACAAGTCAGATTGGAGTGGGGATGGACAGGGCAGGACTCAAGGTGAATGAACAGCGGGAGTGTCAGGTGTGAGGCAGGGTGCGGTGACTGCCAAGGGGGACACTCCCCAAGCACTGAGGGTGCTGAGTGGGGGCCTCATTGTAACACATGCAGCTTTCATGATCAAGTGCTGGTACAAAAAAGCCAGGGCTAGTTAGGAAGTGCCCCTTCACCCTTTCCCCAGGTCACCCACAGCTGAGAAAAGGGCCCTAGACCTAGGAATACACGGGATCCCTCACTATAGGCTTTGGTCATAATTACAGGCCCAGTGTCTGGGCTAGAACATGTGGTGACTATACATTTTCAAGGGCTTGGCTTGAAAAAGACTCCAGGAAGTGTTGGAACCTGTCACAAATAATAAAACATGAGCTACAAAAACCAGCAACTCTGGCTGAATTCTACTCCTATGGAATGAATGCCATCAAGCTAGAAACCTTTCACGTTAAGCAAATGCCCTTTAAAGGCAGAGATGAAGCAATGAGGAAGAAGATCACCATCCGCCTACTACTCCACGATCTGTGGTGCTTAAGACCAAGTCTTTCTGGTGACTTCACAAACACTAAGTCACGCTGAACAAACCCAAATGCGAAGCAACCAGAGGAAGAGTCTGCAGGGATCTGTGCATTTAGGGAGGCCCTCACCGCATGGCAGGGTGGATTAAAGCTGCCATGAGTCATTTCTGGGGCACGGAAGAGCTTCCAAATCCCACCGTGGGCAGGGAGGGCAGACGGCTGCTTCTGTATGTAAGCCTGTATAGACAGCATTCCAGTTTTTCTAAAATCCAATTTCCTAGACGCTGAGCCTGGACACCTGCACAGCCTCTGGCTCCTCAAAGGGAAGCAGTCTTGCCCCGATGTGCATAGCAGCAGATTAAAGGTCCCACAGACTAGTTGAACCTCAGTTCTAAAGCCAGTGGCCCAGCCCTTTGTCTGTCCCTTGCTCCTTTCTTTTGTCCCTGGTTCAACCAACTACAGACCAAGTCATTAATATGGAGCAATAAAAGCAACTCAGAAATCCCTTTGTCCCACGCAGCCTAGCCCAGCCCAGCCCATGTGAGTTACAGGAGGCCAAGGAGCTGGTGCGTGGTTAATAATAGAATTTCTGTCATCACCTGCCTGCTTCCATTGACCCGCTGCAGGCTGGGCCAGGTCCGTCTGGGCTACTGTCAGTCCCAAGCTGCTACTTACCCAGGCCACAGGGGATAAAAATATCCTGTGACCTGAAAGTGACTGTCAGTATAAGCAGTGTGCATTCCCTAAAGCCCCTCATAAGGACTGTTCTTTAGGAGGTAGAACTGATGCGCAATCCATGAAGAAAAGCTAGAGACAAAACACCTGTTTGGGACTTCCCTGGTGGTACAGTGGATAAGAGTTGGCCTGCCAATGCGGAGACATGGGTTTGATCCCTGGTCTGGGAAGATCCCACATGCCGCAGGACAACTAAGGCTGTGTGCCACGACTACCCAGCCCATACGCCACAACTTACTGAGTCTAGGTGCTGCCAACTACTGAGGCCCTGGAGCCTGTGCTCTGTACCAAAATAAGCCACTGCAATGAGAAGTCCATGCACCACAACAAAGAGCAGTCCCCACTCGCCACTAGACAAGGCCCATGTGCAGCAAAGACGACCCAGTGCAACCAAAAAAAACCCTACCCATCCAGATAAAAGTGCTATGCTACCTGTGGCAAGGTGACCCTACCTAAGGAGGGTGACTCTAGAGAGAGCAGGGGCCAAGGATGAGATGCCTTAGGGTCAGTGCGCCAGGCACCTTCAGAGGTGTCAGCTCAGCTTATTGAGCCCTTTCTCAGAGACCTGCCCTGGCGCAGTCACACAGGTAAGTGCTGGACACACTGCATGTGGCAAGTCGGACCAAGCCACCCTTCCGCCCCACCCCGGCCCCCTTCCCAGAAAACTGGAACTGAGATGGGCAGATGTTCAAGTAGGCTGTGCTGTGCACAGGACCTGAGGAAACATGAACTAGGGAGCGGAGGCTCCCCCTCTGTGATGTGAACACGTGAAAAGTCTTGGTGTATCAGTGGTAAAAGCCTGGATGGGCAGATGAAGGGAAGAATGAGGGCAGAGACAGACAGCATGAATGGCTGAGAAGGAAACTGTCTGGGTCCCTCATGCCCTTCCAGCTTCTGGTCTCTGGAGAGACCTGGCCAGTGTGTGTGCCCTTGGGTTCCATGAGATACCACTGTGCCTCTGAATCTGTTTTCACGTCTCCCTTTTTGAATGACCCTGGTTTAGTAATTTCCTATTTTTTTCTACCGGGAAAATTTTAACTGAAACATTCACCAAATTTTAAGGGGCAGGAGGTTTCCTGATTTCTAAATCTGGGGTAATAACATCTCTAATTACACTGATCGTGTGAAGATTAAACCAGAAGCCAAGTGCTTGGCATGGTACCAGACCCACAACAGTATTCTCAACAAATAGTTATTCGTTACAGCTGGAAGACCTTGTGCCCAGCACTGAAGTCCCTGGTGTAGCTAAAGGGAAGCACAGTGTGGTCAGGACCATGGGTTCTGGAGCCAGGGAGCCCAAGATACCAAAGCAGTTCCTGCTGTGCTCTATTTTCGCTTCCTCAAAACTCTCAACTGCAAAATGGGGACAATAAGATGACTGAACTCACAGGTATTAGAGGATGAAATGATCTAAGCTTAGAATTTCAATCAGTATATGGCACGTAGTAAGTGCTGGATAAAAGTTACCAGCTATTAGTCAAAGTGAGTATTAGGCACTCAGTCATGTCCGACTCTGTGTGGCCCCATGGACTGTAGCCTGCCAGGCTTGTCTGTCCATGGGATTCTCCAGGCAAAAATACTAGAGGGGGGTGCCAGGCTCTTCTCCAAGGGATCTTCCTTACCCAGGGATTGAACCTGGGTCTCCTGCGTTGTAGGCAGATTCTTTACCGTCTGAGCCACTTGGGAAGCAACTATTAGTAGCAGTACTACTGATATCTTCCTCCTCATCACTGCCTCCCCCAGGCAGCAGCCACCCTGGCTCTCTGCTCCTGGGGCTCTGGCCCCTGGGATGGCGGTTGCAGCAGACTAGAGAAGCACCTGCCGTGGACGCAGAGATGGTGCTCACAACAGAGCACTCGGCCCGGCAAGGACACGGGAACGAAATAGCAGCCGAAATGCTACTGCAGCGGCTCCCTGATCCTCAGTTCCGGACAGGATTCTCGAGGGTTCAGGGAGTCAGGAGGACCCTAGGGCAGCTACTGGAATGCAGGAGCACTTCCTGATACTGCATGGTCATGGCCTTGACCTGATAAGGAGGACTTATCTTTCTCTGACGTGAGTATTGAACAAGGGGTCACGAAACTAGATTTGATAAGCCAAGTCACATTAACCAAAGTTTCCTCTCCAACAAATTTTTTCATTTTTCTAATGTTAGATGACAATTCATACTCACTATTTTAAGAGCTTTATAATAATCATAATTATTATTGCAAGGGAAATGTGCTCCCCCATGAACTGCAAACTTTACAGGACTTCTTATAGTGGCTGTTCTCCCCTTCAACAGAGTTCATTTGTTCTCATAAACAGATTGAGAAAGATTTTTCTGTTTAAAGCAAGAACCCATAGTCACTGCCATTGACACATGTAAATTTCACCAAAACATGTATTTATAGTGAGGATATAGGTTACCTTTTGGAAATAACTCCAAGAACAGAAACAACATTTAAAGTTAAAGACTAATTTAGTTATTGCTTGAAGATAATGTTAGGCTGGGAGTCCCATCTATACTTACTCATCCAAATTTTAAGAATTGCTTTGAAATAACTTCTAAATAAATAACATATCAATCTGGTATCAAACTGATCAGCTGTGAACAAGCGAAAGGAAACCTCCAGGAATAGACAGCGTTGTGCTGCATTTCTTGGAAGTGCCTCCTGCTTTATGATTTTTCTCTGATGAAGTCATCTACAGGGTGAATAGGGAGTTCAGATTAACAGGAACAGTTACTGACGTCAAAGATGTGACAGTGGAAAAGCACCCTGGTGAGGAAATCTGATTGCACCATGCCTGAACTGGAAACCACTCGAACTTAACCACATTAAGAACAATTACAAAGCTTCAAGGAAGAAACAAGGAGGGAAGCAAATAGCTTCTTCATTTTTTGGTTTGGTTTTGTTTTATTTTAACTTACCATTTTGTGTAGCCCAGAAGAGATGAGAAGTTAATTCAATCACCCAGCAAGTCTTCTGTTAAGCCCACAGGCACAATACATCCTGTCTGAGCTCAGACACTAGTCTTTGGGAAGATAAAATATGTCTCCAATATAACAAGCCCCAAGGAGCTTGCATTTGAAACCTGGAGAGACACACAGTTCTTTCCAAAAACCAAGTGTTCTCCTGGTAAACTGAACACATTATGGTCTTCCCTTGTAATGTAACTTGACAAGGCTTACTGGCATACATACCAGAGGAGAGAAATGTTTGACAATCAAACCTGCAGTTCAACACCCTATGAAGCATCTGGGCCGGGATATTTCTTAAAGCATAAATAAGTTGCAAACATATGATAGGGGATATAGTGAAGTTGGTACTCAAGTCCTCCCTTTCTGATGGAGTCTCCTTTGTGCCTCTGATCCACACATATCTTCCCCAGTATCACTGAACTGGCTGTTCTGGCTTTCTGCACTTGGTCTTGTTTTCTCTGGAAAACCTGCAACCTTTCAAGGCAGAGCCCGGATGTCAAATGACGTACCACCACCCCTGGTGCCTGGACCATGCTAAGGGTTAACAAAGCCAAGGAACTAACATCGCAGGAGGCCATCTTTGCTTCCTGATTAGATTTAAACCAGAATATTAGAAAAGCTGGAACAAACTGCCAAAGACTAGTTTTATCGGCCATTGTGTAGGAGTCAAGCACAAAGAAGTAAAGTGCCTTGTCCACAGTTAAAACAGTTGGTAGAAGAGTCAAGAGAAGTTAGGTCTGCTTGACGCCACTTCATCTCCCTTTATTTACAAAGCTTTGGCTTTTCTGTTTATAAAAGTAATTACATGTTTTTCATTCAAACATAATTACAAAGTAAATACATGGAAAATTGAGGAGAAAATAAAATAGCTATAATCCTGACACCCAGAGATAGAAGTCTAAATACGAGGAGAAACAAAATTATTTATGGCTTTTAGCATCCAAAGAATTGCAGATTTTAGAGCACATAAAGATATTTACAAAATAATTTTAACTATGTTTGGTTTCCCCCTTATGTCCTAATTATACTTAATACTTCACAGCATGTGAAAGAACAGAAAAAGAACAGAAAGGGAGAAAACAAAAAAATATACCCCTTCTTTTTCACTTATATTACAAATATTTCCTCATGTACTTAGTCATCAAAATCATGATTTTTTTTAACAGTTACATACTATTCCTGATGCCATTTCTATGAAATCCTACAATTAGCTAGACTTGTGCTTAAGTTGATCTGAATAAGAGGACATAGTATTAATAATCTAGTCACTGTACTATGATAAAGATCAGATTTATTAGCTTGGAAAAACAAGCATCTCTGATAGCAGATGATTACTAACTGGACGTGGTGTTTTAATTCTGAATGTAGATTCCCAAAGAAGAAATCTTAGGTCAGGAGTCCCCAGACTCTGGGGCACTGACTGATACCTCCAGTCAGATCAGCAGCAGCATTAGATTAGGAATAAAGTGCACAATAAATGTAATGTATTTGAATAATCTTGAAACCGTTCCTCCCAGCCTGGTCCGTGGAAAAACTGTCTTCCATGAAATCAGTCCCTAGTGCCAAAAAGGTTAGGAACCATCGTCTTAGGCGATTATTCACTTTTTTTTCTTGTTTATTTATTTTTAATTGGAGGATAATTGCTTTATGATATCATGTTGGTTTCTGCCAAATATCAACATGAATCAGTCATGCTGCTGCTACTGCTAAGTCACTTCAGTCGTGTCCGACTCTGTGCGACCCCATAGATGGCAGCCCATCAGGCTCCCCCATCCCTGGGATTCTCCAGGCAAGAACACTGGAGTGGGTTGCCATTTCCTTCTCCAATGCATGGCCCATAGGTATATGTATGTATACCACTTGAACCTCCCTCCCATCTCCCACCCCATCCTACCCCTTTAGGTTGTCACAGAGCACTGGGGTTTGATAAGTCACTTTTTAAAAAAACTTTGGGTCAGTTCAGTTCAGTTGCTCAGTCGTGTCTGACTCTTTGCGACCCCATGAATTGCAGCACGCTAGGCCTCCCTGTCCATCACCAACTCCCAGAGTTCACTCAAACTCACATCCGTCGAGTCGGTGATGCCATCCAGCCATCTCATCCTCTGTCGTCCCCTTCTCCTCCTGCCCTCAATCCCTCCCAGCATCAGAGTCTTTTCCAATGAGTCAACTCTTCGCGTGAGGTGGCCAAGGTACTAGAGTTTCAGCTTTAGCATCATTCCTTCCAAAGAACACCCAGGACTGATCTCCTTTAGAAAGGACTGGTTGGATTACCTTGCAGTCCAAGGGACTCTCAAGAGTCTTCTCCAACACCACAGTCCAAAAGCATCAATTCTTCGGCGCTCAGCTTTCTTCACAGTCCAACTCTCACATCCATACATGACCACTGGAAAAACCATAGCCTTGACTAGACGGACCTTTGTTGGCAAAGTAATGTCTTTGCTTTTGAATATGTCACTTAAAAGTATACAGAATAGGATTTCTTTAAATCATCATTTCGCACAGTACATTCTTTTAAAAAAGATTTTGGTTTCAGCATCAAATAGGAGCAAGTCTATTGAAGATACTTATGCATTTAGTTTGTAAGGGTGATAAAATAAAGATTTAAAATGCCATTTCGCCATTTCACTTATTTAGATCCTTTTCACAACAGAGGTTGTGAAACTTTGCAACTTTTTAAAGAAGATTTCATCTCTCCCTTTGATTTGTGGATCAGTTAGACATGTGTGCCTTCTAGGAAGAGATTCCGGGTTACAGCTGTTTGATTAAACATTTTTCCCAGTTAGGGAGGTATCGAATCTGGCCAAGAATATCCATGTTTGCCTTGAGAAGATGCCTGGGAATCCACTGGCTGAGAGGCTCTTCCTTCCTCTGCTTTATGTGCTGCAGTTTCTGTCTGGAATGTGTCTTCTATGCGCTATTTTGAGTCTGATTTTTCCAGTACAGCCACAAGATTGTTCTTCTCTGGCCCTCAGACTGGGGAATAAAATCCCTTAAACCCCCTTACAATCTCTCGACCCTTTTTCCAATGTGGGCAAAATATGGGTCTTCATGGTCCACTGAGGAAGAAAGAAGCAGACCTTAGTGTAAATGGTGTGTGTGTGTGTGTGTGTGTGTGTGTGTGTGTGTGTTGGTCGCTCAGTTGTGTCTGGTGCTTTGCAACACTGTGTCCTGTAGCCCACCAGGTTCTTCTGTCCATGGAATTCTCTAGGCAAAAATACTGGAGTGAGTGACCATTCCCTTCTCCAGGGGATCTTCCCAACCCAGGAACTGAACCTGGGTCTCTTGAGACCCAAGAAAAAGAAGCATAGCTATAATATGATGAGGGACAAAGTAATCAGAAGTAGATGAAAAAGGTTTACCCTGGGGAGAGGATATTGTGTTGACTTGTCAAGAAGCTTCAGCTGGTGAAATAAAGTTCAGAAGTGCCCTTCAAACCCCAAGGATGAGAACGGTGACTAAGATAGCGGTATCAACAATCACATCACAGATTCAATGGATAGCTTTGAATCCTTGGGTGAACTGACTTCATCATGGTACTTGATGCCTCCTCCTATGAAAACTCTTCCTTCTGATTCTTTTTTCCCCCCACTTAGAAATTTCTAACTTAGGGCTTCCATGATAGCTCAGTTGGTAAAGAATCCACTTGCCATGCAGGAGACCTGGGTTCAATCCCTGGGTTGGGAAGATCCCCTGGAGAAGGGAAAGGCTATCCATTCCAGTATTCTGGCCTGGAGAATTCCATGGACAGTCCATGGAGTCGCAAAGAGTCAGACACGACTGAGTGACTTTCACTTTCACTCTCCTCTCTTCTCCTTCTATAAACACCTATGGAAATATTTAAAATTACAGTTTCTGCTATGCCAAGAACAACTAAAGAGCCTGTTGATGAAAGTGAAAGAGGAGAGTGAAAAAGTTGGTTTAAAACTCAACATTCAGAAAACTAAGATCATGGCATCCAGTCCCATCACTTCATGGCAAATAGATGGGGAAACAATGGAAACAGTGAGAGAATTTATTTTTGTGGGCTCCAATATCACTGCAGATGGTGACTGCAGCCATGAAATTAAAAGATGCTTGCTCCTTGGAAGAAACGTTATGACCAACCTAGACAGCATATTAAAATGCAGAGACATTACTCTGCCAACAAAGATTTATCTAGTCAAAGCTATGGTTTTTCCAGTAGTCATGTATGGATGTGAGAATTGGACTATAAAGAAAGCTGAGCGCTGAAGAATTGATGCTTTTGAACTGTGGTGTTGGAGAAGACTCTTGAGAGTCCCTTGGACCGCAAGGAGATCAAACCAGTCAATCCTAAAGGAGATCAGCCCTGAATATCCATTGGAAGGACTGATGTTGAAGCTGAAACTCCAATACTTTGGCCACCTGATGTGAAGAACTGACTCATTTGAAAAGACCTGATGCTGGGAAAGATTGGAAAGCAGAAGGAGGTGATGACAGAGGATGAGATGGTTGGACGGCATCAGTGAATCGATGGGCATGAGTTTGAGTAAACTCCAGGAGTTAGTGATAGATAGGGAAGCCTGATGTGCTGCAGTCCGTGGAGTTGCAAAGAGTCAGACACGACTGAGTGACTGAACTGATACTGGTACTATTCTAGGAGAGTACTGATGAACCAAATCTAATCTCCCGTCTGGGTTCCCGTCTAATCTTACTACTGGGTTTTCTGTAAAGTGAACCCATGTATTCCATTCCCCCAGGCTCCCAATGGGTCAGAACTCTGGCTACTCCTCTCACTCTTTTACTCTAAAAAGTCCTACCAATTCCACCTCCTATGTGTTCCCCTGACTCCACTCTTGTGACAGCTGCCTTGGAGCAGAAAGGTTCTGCCGGACAACCAGTGGTTCAACAGCCTTACCAGGGCTGCCCCTGTCAGTCTCCTCTGCAGACAGCCACCTAGAGCCCTCCCCAAATGCAGATCTTAGGTTGCTCTCTGACTTCACATCCTCTGCCAGTTGCTTTCACCTCTGAAGAGTCTAAACTCTTCAGCTCAGGATGTCTTCTTTCCTCCCCACATTTCCTCTCCTGAAATCCTGCACCATCAAGTCATCTGGGGGCTCCTGGCCACATCATACAGTTTTAAGCCTCTCTGTCTTTGCATGGCTGTTACCTCCGTCTGGAAGACCCATCCCCCTTCTGTCCTGTAGGGCTCCTATTCATCCTCAAAACCCAGCTCAGAATAGCCCCTCCCATGGAAGGTCCTCCCAACCTCCCCAAGGGCCAAGCTATGACTATCTTCTATTACACAGTGATGAAACACACCTGTTTAGGATAGGGTGATCCTTGACTGAAAGCGACCAGAGGACAGGTCCACATTTATTCTTCCTTATGTTTTTAGTCCCTAGCATATAATGTCCCTGACTCAGGAAACATTTCCTAAATTGAATTAAAAATGCAATACACATACAATATTACCATTCAACATTTCAACAGGTAATGTGTCTGGTGGCTAGGATCTACTTGTCTGGTTTTTTTTTTAATTGAAGTATAATTGCTTTATACTGCTGTGTCAGTTTCTGCTGTACAGCAAAGTGAATCAGCCATATACATATATAAATCCCCCCCCCTTTTTTTTTATTTCCTTCCCATTTGGGTCACCTCAGAGCACTGAGTAGAGTCCCCTGTGCTATACAGTAGGTTCTCATTAGTTATCTATTTTATACATAGTAGTGTATATATATCATTCTCAATCTTCCAATTCCTCCCACTCCCCTGCTTTTCCCCTTAGTATCCGTACATTTTTTTCTCTATGTCTGCATCTCTATTTATGCTTTACAAATAAGATCATCTTTATCATTTTTCTAGATTCCATATATATGAATTAATATACAATATTTGTTTTTCTAACTTACTTCACTCTGTATGACAGTCTCTAAATCCATCCACATCTCTGCAAATGACACAGCTTTGTTCCTTTTATGGCTTAGTAATGTTCCAGTGTATATATGTACCAAATCTTCTTTTTCCATTCCTCTATTGATGGACATTTAGGTTGCTTTCATGTCCTGGCTATCGTAAATAGTGCTTCAGTGAACACTGGGGTACATATTCTTATTGAATTAAGGTTTTCTGTGGGAAGATGCCAAGGAGTGGGATTGCTAGGTCATATGGTAATTCTGGTTTTAGTTTAAGGAACCTCCATACTGTTCTCCATACTGACCGTTCAATTTACATTCCATCAACAGTGCAAGAGTGTTCCCTTTCCTCCACACCCTCTCCAGCATTTACTATTTGTAGATTTTTTTGATAATGGCCATCGTGACCAGTGTGATACCTCACTGTAGTTTTGATTTGCATTTCTTTAATAATTAGGGTGTTGAGCATCTTTTCACCTGTTTATTGGCCATCTAAATGTCTTTCTTTGGAGAAACATCTATTTAGGTCTTCTGTCCATTTTGGGGTTGAGTTGTTTGTTTTGATATTGAGCTGCATGAGATGTCTGTATATTTGGGGGATTAATCCTTTGTCAGTTGCTTCATTTGCAAATATTTTTCTCCCATTCTAAGGGTTGTCTTTTCATCTTGTTTATGGTTTCCTTTGCTGTGCAAAAGCTTTTAAGCTTAATTAAATTCCATTTGTTTATTTTTGCTTTTATTTCCATTACTCTAGTAGGTAGGTCAAAAAAGATCTTGCTGTAATTTATATTAAAGAGTGTTCTGCCTATGTTTTTCTCTAAGAGCTTTATAGTGTCTAGCCTTACATTTAAGTCTTTATATCATTTTTAGGGTCTACTTTTAATATGCAGAGACCACACAGTTTTGCAGACAGCCTCTATGGTATCTGTATCTTAAGCTGAAATGACATTTCCATACATGGAAAACAAACGAAAGAAAATAGCAAGTCTGTTTTCCCCTAGAGCACACTTGTATTGCTACCAGAACATTTTTTCTACACTGACTGGGAAATGTTTCTTAAAACTTTATCTCCGTCTGTAAATTCCAGTTATATGTAGCACACAGAGGACAGGAATCTGACTCACGGATAGGAACCCCTTTAAGACCACAGTGACGATGATGAGTTTCATAAGATGTCACTCATTCGGTGCCTTGTTGGCAAAGCAGAAATATGATCATTAAATGCCAAAACATGAGAGCTGCACCTTGTGGACTGCTTGCTTTCTAACATAACCCATTTTAAATATATGCTCGCTGAGCCAATCTTTTGTTCCCTGGATGCCCCCCGCTCTGATAACTCTGCCCCATCACAACAGCTGGCAGCCTGCTAACTCCTGCTCACATTCAACAGATCCCTTATTTCCACCTCCTCTTCTTAGCTCAGGGCCCCAGTTCCTTCAAATGCCACAGTGTAGCTGCTGACAGCTGTTAGCAGCCCCTAAACAGGAACTCTGTCTACAAACTCAAGGGAAAAAAAAGATATAATATTTATGTTTTCATAAAGAAGACCTGACACATTTTCTTTGACCTCTGTAGAGAGTAAATTGATCTAGCTTACTTGACTTTCCATATGTAGGCTGGACCACCAGATGCTCACGTAAGGCAGGGGTTTTCAACTGGTGAGATTTTTCCCCCCAGAAGCGTCTGTTCGTGTCTGCAGACTTTTTTGGTTGTCATAATTAGGGACGTGCTATTGGCATTAGTGAATGGAGGCTGGGGATGCTCTCATCCTACAGCACACAGGATAGCCCCCACCCTCTCATAAAAAAGGATTATCCTGCCCCCAATGTTAGCAGTGGGCAAATCTCATCACATTACATAAATAAGTGATTTAAATTTTATATAAAATTTTTAGTAAATTTAAGTAACTTCATATATATATATATATATATATATATATTGCTATTGTTTAGTCATTCAGTCATTTCTGACTTTGTGATCCCATGGACTGTAGCCACCAGGCTCCTTTGTCCATGGGATTTCCCAGGCAAGAATACTGGAGTAGGTTGCGACTGTCATTCCCTTCCCCAGGGGATCTTCCCGACCCAGGGATCATATATATATATATATATATTTTTTTTTTTTTTTACTGGAAAGATTGATTATTCATCAGTCATTTAATTCCCTGACATATTGACCTACTGGTGAAGGCCAAGGCTGTGGAGATAAAGTTCTGAGCAATGTGGAGGGAACTTCCTACTACAGATCTGACCTGAAGCCAAAGTAAAGAGGGACAAATTGAATTTATGAAAGTGAAAGAGTTAGTTGCTCAGTTGTGTCCCACTCTTTGTGACCCCATGGACTGCAGCCTGCCAGGCTCTTCTATACATGGAATTCTCCAGGCAAGAATACTGGATTGGGTTGCCATTCCCTTCTCTAGGGGATCTTCCTGATCCAGGGATTGAACCCAGGTCTCCTGCATTACAGGCAGATTCTTTACCATCTGAGCCAGCAGGGAAGCCCCTGGTGAGTTTATGAGCAGGATCTCAATTCTGCAGGTTCCCAAAAGAGACCTGAACCAGTCTGCAGGTCTAGCTCCCTACTTTGCTGGTTGTATCTAACTCATTTTGAACCCCCTTTCACCACTGGTAGACACACACTAGCACAGAAGGTCTGGGCTAGTCACGAGCACTGGCTACTTCCCACTTTGCAAGGAAATCTGAAATGAGGAGAGGAAGGACAAGGATAAGACACTTCCCATGGGCATAGGATTGGGAATGCATGTAGGGAAGAGGGGAGGCGTTTTGCTGGAAGGGCTCTCCTCTTGTTTTGGTTGGGAATTAAACATTACATCATTTTAATGTTGAAAATATCATATACCATAAGGATGAAATTGAGTTTCTGGGAAGAGTTCCAAGACTCCCTTTGTAAGACCTAAGCAAGACATCATCACAGACCATCCTAAAGAAGTGGGTAGGAGTGAGCTCCAAATACAGCAAGCTCTTTTGCTGTGCAAATATACTGAAAGCTGGATGGCTGCACAGAAAGGAAACAGGAACTCCCTGGGTGGCCCTAAAGGGGAGACAGGGCCTGCCAAAGCCTCTGCCGCTGCAGCACAGAGGGTCTCTGGTAAGAGGAGACGAGGTACTCTCTGGCTTCAGAAGGCAGGAAAAGGAAGCCTGCATAGGAGCAGTCAGTCCTGAAGGCATGGATATGGGGGTGGGGGCAGGCAATGTTGTCCCCGCAGCCTCCTGTGGGGCTCTCAGGGAAGAGATCAGTCTTCCCAGCAGCAGGAGGAACTCTGTACCAACAGCAACGGTGAGCGCGGCAAGTAAGCTGAGCTGCTGCTTAGCCACGACACCTCCTGCTTTGGACCCCAAACCCACTGCCCTCCCTGCCCCCAGGAATCTCCATCAGGTCTTCAATTCCCTGCACCAGATGGGAATGCACAAGCAAATACAGCTTCAAGACACTTCTCCCAGACTCTCCTGTAAGCAGATGGCTGCTCTGAGCCTGCCCTAAAAGTAATCCCAGAAATTCGACCACGACCAGCCCACCACAGAGGGGTGACTCTCTGCTATGGACCTGCTACTCAGGTCCCAAATTCCCCAGGAGGACACCAGCTCCTTGAGGGAAGGGGCTCCTTCCTGCTTTGTCCACCGCTGTGTCCTTGGGGCTCAGAGCCGGGTCTCCACCCTGGAGGAACTCTGTGCACATTTGCCGAATGAACGAACACCCCCGATCTTCACCAACTGGTGGGCAAGTCTCTGAAATTTCAAGTTGGCAAAGTTTATACTGACAGACAGGGCTGACTTTGTCCTGAGAGGCCCTCGACCTGGAGCCCGAGAAGAGATGGACAAAGCTGTGTTCTGACCAGTGATGAAGTAATTATGGAGAAAGCAAGTATTCCAAAGCTAGAAGACATTAGAGTCTATGGTTTCCACCCAGTGCAGTTGGGTTTCTAGACTGCATGATTCTGGAGGGGCTTGCTCCAGCCACCCACAGATGTTGCCTTAGGTCTTGGCCCCAAGGTCCTAGTTGGTCCTGACAAAGGCCAACCTAGTTTCCCAGGGAAATACCCTCAGGCCACCCTAGGGTGCTAGTTGGACTGTTAGTCTTGTATTCTGGTTGCCCTTCTGAGCAAAGACTGGCCCAGAGGTAAAAATTTCCCCCAGAATCCAGAGCTCCTTTTCAGCTACCTTCCCTTTTGTAGCAGGGAGGAAATACAGTCCTTATACTGTCTATGCCACGTGTATGACTCTCCTCTTGCCAGCCAGACTGAGCATTGCAAACACTGTTTCTTTCCCTTGCCCTCCATCAGCGTGATTCCGGACTGGCTGACTTGTCACTAAACCATCTGGCAGAAAGCCCCTCACGTTCTCATGCCTGGAGCCACTCCTGGCACTTCCAGCCCGGAGCTTTAGAACAGGGCCCCGCTGAGGTCTGAGCATCCATAGTTTGGCAGGTTCCCAGGCATGGTTAGGGAAAACCATAACCAACACTCCCTACCACAGATCTTCACCAGTCATCAGACACACAGGGGCCGAGTCTGACCCCGGCAAGTCTCGGCCAAGTCAAAGGAAATGACACACAATCTGTGAACCGCCTTTCACACACTGGAGGTGGGGGGTCCAGGCCATCTCTAGGTCATCACCGTGGGTGACAGCTAGTGACAAGGCCAGTTGCAGCTGAATAACCTCAAAAGGAAACACATGCCAACCCTTTCAAGCCCTTTGGTCACACCAAGCGTTCTGGCATCCGCCCCAAGCAGAGACAGCCAAAGGAACAGCAAGAACTCCGGGTTCTCCTATTTCTCATTCATTTTCATGACCCTATTGAGTCACAGATAGTCGGGAAGCTGGGAAGCCTCCGGGGACAGAAGCAAAGGTCCTAAATCAGCACCCACTGTCCCCTGCTAGAAATTCAGAGCCCAGAGACGGCCCATGTGCATTCTGTCCCCAGTGGGAACATGATTAATGTCAGGAACATGCCCAACTGGGAAACACCACGTTCTGGCTTGTTTTCTATTTTGATCTGAGCCAACGGCAAACTATACCAAGTGACCCATAAGCAGCCCACATTGTGTTTACGGCACTCAATGCTCAGTGGAAGGAGGAAGCCCAGTTCCAAACAGGTTAAGAAGAAATGGCCTTTCCTTAGGTGTTTTATAAAAGGCCACAAAACCCAATGCTGTGAAAACCTACTTTTATTCCTGCTTGATAACAGGCAGGGGACCTTCCTCAAGACAAGGGTGCCGTTTGCTCGGCCAGGATGAGAACCCAGAGCTCGCCTATGGAAGGCTGCAGTGCAGTCCCCTCCTGACGAGATTCCGAAAGATGCACTCCAGGGCAACAGGATGATTCTGCTGCCCATCTCTCCTGTGTGTGTCTCTCTTTGACACGTACACCCCTCTGCTAATATTTAACACACTGACAGAGAAAATAACTCAACTCAGGTTGTTCCCCTGCACCCCTGTTGCGGGTGATCTTCAGACATATTTTACGTGTGACTTACGTGCACTGAAATCAGTTTGCACGGGTTAGGTAAGCTGACAGCACTTGGGTCACAAGATTCCTAGCCACCCTACCCTTCAAAGGCAGGGTTTCTGCTTTATTGATGGACCCTGAGGTGTGGCTTCTTAGGGAAAGCGATGGCCCCCCGCCAGGAACTCCAGGTGCACTGCTTTGTGAGCAAGCCCCTGCAGGGGACACCTGACGACACCCCATCCCCCGGCTGCTGTCCCTGTAAAAGGAGGTTCTGTGTAATGCCTCCCCCGCCCAGGGCAGCAGATCACCAGCGCACAAACGCGCTCACGGCTCCAGCGCAGCCTGGGCACCGGGCACAGTGTGTCCTGTTTTCCAAATGGAAACCTTTGCTCTAACAAACTGGGTCTCTGAACAAAGGCTGAAGCATCTGACCAGTGTTTACTCTGCCGCTCCCCCTCCTGCTGCTGCCGCCCCTTTGTTCCTCCTGGTCTCGGCCCTCAGCTCTCAGCCAGGCTCCAGGAGCGCCAAGGAGAGCCCCGGGAGCTGGGGGTGGGGAGACCCGGATTCCAGGCCATAAATGCCAGCAGGCTCAGCTGCCAACACAACAGTTCCCTGATTAAGATGAAAGGAGTGTGAAGTGAATTTAACCTGAAAGGGTGGGAAAGGCAGTGTACCCCAGGCCAGCAGCCCGGACCTGGGCGCTCCTGGCTTCAAGAGGCCTCACTCCCCCGACCCCATCGACAAAGAAACAGAAGCACGTTGCAGGAACTGGCAAACAGAACAAAGAAGAAAAAGATCATCCATAATTCCACTGCCTTCATAAGAGTCCCTGATAGTTTACTGGCATCATTTCCTTTCTGTGTTTTTTTTTTTTTTTTTTTTTGGAAGAGGGGACAGGTTTGCCAAGTTGCTATCCCAGGAGGAACCTGAAATGGATTCACACTGCTAATTATCATAAATTCTGTACTATTTCCTGGCCTCCCATCTCTTGTCCCACCAGTTACTCTGTTTAATTTTGGGCAAGTAATTTAGCTCCTCCTTCACTTTGCTGCTGCTGCTGCTGCTGCTAAGTCGCTTCAGTCGTGTCCAACTCTGTGCGACCCCAGAGACGGCAGCCCACCAGGTTCCCCCATCCCTGGGATTCTCCAGGCAAGAACACTGGAGTGGGTTGCCATTTCCTTCTCCAATGCATGAAAGTGAAAATGAAATTGAAGTCGCTCGGTAGTGTCTGACTCCCAGCAACCCCATGGACTGCAGCCCACCAAGCTCCTCCATCCATGGGATTTTCCAGGCAAGAGTACCGGAGTGGGGTGCCATTGCCTTCTCCGCCTCCTTCACTTTATCACTCAGCAAAATAAAGATAATAATTGTACCCATCTTCTAGGGCTGATGTAAGAATTGTATGGAATAAATCATATATGTTAGATGCTTCTGAAAGTAACACACAATCTTTTAACTACTTAATATTCAATCATATCTCTACTGGCCAAAAACCTTCATCCAGTAGTACATTTTTTAAGTAGATTCCCATTGCTGAAGACTGAGGTTGTTTCCAGTATCTTCCTAGTATAAATTATGCACTGAAAATTAAACATATTAATGCATAATGTCTTATTCTTTATGTTGCTTTCTTTGGCTAGGTTATTAGAAATAAAATCAACAGATCCAAGAGTATAAACATTGATCCAGACTGTAAGCCATGATCCAGCTTAACGAATCATTCACAAACTATTAGAATTTACAATGCTTTCAGAAATTTATGAGAATGCCAATGGAATGATGTACTTGCAAGTAATATGTATTATGATAAAAAATAATCTGGGGCAATAATTCATGGGCCCATAATTCTACGTAGCAAGCTTGATAAATTATCTAATATTTAAAATTTGCTTATCTTTTTGTTTTGACCAAGAACAAAAAGAGCTCCAAAATCCCTATTTTGTGAGTGTTTATGGTTACCGTCATGTAGGGTCTGTGCTGGCCCCTGGGAGTCCCAGGACTGTTTTGGTGTGGGGAAGGAGGCAGTCATCACAACACCCAGCTGGTTGACTTTTGAACCATGGCATGCGTGTGGCAAGAGCGTGTCTGCATTCTCGCCTTTGGTCCTCACAGCAATCCCGCTTTCATCTCCACCATGAGAACTCTAGGGCTCAAAGGACTTTTAAGGGAGTTGCAAGCCATTCAGACAGAGGAAAACAGACTTGGAAGGACTCAGCCGCCTTTTCCAAGGGCAAGGCCGCTGCCATATCAACAGGTTGGAGGGGAGCCAGGGCAGACGGAAGGGGCTTAAGCAGATGCTGAGTCAACAGCCTCTATGTTGTACAAGATCCCCAGTGGACGGAGCCGGACTCCAGAGTCAGCCTGACCCAGAGATGAACCTTGTTTCCATCACTCAGCTCAAGGGAGCCTGAGCAAGTTGCTTCCTTTCTCCTGGGCCTCAGAGACACTCATTCCGCAGGCCTGGACAGTGAGAGAAGCGCTGTTTCTACCAGCATCTTTACAATAAAGTGACACATTGCAAATGCTGGGGAGTGGCTCCCACGCCTCACCTCGGGTCCCTTCTAAATTCTGCAAGGGCAACTGTTACAGTTTCACGTGACACATTGATCAGCATCTTCTTTTAGATGTCAGGGGCTGCCAAACCCAGTTGCTGAAAAGTAGTCATTTACCTGCTGTAATTTCTCATAGTAACTGGCATTTTCTGTTCTTTATACTTAGTTTTTCAATAGCAAATGGGGATAGTGACTGAGGACTTCTGACAGATGGACTGATGCAGAGAGCAAATGACATGCATATGTAGAGTCTGATACCTTGCAAATCCGAGAGATGGCTTAAACTATAGCAATATGAAAACTGCATATCTTTATCTCAGCATAAGAAAAATGCACTTGATTCTTTTAAGCTGTTCCTACCACTTTATCATCTAAACTTATGGGAGGGGAAAATTACCTTTATCCTTTGCTTTGGAGACATCTACTGCAACACACAAATTTTAAACCCCAAAGTCAGCTCTGGTGCAGAAATAAAAATCACCTTGTGGTAACGACTGCCACCTTGTGGCCATATATGAAACTGTCACTAAAAATAGATGCTGCTGCTGCTGCTGCTGCTAAGTCGCTTCAGTCGTGTCCGACTCTGTGCGACCCCAGAGACGGCAGCCCACCAGGCTCCCCCGTCCCTGGGATTCTCCAGGCAAGAACACTGGAGTGGGTTGCCATTTCCTTCTCCAATGCATGAAAGTCAAAAGTGAAAGTGAAGTTGCTCAGTCATGTCCGACTTTTAGTGACCCCATGGACTGCGGCCCACCAGGCTCCTCCGGCCACGGGATTTTCCAGGCAAGAGTGCTGGAGTGGGGCACCATTGCCCTCTCCGAAAAATAGATGGCCAATGTTAATAAAGGCCTGGAGCCACTGAGGACTCTGATGAAGAGGGTGTGGCCTCAAGGGGCCCAGGCTGTGAGAGGCAAGAAGAAGGAACACAAGGGAAACTGCAGCCCAAGAAGCTATTAGTTGGACCTTGAGGTACTTGGACGGCATGGGAGTGCATGCCACGCATCCCCTTTCACCTGTCCTCCTGCCTCCTGGCTTCCCTGCTGCATCCGTTCTCCATGCTGCACATGTGCCTTTGCCAACACAAGGGGCCCTTACACATATGTGATGTTCAGCCTCACTTTCTGTTGGAGAAATGCCAGTTAGAACTCCAAAGTCACGTTAAAAAAAAATCTCTCCAGCCATCAAAACGATAGGCAGCGTCATAACAGGAGAGGAGGGGAAATAAGCCTTCTCAAATGTGGTTTGGGAGTGTGAATTTAGAAATACGGCCAGCAAGTGGAAAGAGCTGGGGCTCAGCAGTCAGACTGCCTGGCTTTAAAACCTCTGCCACTTGGAAGCTAAATTTCTTCCTGCCTCAGTTTGCTCATTTGTAAAATGGGAGTGATGTGAACAGAACTTACTTCACAGGATTACCATAAAGATTGATAATACACACAAGGCACTTAGAACAGTGCCTGGTATATAAGTGATAAAGTCTTAGCTATTTTCAGCCATGATAGGGGAGAAGGCCCACTAGACCCCATCAGAATCATAAATCCATCCATTTTTGACCAAGCAATACCACTTCCCATAGTGTCCCATATAGAAATCATAGCACAGGTACATAAGATAAAAGTACAAGGGACTCATTGTAAATTTGATTGAAATAAAAGTTAAGTATAACCTAAGTATTTACCAATAGGAAATAGGTTAAATAATTTGTATTATGGTCTTAAAATGGAATACTATGCAGCCATTATAAATGAGGCAGTCAGGTATATTCAAATATGAGACAATCTCATTACACATTGCTTTTTTTCAGACAAATAAGGTGAATGGGGATGCAATGTACAATGTGGTGACTATAGTTAATGATATGGTATTGAATATATGAAAGTTGCTGAAAGTATTTCTTAAAGGTTCTCAACACAAGAAAAAAATTCTGTTAACTAAGCGTGTTGATAGATGCTAACTAAATTTAGTTGTGGTGCTCATTTTACTACATACGGAAATATAAAATCATTTTTTGTACACCTAAAACAATGTTAAATGTCAATTATATTTCATTTTTTAATGTGCAAATTTTTAAAAAGTATAAATTTTGCAAGATGTATTACAGAGATTTACTCTCTTAATAAAACCATTTTGGATTTTTTCCTTAAGAAGACAGGGGTGGGGGACTTCCCTAGTGGTCCAGTGGTTAAGACTCTGTCTTCCGATGCAGGTGACACAGGTTCGATCCCTGGTTGGGGAACTAAGATCCCACACACTTCAGGGCAACTCAGCCTGAGCGCCACAGCTACTGAGCACGCGTGCCTCTACTAGAGAGAAGCCCATGTGTTGGAATGAAGTCTGTGCGCCACAACCAAGACCCAGGGCAGCCAAAAATAAACAAATATTTTTTAAAAGGAGGGTACAGAATGGCGTGCAAATATATACCACCATTTATGTTATTTTTTAAAAATAAATACAGATGCATATATGTTGTGTGTATGTATGCTTTTGTGTACAAACAATTCTCTGAAAGGCTATACATGAAACTACTAATAATAGTTTCGATCAAAGACAGGAGATGAATACTTGGAGAATGCTTATATTACCCACTGCATACAAAAAATTTGCTTTTTCATAGTTTAAATCTGCAATCTGGTATATCATTCTTCTGCTTAAATGTCTTTCATTCATTCTTAGGGCTAAAATACAAGCTCTTTTAACAGAGCCTTCAAGGCTCTCACAGCCTGGTCCTGGCCTGCCCCACTTCTTCAGCCCCAGTTCTCCCCAGGCCCCTTCTCAACCTCACATTTTACGCTTGTGGGCTTTATTCACCCTTTTTGTTCCTGTTTACTGGTGGTGGTTTAGTCGCTCAGTCATGTCCGACTCTTGCGACTGCATGGACTGTAGCCCTCCAGGTTCCTCTGTCCATGGGATTTTCCAGGTAAGAATTCTGGAGTGGGTTGCCATTTTCTTCTCCAGGGGATCTTCCTGACCCAGGGACCGAAGCTGCATCTCCTGTTTAGGAGGCGGATTCTTTACTGACTGAGCTACCATAGAAGACCTGTTTACTGGTAGACCCACTGGAGCTGTTCACCTTGTACAACACACTCCCTTTCACTCTCTCTGCCTGACTAATTCTAACCGGTCCTTCTGGTTCCAGTGTCGCTGTCACTTTCCCTAGAAATGCCTTGCAACATCCCTGGACCAGGTGTGACGCCCCCATCCCACTCCTACCACGGCCTTCACCTCCCTGATGGCGGCAGAGACAAGGGACGTGTCCTGAATTCTCTTTCAGAATGCCTTTGAGAAGCAAGAAGGTTGGGAAATAACTGCCAGACCCTCCCGATGCCTTCATAGGAGCTCTCTCCCCTCTCCATTGACAGCAGAAGCCCAGTCCTGAGCCCAGTCTAAGTGGGCTGCAGAATGCCCCGCCTCAGGGATGAGTCAGGTGGATGGGAGCCCATTGTGACAAAGCAGCTTATCTCGGCTAGATATTCGCTCTTCCAGCCTCCTCTGCAACTCAGGATGAGCATATAACTCAAGTCTAGGAAAGATTTTTCCATCCCTGATAAGAGGAAAGTGCATGAAGCCCTTCGACCTCTGCTCCCTGTGCTTCCTGCTTTAGATGTTGTCATGTGATGTGAGATGGTTAGGGCTGTGATATTAGGGCAAGTACCTTGAGACCTCAAGCAGAAGAGATGCCGAATGACACTAAGCATCTCATACAATCCTAATAGTGCTATCATGAGACTTCTCAAGAAAAAAGCCTCTACTATGAACTAAACTCATCCTTCCTGTTCATTGAGTAAACCACTACCAGTCATATATTCTGTTAACCACAGTCAAAAGCATTCCTAACTGCACCCCATGATGAAAGTGGTCGCTCAGTCGTGTTCGACTCTTTGCGACTGCATGGACTGTAGCCTACCAGGCTCCTCCGTCCATGGGATTTTCCAGGCAAGAGTACTGGAGTGGATTGCCATTTCCTTCTCCAGGGGATCTTCCTGACCCAGGGATTGAGCCCAGGTCTCCCGCATTGCAGGCAGACGCTTTACCATCTGAGCCACCAGGGAAGTTCCCACCCCATGATGGGGTAGACAGAATCCCAGGATCAGTCCACGGAATCAAGCAAAGAGTCCTTGATTGAGGCCAGGAGCAAGGCCTTGGGACATTACAAGTCAAGGTGCCCTCTTTGGGCCTATCCTGGTCTGAACTCTTTTCCCCGGGTCAGAAACAGTTTAGCATTTAGCAATAGAGCCAAGGTCAAAGTCACCAGGATAAGCAGCCCATGATGTTTACTGTCTTCTTGGACTTCTGTAACCTTCACTCTGCTAGAGAAGACTTATGTACAAAGACATTTTTAATCTTAGGACACACAACCCTCAAAGTGATCCTTCTCCAGGACAACATGAAAGGAAGCGGTTAGTTCATTGGTTCTGGTCATCAGAAGTCACTGGGTACTTCAAATGACCCTACCTTGGAAGTCTCCACCCCCCAAAGTTTCTGATCTGCTACTTTATGAAAGCTTTGACATATTGCAGTCTAAACTTTCGAAGAAAGGAGGCCATGGGGTGGTGAATGGGGGTCATACTTACAGGGGTCTGAAAGCAGCAGAAGAGCTGCGTGAGGAAGGGGTGACTGCGGGCCAGGGACAGGATCCTTTTCTCGGTCATGGTGCACTCCACATCGTCGTCCTGCAGGATCACGTCCTTCTTCAGCACCTTCACAGCATAGAGGTCTCCTGTTTCCTTGATTCTTGCAAGCATCACCTATGGCAAAGCAGCACGAAGGAGAGTGAGCAGGAGAACTCCTGCAGCTCTTAGGGTATGGCCTTGCCTGGGGCAGAAGGCCGATGGCAGGTGGGAAACAGGCGTGTGGATACATTTCTGTACAGACAAACAACCTCCATGGAGCAGGCTTCCTTTAACCCAAACAGCTGAAGCCAAGACTCACCTTCCCAAAGCTGCCCTTCCCCAACACTCGGATGAACTCAAAGTTGTCGATCCCAAGTCGGTTGGAGGAATTTACCCCAATGCCATTTCCTTCTTTGGTGCTCTCCTTTCCTTGTCGTCTTAGGGTTGATCTAGAAACAAGCTTCTGCAAAGAAGAAATACATGGAATCAGAAATCCCAGTGGAACTTGAAGCAGTTACAGATGGAGAAGACCTTACTTGCAGCTTCACCCCTCAATATAGCACATGGGGAGAGATTAATACAGCTTGACATGTGATCAGGTTTTGCCACTCAAAGCTGCTTCAGCATAAACTCCTGATCTGTGCTTACTGTATTTGGGTAAGAATCATTTAAAAAAAAAAAAAATTGGAGAAGGCAATGGCACCCCACTCCAGTACTCTTGCCTGGAAAATCCCATGGACAGAGGAGCCTGGTAGGCTGCAGACCATGGGGTCTCGAAGAGTCGGACACGACTGAGCGACTTCACTTTCACTTTTCCCTTTCATGCACTGGAGAAGGAAATGGCAACCCACTCCAGTGTTCTTGCCTGGAGAATCCCAGGGAAGGGGGAGCCTGGTGGGCCGCCGTCTACGGGGTCGCACAGAGTCGGACATGACTGAAGCGACTTAGCAGCAGCAGCAGCAGCAGCATTTAAAAATATATCTAAGCCACTGAGTTTCAGTTTGTGCTCAAATGGCAGTATACAGAAACACTGTCTCAGCCTGGGCCACCTGCTTGCTTTCCATAGGTGACCACATTCTAAGAGCGCCATCTGGTGTCCAAGTCCTACAAGTAGCAGATTTCATAACTGCTCAGAAAATCAAAATGAGAACAAAAGAAGTAACATGATAATATACATTTTAAATTATAGAAGAGAAATGAAAATTAATGTAAATATTGGAACAATGAGCAAATATATGAAGGATAACATCGACAACACCTATAATCTCATCAGCCCTCTTCAACAAAAAATAAAAACAACATAAATATACACACATCGATCTTTACGCTTGATTAATTTTTAAAAAGACAATGAAATTGTTGTTTCATAATTTTAATTTTAATTTAACATTTTGCATGCTATTATCATACTAACATATTATGTTAATTGCATGCTATTAACATATTATGCACAGTTCTAAATGTCCTTCAAGAACATGAGTTTTAAACATCAGTTTAAAAAGCTGTCCAATAATTCATTTTATGGATATATCACAATTGATTCAGTAACTCCCCTGATACTGGACATACAGAATATCCCCATTTTTCTCTATATAGATAACACTCAGTGATTGTACTTGCATGCAAATCTTCATATCAGGGTGATAAGGAGTCTGGGCTCTCAAGCAGGCTGCCTGGGTTCAAATCACAGCTCTGCAACCCAACCCTGTGACCGTGGACCAGTCACCCACCTCTCTGTGCTTCAGTTTCCACTCCTAACAAAGGAGAAGTTACAGCAGCTGCCACGTGGCTCGTTATGAGGAGTAAATGAATAACTGCGCCTAAAGCTCTTAGATCAGTGCCTGGCACATTCAATAAACCTAAGCTGCATTGTCATCACTATCAGCAAGATCATCATTAGCATCCTCTATTCAGATAACCTTCCCAAAAGGGAACTCTTTGAACCAGGGATTTAAGTTTGAAGACTTCGGATGCACGGTCAACTTGCCCTCCAGAAAGATTAACCGCCAATACAGTGAGAGCTCCTAGCTCACCAGATGGAACCAGAAGAACTCTTCAGGGAGTTCTCCAGCCCCATCCTGCAGAGAACGCTACCTACAGACAAGACGACAGTGCAGATGTCCATCTTGGGATATTTAAGACAAGCAGACCAGAATAGACGAGAGACCAGAAGTCTAACATCTTAGAGCATTTGACCTACTAAAAAACAGCTAATTTGGGGCAACTTCTAAGCAATGTTTGCCATAAACAGCTGGGCAACAGCCTGAAACTGCAAGGATTGTACTTATTCAACCAAGTGAAACAGTGATTGAAGACACAAAATGGATCATTTTTAAAAATCCAATTGTTTTCATAGTTTCTCCTCATAAATTTTTCCAAGACAGAAAAACTTTACCAGCTTGAATTTCACTTCCTCCACATAAATCCTTCCCCTGGTTGGGCTGGCCCTGGCCAGAAAACTTCAAGCCAGTGTTTCTCAATCTTTTTTTTCTTTTAACCCATTCTTCTCTTTTGATAGACTGAAGACGTCACTCTTTAGTGATGAACTGTCAGATAACAGATAATTTGGGTTTTCTCACAATTAAGTGTCAGAACATTAAAGATACTTGGTTCAAATGACATGTGACACTGCCCATTCTTGGAGATTGTGCCGCATGGCTCAGCTCATTCCCATGGAGTTTCAGAAGCTCTGGGGCAGGCTGAAAGCCCTAACCTGACACTCTTCAGGCATAGCAGTCTGCGTGCACGCATGCTAAGTCACTTCAGTCATGTCTGACTCTGTGTAACCCTAAGGGCTGTAGCCTGTTAGGCTCCTCTGTCCATGAGATTCTCCAGGCAAGAATATTAGAGTGGGTTGCCATGTCCTCTTCCAGGGGATATTCCCAACCCATGAATGGAACCTGCGTCTCTTACAACTGTGTTAGGAGGTGGGTTCTTTACCACTAGCACCACCTGGGCTTCCTTGGTAGCTCAGATGGTAAAGAATCTACCTCCCAACGCAGGAGACAATCCCTGGGTCAGGAAGATTCCCCAGAGAAAGGAATGGCAACCCACTCCAGTATTCTTGCCTGGGAGATCCCATGGACAGAGGTGCCTGGTGTGCTAGAGTCCAGGGGGCTGCAAAGAGTTGGACACGACTGAGCCACATTCACTGTACTTTTCCTCAAATCAAGAAATACAATGTCAGTCCAAGGCCCAAATCTACCAGGTGGGGCCCTCCACCTGGTAGAGGTGGTTAGTGATGACATTTTTTGGACAACCAAGCACCTCACAGTGATTGCACTTCCCTTCCTAAGTATCCAAAGATATTTGCCAGTTCAGTCTAGAATTTTCCTGAACCAGACATCAAGCTACACATTTGAGAAGCCACAGCCATAGCCACGGATCATTCCTCAGTTCTCGGCAGACCCCAGCTAGCAAGGCAGGATTAGGATGCGGCTGAAGCTCTAACAGACCAGGGGAGGCTATGGGTCACTCAGGGAGGGGGCAAGACAAAATGCACACAGCAACAGACCCGCTCCACCCACCCCCGAGAGCCGAGAGGAAGGAACTCCTGTCTGTGGCTGGACCAGAGATAAGTTCACGATCCATACAAAAACTTCACACTCTGGGTTCCAGGGCTGTGGAGAGTGTCAGCTCTTCAAGTTCAACGCTTTCAGAGAGGAGGAAGCAGAGGCCCACAAGTTACTGACCAGCTGTACAGCTGGGGACCCCACCAAGAGCAGAACCCAGGCCCCTGGATTCCAGGCTTTTCACCAGACCACAATGACAGGAAGCTGATTTACCAAAAAAAAAAAAAAAAAATCCTTTTTCTGCTTATTGGAATGTCTGCACACTCACTATTTGTTGTTACATAACTGTATATAGAACCTTATTTGTAGAAGAAAATGCTCTTTAAAAATGCAATAAATCTGTTTACCGTATTTGCTGAGACTAGGACTTGGATCACGCCACACACAACACGAGGACTCACCACATCTGGGAACAATGTCCAGATTATAATATGGGAAAACAGTAAAGGCTCACCGAGGTTGGAGAAATATTTCCGGGTTGGAGGCCCATTCCTGCCAGAGTCTTGGCCAGCTCCACCGCGTTTACCCCGCAGTTTGGGGCCACGTTCGCCTGACATCGAATGTGTACATTCATTTTACATACTGGAGGGAAGAGGAGAAAGGAATCCATGTTCAGAAAAGAGCCACGTCAACATGAGATGTAAAACAGAACCGTGATGACCTGAGAGGCTGTGGCTGGGCAACAGCACAGGCTGAACAATGCCATCTGCTCTTAAAATTCAACGGACTCAAATAATGATCCCTGACAGGGGAGCCTGGTGGGCTGCCATCTAAGGGGTCACACAGAGTCGGACACGACTGAAGCGACTTAGCAGCAGCAGAGTGTAAGTAAATCCCTGACTTTCTCTATTTCTGTTTTGTGCAGAAGCCGAAAGCCTAGCACACTGAAGAATAAATTTCAAATACCTTTTTTTTTTCCCACTGCGACTTGATGAAAGACATTCAACTATGCTACATTTTAACAATCATCACCGGTTTCCCAGCATGATTCAACACAGATTAAAATGTTCATCAGTGTGACAGCTCAGTCAACTAAGTAACAAGGAAACATGCCAAGTGACTTTATACTCTTTCTTGTGCCTCTCAAAAAAGGTAGTAATCACAAAGCCATGTATAGATGGCTGTTCAAACAGTGAAACGTGAGTCTGAGAGAAAACCTCTAAGTACAGCCTTCCTTCTGAGCACTGTCTTTGGGTGGCCCCCACAGCACAGAACGCAGCATCCTGTGTGGCTGCCTTTCTCAGGGCTTTCAGCCTGTGGCTTCACGGGTGACAAAAAGCAATTGATTTAAAGGTCAAAGTAAGTGGCAGTTGGAAGAGCAGAGTGAAGCAAGCTAAGCTCCTGGCGCACAGGAAGCTGACTTGGGATGATGAAAGACCTGAGGTTTAATCAGCACAAAGTTCTGATATGGTTTCTTGACCTGGTTCTGCAGAGGGGAGGCAGAAATGAAACAGCATAATACATGTTTGGGGTGTGTCAGCCCATCTTTGGAAGGATGCACAGATCCAGATTTTGTGGGGGCTAAATTTATGCAATTTAGGGTTCTCTTCTTTGAGAAAAAGAACACTCTGGGGCTTCCCTGGTGGCTCAGTAGTTGGGAATCCGCCTGCCAATGTAGGAGACACTGGTTCGATCCTTGGTCCAGGAAGCTCCCACATGCTGTGGGGCAACCAAGCTGGTGTGCCACAACTATTGAGTCTGTGCTCTAGAGCCCGGGAGCCACAGCTCCTGAAGCCCACACACCCTAGAGCCCGTTCTCCCCAACAAGAGAAGCCACCGCAATGAGAAGCCCGGGGACCACATCTGCAGGGTAGTCCTGCTTGCTGCGACTAGAGAAAAGCCCATGTATAGCAACGAAGACCCAGCACAGTCAAAAATAAATAACACAATCATTTTAAAAAAGGAAAAGAACACTCCATCAAGTAGAGAGCTTGGAAGGTGCCTTGCAAGGGAGGGACTCTGAGGCTTAAGCTTTATTAGCTTCATAGGACATCCTCCTCTCTCAGGAAGGCTGGTACGGAGACATACAAGCCAGTAGTGGCCTTTCTAAAGCACCACGTGACAATAACAGCAACAATTATAAGAATTCTGTAGGTGTGCTATCCTTAGCACCACCAGGGACAAGAACCATGCAGATGAGCCCCACCCATGGCTCTGTACAGAGCATACAAGAGCAGAAAGTGACTTTCACCCTAAAAAGGGACACCACCCAGCTAATGATTAAGCAGTGCCTAAAACAAAGCCACACGGGCACTGTCTGCTGTTTTGGTTGAAAAAGAATTTATTTCACATATCTATGAAAAAAGAATCCTTGTGACTCCCATGGACTGTAGCCCATCAGGCTCCTCTGTCCATGGGGATTCACCAGCCAAGAATACTGGAGTGGGTTGCCATGCTCTCCTCCAGGGGATCGTCCCCACCCCGGGATGGAACCCAGGTCTCCTGCATTGCAGGTGGATTCTCTACCTTCTAAGCCACCAGGGAAGCCCACACACACAAAGCACACATGGAAAAAGAATAATCAAATGGGGCTCTGGAGAAACAAAAGAATTGGCCTTTCTTAAAAACAAGGGACTAGCCCCTTGTTGGTAATAGAAGCAGGTTTGGTAAGTCCAGCCAGTGGAAGTTACCCAGTTTTATTGACATGAACTCTGCCTTCCTCTGGTGACTTAGAATGTGTCTAAGTCACATGAACTTCACATGTGTTTCAGCAGGGGACAGTGCATCCCACGACAGCCAGACTGTTTCAGAAACACTCAGTGAGAGATGACTCCAGGCCAATAGCCTCTCAACTCCTAACGGGACAGGGATCAACCCTCATTTCCTGACCCTTTGCTAAGGCAAAAGCCCAAAACTCAGGCTCCCTTGGGCATAGCTATTGAAGTACAAGCCCACATGGGGCCAAAGCTGAAGAGTCCTTCATCCCACCTACCTTCCGATCTCTATCAAGCTCTTTGAGAAGACACAGGGCAGCTCCAGCAATGCCTTTGTAACTCAATTTCTGCTTATTTCTGGTGAGGTCATCAGACCACCTCTCTTGCCAGTTCTTTTCTCATAAGCCAACCTTCTCTGCTGACCACCTCACCTCCTACTATCGTCCATTTCTGACCAGATGCCATTTTTTCCTCTTTCACATACATATTGAAATACACAACAACTAGCCTGTACTCAGCACTCAATAGAGGATAGCCAGCAGCCTAGCTAACGAGATGGGACATTTAATTTAGCAACTGCGTAAACATGCTGTAGTTAGGACATTTGTGGATCAAGTGCAGCTCTCTGTACATGCCTGACAAGGGACAATCTAGAGTCACAGAGATGTTTGTTTATAAAAGGTCTAAAACCACCAGTTCTAGGTCAGATTCTGAACTGCAGAATTTGGAAAGCTCGAAGCAAGGTGTTCTCATGAGGAAGCGGCTACCCCACACCCCAGCATCTCACTTTTACACTGAAGTCCTTGTCGCATTATGCCCCAGAGCAGGGAGCCACAGTGGTCGCAGAACGTCGGCACCTTATAGTTGTGGACGCTGAACTTGTGTGGGATGTTGATTCCAAACCTCTGCTCAGCAGTCTGTAAAAAGGAAACAGGAGGACGAGAGCTGAAATGCCACACCTTCTGCGAAAACCATTAACAGGAGCCCACCAAATTCATGGTGTTACTATCACACCTGAGATGGGTACGTCATTACTGCTCAGCAGCAATGAATTACCCAGGCCTGACAATGCAGACTGAGCACGTTTTCTAGTGAACAAGACTGGACAGAAACATGTGGTATACAAGATTGTTCTCCATCTTGGGAGCTTAAAAGAAATTTGAATTTTCAATTCACCTTTTATATTCAAGCTGTGTGTCTCTCCCTACCAATCCTCTCACACTTATGTCCATTTCCAAGAACCTTTGAACTTCAGGATTAAACAAGCCTTTTATAGACTTTACATACACTTACTATCATCACAAGTTCTTCCACAAATTCATTATATCATGAGGACAGGGCAGAGGGTGGTACCTAGCGGACATGGAATCACCTAAGGAATTCACTCCAAAGTGACATTCAAGTGGGGATCTTATTCCTCCCTTCCAGCCTCTGCCTGTCTTTGGATTTTGGTATCTCAGTGCAAAGATTCTGCTTTGATGTCACATACAATCACTTCTTGGATCAGGTGTAATCTCACATACTATTTTCAGCAAATAATTAGATTAGGCGTATGCTCTATAGGCTACATCAAATTTAAAGAAATAACAGCCAAGCATAACAAGGAGTGGGGTAATATTACTCCTCTTGAAACCTTTCTGGCCTCTTTCTCAAAAGAAAGAACACATGCCTCTACGTGTACTCTGTAGCAATCCTGGTGTACACGGTAAAGGACCATCAATTCAGAGCCAGACTCTTCAGTGAACCTGTGAATTTACCACTAACTGTTGGTCATATTTCACCCTCCTTCTACCTTCAGAATTTAGAGTGTTATACCCACCTCAGCTGGATGCAAAATGGCAAGAGTGAAGTTCAAGAATTTATGTATAAGTAAACATCTTCCCTGAAATTCCTAGACAGGCTGGAAGGGGCCAACAGTCACTTTATTTAGGGAGTGCAATTTACAGTTAACAACATATTTATCACATCAGTTGTGTCTTGCAGTATTGATCCTATTTTAAGATTTAGGCTGAGAGAGAAGATAGCTAGCAGAGGCTGGATTCTACACTCAAATACCAGTCATCCAATGCCAAACTCAGGGAACTTCTCACAATTCCAAATCTCTCTTCAAATTAGAAGAACTGATCCCTAGAGCTTCTACCCAGATGACAACTAATAGAATTATCTTAAGGACAGGTTAAGCTAAGCAAGTGCAGAAATACAACCCCATAATATAAAAAGGAGAGACATTTCAATTCTGATACCATCGTTGGCTTCAAGGAATATGGAAGGAAAGTGGGGGGTGCAGCAAAGAGGGGCAGAGGGAGAGAGAGAAAGAGAGAGATACAGAGGCGGAGAGGGAGAGAAAAAGGAGGAGGGAGGGAGAGAGGGAGAGAGACAATGTGCACACATAAGCATGTGTAGACAATCAGCAAACTGCTGTCTTACCTTTGAATCCACTTTGTTAATATTGTTTTGGCAAGTGCAGGCTGTAACAATTAGATGATGGCAGCGTTTGTGGACAACACAGGTGCACACTAGGGAATTAAATCCAGCAGTTATACATTTATCAGAGGCTGACAGCCTAGCCAGTTTCAGTGGAGTAACAAGGGCCGCACATGCCAACATGGCCTGATTTAGACGCTGGGCTCACGGGAAGCCCAGCCCCGTCCTTCCTATATTCTTTACCCTCACCCTAACTCAGGCCTTTGCTCATGCTCAAACTTCATACTCAAGTCTGGAACCAATGTCATCATTCCTGGCTTTAATCCTTCCCGTGCCTACCTCCAGAGGAATCATCTCACAGTATGATGCTGGTATCCTCAGCCCCATGAGCTGAAGCACTCAATCGTGTCTCACTATCAGTCAGAACAGAGCTGAAGTTTTCCAGATGAGTTTCAGGGTCTGTCAAGCCCACTCCAGACTCACTTGTCACATTTCTTCTCTGATGATTTTGTCCCGTTAAAAACTAGACTAGCTGCTCTTCCTGGGTAAGTCTTCACCCTCCTCCACACACTGTCCACGTCCTTCTCAATTCCCAGGACATCTTCCTTTCCTATCACTTAACTAAATCAAATTTATAACAGGACACAAAACGTATAAAAATGTTTCTTCCATGGAAACACACTCCCCATGACTTCCCTTCTAGACTGAAACTCTCTCCCTCCTCTGATCTCCTAAACTTTTAGCTGACCTCCCTCATTTAAAGTGTTCCACATATGGCCTCCAGTGTACTCAGGATTCCCAGCCAGCATGACGACTTGAACAAAGTAGGCATTCACTAAGTAGCTGCAGAATGACTCAATCAATTGTTTGAATAGCTAGAACTTTATAAATAACTTTTTCTTCATTTTCATTTAGATCACTGATAGAGTGTAGACACAGTCCAATTTCCATTAAAGAGCAATGAAGCAATATTAAAAATACACATCATTTTTAAGATCTTTCAAGACTTATGAAATTTTCCAGGATTAAATACATAAAGACAGATGACAAGTCAGTAAATAGTACTATAGTCTAAAACAAATCTAGCTTTCATCAGATTGAATTCTCAGGAGAACCGAACTGAAAGTGCCCAGGGAACTAACTGGTCTTTTTATATGAGGGAATCCTTCACATAGAAAAAATTTATATTCTGAGGCATTTGTGTTCTTCACAGTCAGCTTGGCTACAGGTTTATTAACTTTATTGATATTTTCAGAGAACTAGCTTTGGATTTAGTGGATTTTCTTTATTGTTTCCCTAATTTAAATTTCACTGTTTCCCACTCTATTTTTATTATTTATTTTCTACCACTCATTTTAGGCTTAAGTTTCTCTCCTTTCTGAGATGGAAAGTTAGATTATCGATTCTAGATCTTTCTTCTTTTGTAATCTATACACTTAATACTATAATTTTTCCTCTCAGCACTGCTTTCACTGCTTCTCACAAACTTTGATAAACTGTATTTTCATTGGGTTTAAAATCTTTTTTTAATTTCCTTTTAAGTCTTCTTTGACCCACTAGCCATTTAGAATATATTGCTTAATCTCCAAATATTTGGAAGTGTTTTAATTATCTTTCTGCTATTGATTTTCAGTTTAATTACACTGCTGTATGAGAAGATACTTTTTAGGATTTCAATTCTTTTATATTTGTTATTATTGGTTTTACAGCCTAGAATGTGGTCTCTGTTGGTAAATTTTCCTACGAAACTGACGAAGAATCGGTATTCTGCTGCTCTTAGATGGAGTATTCTATAAATGTCAATTTGATCAAGTTCTGATAATGTTCTTATGGTATAATCACTTAACACAGGAACAAGATTAAATATACTTTCAAAAATGTTTTCTTACCTTGGCATTGATAACCCTGTTTTCCAAATACACCCCTGGTTCAAGACAATAGGGAAAAAAGTAACCATTAGTCAAACATTTCAGCAACAACTTCTATAATCACAGTACTTAAGAAAAATAAATTTCATCCTCTAGTCCTTTATAAAAAATAAAATTTCAGAGAAGCAGCAGCAATGATGTCCTTTTTGAGTGCTTGTTACCATAAGACAAAAAGGAAACTGATAAATTAGAATACTCCAAATCATAAAAACAGGTAAGTATTGCCAATTCTCATTCCACCAACCTCTGTGGCAATCCCCCTAGTCCTTAGTGAAAATAAGCCCTCCTCTGTGTGTGACTGAGCCTCAGGCTGAAGTGTCACTCTACTGCCTAACTGAGCATTGTCTCTCACATACACATAAAGATGTGTAGAAGGTGAAGTAAACAGATGCAGATATACATACAGAGGTAAACAGGTGAGTCCAGGGGACCTGACTGACCTGAGGCATCTTTCCTCTTCTCTGTGCCCACATCACCCCAGAATCTACAGGGGAGAAGTACAACCACATGATGCCCATCATGCTCATAGCTCCCATCTCTGTCTCTCCCTAATACAGTCTCTGAGTGACAGCGACACAGTTTTAACCCTCATTAATAAAGATCACATTTTACTAAGCCTGTAGGATGTGCTAGGCAATGAGCCAAGCAGCTGACATGTACTATCTCACTTAATCCTCATGTGATAGGATGACCTAGAGCACAGATCATAAAGTCAGATGGCCTGGATGTGTTTTGGAGCAAATGGTTAACTTCTTTGAGCCATTGATTCTTAATCTATAAAAGGCATAATGATAACAGTGCTTACTTTATAAGGTCATCATGAAGATAAAAAGGGTCGATAAAGACTTAGAACAGTACCTGGCACTCTAAGCATACATAGAAGTTTATTATGTAAATAAAATAAAATCATTATCTCTGTTTTGCAGATGAAGAGACACTGATGGCTTATATAACTTGTCCAGGTTCACGTATCTAGTTGGTGATGAGAATGAATGCCAGGGTCTATATGCTTAATCATATATATATATATATATATATATAAAACACATATACCATTATTTTAAGTGTGTGTGTAGGGAGTGGGGAGGTAGGTGGGAGTTAAAGTTCCTTGGTAGAAAAAAATTTAGTTAAATTATAAAGCAACTTTCCATTTAGAATGTTAGTTGAGATCAAAAGTTCTCACCCAAAATGCCTACTAAACACCTGTAGTAACCAGGTCATGTAAAGATGAAAAGTTGGCATAAAATAAACAGCAATAGGGAGAGGTGTGTGTCTACAGCTAACTGGAGCATGTAAAGAAGAGAAATGGGCTCAAAGTTGCCAGAGATGCTGATTTTTCTCATTTAAAAATGAGAATAGGAATCTTTTGTTAAAGACTATAACTTTAGGCTTCATCATACCAACAACCAGTATAGGGCCTTTGGTTTAGACAAGACTTTCTTTTTTTTATTTAATTTTTTAATGTGTACAAAGTTTGGGTCATTTCTTTTTTAAAATTTATCTTATTGAAGTACAGTTGATATATGATGTTATGTTAGTTGCTCGTGTATAGCAACCTGATTTATTATACATAGGTTCTTTTTTAGGTTCTTTTCCATTATAGATTATTAGAAGATATTGAATATAGTTCCTGGTATTATACAGTAGGTCCTTGTTGTTTTTCTGTTTTATATATATGTGTGTGTATGTCCGTTAATCATGAATCCTTAATTTATCCCTGTCCCCTTCTTCCCCCTTTGATAACCATAAGTTTGTTTTCTATGTCTGTGAGTCTATTTATATTTTGTAACTAAGTTCCTCTGTATCATTTTTTAGATTCCATGTATAAGTGATATCATATGATATTTGTCTTTCTCTATCTGACTTCATTTAGTAAATGAAGTTGGTTAAAAGAATACAGAAACAAGACTCATATCTATGGTACCTACAAGACACTCACTTCAGTTCTAAAGAAACACAGACTGAAAGCCAGGGGATAGAAAAAGGTATTCCATGTGAATGGAAATCAAAAGAAAGCTCAAATAGCAATACTTATACCAGACAAAATAGACTTCAGAATTAACACTTTTACAAGAGCTAGAGAAAGGCACTACATAATGATCAAGGATCAATCCAAGAAGAAGATGTAACAACTGTAAATATACATGCATCCAACATAGAGGCACCTCAATATATAAGGCAAATATTAACAACCATTAAAGGGACAAATTGACAGTAACACTATAATATTAGGTGGCTTTAATACACCACTTATAGCAATAGACATATCATCCAGACAGAAAATCAATAAGGAAACACAGGCCTTAAATAAAATATTAGACCAGATGGATCTAACTAATATTTATAAAACGCATCACCCAAAAGCAGAAGAATATACATTATTTTCAAGTGCACATGGAACATTCTACAGGATGCATTCTCCTAGATCACATGCTAGGCCACAAAACAAGCCTTGATAATTTTAGAAAATTGAAATATCAAGCATCTTTCCAACCACAACACTATGAGATTAGAAATCAACTACAAGGAAAAAACTTCAAAAAACACAAACACGTGGAGGCTAAACAATATGCTACCAAACAACCAATGGATCACTGAAGAAATCAAAAAGGAAATTTTAAAAAGATACCTAGAGACAAATGAAAACAAAAACATGGCAATCCAAAACCTATGGGATGTGGCAAAAGTAATTCTAAGAAAGAAGTTTATAGTGATACAATCTTGTCTCAGGAAATAAGAAAGAGCTCCATAAACAACCTAACCTTACACCTAAAACAACTAGAGAAAGAAAAAACAAAGCTCAAAGTTAGTAGAAGGAAAGAAATCACAAAGATCAGAACAGAAACAAGTGAAATAGAAACTAAAAAACAATAGGAAAGATCAATGAAACGAAAAATTAGTTCTTCAAAGAGATAAACAAAATTGATAAACCTTTAGCCAGACTCATCAAGGATAAAAAGAGAGGGCCCAAGTCAATAAAATCAGAAATGAAAAAGAAGTTACAACTGACATCACAGAAATACAAAGGCTCATAAGAGACTACTATATGCAACTATATGCCAATAAAATGGACAACCTAGAAGAAATGGAAAAATTCTTAGAAAGGTACAATCTCCTAAGTCTGAACCAAGAAGAAATAGAAAATCAGAACATACCAATTACCAGAACTGAAATTGAATCTGTAATAATAATAACTTAAAAAACCCTCTTAACAAACCAAAGTTCACGCTTAGATGGCTTCACAAATGAATTCTACAAAACATTTAGAGAAGAGTTAACAAAATTGCAGAGGAAGGAAGACTTCCAAACTCATTGTATGGGTCCATCATCAACCTAATACCAAAACCAGAGAAAGATATCACAAAAAAAGAAAATTACAGGCCAATATCACTGATAAACATAGATGCAAAAAATCGTCAACAAAATACTAGCAAATCGACTTCAGTAATATTTTAAAAGGATAATAGACTAAACCCTGTTCATGATTTAAAAGACCAGAAACATAAGCTAAGTCTGGATTTTGACTTGCTAAAAGGTATAAAATCCAAAGTAATCACAAAAAACCCACATAATACAAAGCAATTGATCAATATGCAGAAATGAACCAAGTGTTTCTGCCTTAAACAAAATGACTAAGTTCAGTTTAGTTCAGTCACTCAGTTGTGTCTGACTCTTTGCGACCCCATGAACCGCAGCACGCCAGGCCTCCCTGTCGATCACCAACTCCCGGAGTTCACCCAAACCTATGTCCATTGAGTCGGTGATGACATCCAACCATCTCATCCTCTGTCATCCCCTTCTTCTCTGGCCCTCAATCTTTCCCAGCATCAGGGTCTTTTCAAATGAGTCAGCTCTTCACATCAGGTGGCCAAAGTACTAGAGTTTCAGCTTCAGCATCAGTCCTTCCAGTGAATATTCAGGACTGATTTCCTTTAGGGTGGACTGGTTGGATCTCCTTGCAGTCCAAGGGACTCTCAAGAGTCTTCTCCAACACCACAGTTCAAAAACATCAATTCTTCTGCGCTCAGCTTTCTTTATAGTCCAACTCTCACATCCATACATGACCACTGGAAAAACTATAGCCTTGACTAGACGGACCTTTGTTGACAAAGAAATGTCTCTGCTTTTCAATATGCTGTCTAGGTTGGTCAAAACTTACCTTCCAAATGACTAAAGTTTGCAACAAAAGCAAGATACAAGAGTGTTTTTCTTCCTTCTGAGAAGGGTGTGTGTATGTTTTGTGCAAGTGAAGGGGTGTTTCTTCTTTCTCTCTGCAAATAAATGTGTTTAATGTTGCCTCTAATTGAAGACTGGAGGAGGAAATGGCAACCCACTCCAGTATTCTTGCCTGAAGAGTCCATGGGGTCACAAAGAGTTGGACATGCCTGAGTGACTTCACCTTCACTTTCTAACTGAAGATAACTACTACTTAAATTTACTTCACATTATAGATTTGCCTCTTAGACTTAAGCTTGAGTGACATATATAATAAGATATTATTCCAAATCATCTAGAATTTCTCAACTATTAATTATCTTAATTCTTAAATGCCAGGGATTATAGTATGTGGTCACCGAAAGCTATTACCTTTAGCTACATATGATAAGACTGAAGACTGCTGTGTGCTTAGTGTAGCTGAAACAATTACAGAAATTCTGTAAGTCATCATGTGATTTACACCTTCTTAGAGAAATACTGTTGATATTTCTTTCCTCTTCAGGGGCAGACCATTTATTAATTGATTAGCCTCTCTAATTACTGCTTTTTGACCAATTCATGATTCATTAACATTTTTACCAAAATGACTAGCAAAAGAAATAACATGTAAAACTTAATCTGTAAATTGTGTAATTTTTTCTGCTGGTTTGGGGATTAACGTTTCTAGGTCAACATATTAGATTAAGAGGGAAAAAAATCAGATTCTAAAACAATTCATAATAATCATGTTTTCTCCTGAAATCACACACAACCAGAGGAAGTCTCAGCTCATGGCAGGAGAGAAGCCAAGGAGCTTCTTACCAGATAAACTCCCTGCAGTGAGAGCAGTAGGTGGGCTGCCTCAGGTATGTGGCCATGAACTTGTGTCCGTTGATCTGGTGGACTCGCCTTCGCATGGCCCTTTGGCGCTTCCTGGTAAAATGTTTGAAGATTCGGTCTCTCTGGAGAGTAGCTATATATTAAAAGAAGGGGGGAAAAAAGAGTGTAATGAATCTATCTGCATCTAATATATGAGAAAGTTGGATAGTTCAAATACTTCCCAGATTATTTTTTTTTTTCTTTCTTTAAGATGCAAAACAGCCCAAAAAATCATCATGCTTTGTTGGACCTCTGGCACTCTGAGATTCCCATTGCCCACTATCTTGGGCTAGTCGGCACAGAGCCTGGGTTCCCCAGGGTTCTGAGGTCCCAGTATGTGACAGCAGCATGGTTGCATGGTACTTGTCCAGCTGTCTAGGACCTTAGATTCACCGACTGGCTGGCAAACAGGACTCCTCATTACTCTCCTTCCATGCCAGTGTTGCCACAAAACTTAGTGAAGGAATTGCCCCCAACAAAGTGAGAGCCCTGCCCAAAAGCATCGTTTCCAGCACCATCTCTGTTAATTTGGAATACGTAGAAATTAACTGGGAATACACTCAAAGTTCCTTTTCTAATCTCACATTTTAAAGACAGTGGCTCCTAATCTGAAGACTTGAGAACTCTGCACCATTTAAAGATGGTAAATGATCTTTTCCACTTTACTATTCTAGAATGTTCCCAATGTATGCAGAGACTTATGATTGTAAAATAAAGATTCCTTCAATAATGCTTTTAAATAAATCACTGCTCCAAAGGAAATTAGAGGAATCGTACAAGAATAATCTGCTAATAAATTTTAAAACCTGGAAAAAAAGTAGAAGATTTCTGTGTAAACATAATGATCAAAATTCACTAAGAGTTATATAAAACAATAGTCTAACTTTTTAGAAAGAATTATAAAGATTTTAAAGGACTACCTCTAATTTTGAAGTAGTCATTTTAGGTAGACTTTTCTCAGTAGCAATTATACTCAAATAACCAGAAACTTCTGTACTACTCAGCATTACCTTAAAAGAAAAACTCACTGTGACCAAGTAGGAATTTTCTCAGAAGCATAACAATGGGCATATTATTCTAAAATCTATTATATCTTATTCTATTAATAGGTAAAAGAATAAGTATGACAGTTTCAATAGATGTTAAAAAGGCACTTGGTAAAATTTAACTTGTAATCCAATAAAAAATTCTTTTAAAAAGACTAGAAGAGTGTCTCTTTAACATGACTAACACATGATTTCACAGATCAAAAGCTAAATGGTAATTTTTTTAAAATTCCAGTGACAGTTAAGAACAAATAAGACTAATTATCACCACTATTATTTAATATTATTCTGAAAGTAGTTGCTAAAATTATTAGATATGAAATTTGAAGATCAAACTATCAGGAAAAGGTGCCAAAGATACCATTATTTGAAGTTATTTAATGTATGACTAGAAAACTCAGGAGAATTTAGCCTAATTTATTAAAAAATTGAGTACAGTATGATGGACAGTAATAAGTCATTAAAAGCCAAGATATTATGTCAAAAGAACTGATTAGAATAATCTTAAAAATCCCATTCATATAGCTACAAAAACCAAACTATCTAGGAAATAATTTATCAGAAGTGCAAGATTTATATGAAAAAAGACTATAAAACCAATTGATGAAGATGAAAAGATGTGTAAAAATGAAGTTCTTAAATTGGAACACCCAATACTATAAAGCTGTCAATTCTTTCTAAACTAATCTCTAAACTGAACAAAATCACAATCAACATTCCCAAAGGATGTTTTTAAACTCAACAATTTTTTTCAAAGTTTTTTTGGTACCATAAATATTTTAAAACTGTTGAAAATTTTCAATGAGAGGACTTGCTGTACATGTTAAAACATATTATAAAATTACAATAACTTAAACAGTGCTTTACCCCTTCAAGAATAGCCCAAAACTAGAAATCAATATGGCTGAAAGATAATATGGTTCAAATCAGTGGGAAAGATGGATTTACTCAATAAGTAGTGTTCAGACAACTAGGTAGCCTTTTGGAAAATATCTTTACCTCACTTCTTACACCTAAATAATCTAAGATAAATGTTAAGGTGGAAATTACAGAAAGAAAGAAACCACAGGGGGAAAAAAATATTCCTAGAATGGGATAAGGATAACAAACTTCTATAGCCATAAAAGATCCACAGATTTGTAACCTATGAAATTTAAAGTCCTACTGTCAATAAACAAAACAGAGTTGAAACAAATTGAGGAGAAAACGATTTGTAACACATGACAAAGTGTTACATTTATAATGTGTATAAATCATTTAGAAAAGAGGATAAAAATCTAGTAAAAAGGAGGGGCAGAGGAAGTGAATAGGCAATTCATAAAATCATAAATGTAAACAGACATTAAACACGCCAAGATGTCCAATCCTATCCAAGATAACCATGTAAGAATCGCGAGGTAAATAGCATTTTACCTCTTAAGTTGGCAAATACTTATAAAGATGGTTAACATGCCCATTCTTACAACCTGGTAGGGAAAGAAGTACCTCCAGCTTCTGCTGAGAGGAGGATAAACTTGTCTCTAGTCCTGGCCCCACCATGCTCTGGATGTATTTATCCTGCCAAGCTTCCCTGTTCTCATCTATAAATCAGGTACTACCTTCCTCCTAGGTTTTTTCCCCCCAAGGACTGAATGAAGTAATGCATTAAAAAGGTTTTGTGTAAAGCTAGACACATGGTAGCATTCAACACATGTATCTATTTCGGGAATGATTTCTTTTGATAACCAATTTGACAATACCTGTCAATGTTTTTTCCCCAGTTTTACTGAGAAATAACTGACATACCATCACTGTATATGTCTATGGCATATCAGCATGATGGTCTGATTAAATACTGTGAAATGATTACCACAATATATTCAACTAACGTTCGTCTTTGCATATAGATATAATAAAAAGAAAGAAAAATATTTTCTTCTTGTGATGAGAACTCAGGATTTATTCTCAACTTTCCTATTTATTATACAGAAATGTGAGGTGTAGTCATCATGCTGGTCACATCATATCCCTAGTAATTATTTATCTTACAACCAAAAGTTTAAACCTTTTGACCGCCTTCCTCTAATTCCTCTTCCACCTCCACCCTGCCTCTGGTAACCACAAATCTGACATCTTTTTTCTGTGAATTGGTTGTTTTGTTTTCCTGTTTGTTTTTTAGATCATACGGTATTTGTTATTTTCTGTCTGACTTCACTTAGCATAATGCCTTCAAGGTCTATCCATGTTGACATAAATGGTAAGATTTCCTCATTTTTTATAGTTGAGTAATATTTAATTGTGTGTCTATTACCTCAACTTCTGTATTCATTCATCACTGACAGATACTTAGATTATTTCCATGTCTAGGCTATTGTAAATAATGCTTCAGATATCTTTTCAAGTTGGTGTTTTTGTCACCTTGTTCAAGTGTTATGTTCGTTTCTTTGCATGTAATAATTCAATTTCTAGGATTTTTTCCTACAAAAAATACCAGAAAGCAGGAATATATATCAATTGTATCTATACAGCATCATATCAATGTATGCTATATTCTTTTTAACAGTAAAACTGAAGTTCAATACAAGAAATCTTAGAGAATGAAATGCAAAAAACATCCAAATAAATTTGGCTAAGACACCAACTCTGCAGAGGCTCTAGTATGGTTAAAATCATACCTACTCGAATTTTTGTTTTGTAGTGTGTGTGTGGTGTGTTTAAGTTCTTTGGTAAGCAGCCCAATTACTTTTAGCCTCAGGTTTCCCATCTATCCAAAGAAGACGAAAATATACCCCAAGTCCTCAGTATTATGGGGAAAGTATTATATAATCAATATTCCTGAGATGGTCTTACAACTTTCGATAAGGGTCACATAAGAACAGAAATCACTCTACTGCTCTCTTTCACCATAATTCTAGAAGCCATCTAGTAACCACAAAATAAGCAGATTTTAATGTCGCTTTGCTGACAGATGATGAAATTTAGCCTAGATGATAACACCCTATATCTGATCTACATTATCACCAACCTAAGACCCAGCTCAGCACTGGCCAAAGTAAAACTTGTACTGAATTACTGAACACATATCACATCTAGATGCAAATTAAATTCTCCCTGGGGAGTCTAATTACCAATAATTTACTTATATAATCCCTTAATACTATAAAGATTGGTTAAAAGGTCAGCTCATTTGCAGTTTTAACATTTCATAAATTGAATCCTTTGTCCCCCCTCAACAGCTATTGCCATTGCAGTAATCTGACCTATGAATCTTGTAGGTGATCTTACAGCCAGGACGGAGGAAGAAACTGCATGCAGTTGTTCACCAAGTCGGTCATCCCCCGATGCATTCACTCCTGCCTGTCACCCTTCCTTGAACGTTCTTTCCTCGGTTCTTGTTTTTGTTTTTTCCCAAATGAGTTAACATAGACTTTCCTGTGTGTCTCAGAGCCTAAGTGGCTGCCCCCAAACCCTGAATCGGGGTGAAATACTTCTCCTCACCCTGTTTCCATAGCAACCCGGGAGCACCCCTCTATCTTTTCCCTTACCCCAGGAAACTAGGGGCTGTGTCTCTTTTACCTCCTATCCCAGGGGCCTCACCAGACCTCATACATGGTCATTTATAACCAAACTTCACTCTTCCTGCCTCTGTACTGTTTGCACATGTGCCTCTTTTTATTTAAAAAGCAAACATACACATTTACGCACATCTCCGGAATCCACAAGAAATTTAAGTCATGTAAGAAAACGGGCTGCCATGGCTTCATATGGCTTTCCGTGTCACCACTGTCTTGCTGGCTGCCCTGAGCAGAAGAATGAACTCTGGAACTGCACTCTGTTGCTCTGAGTACAGACTGAACCCCCACTTGAGAGTACAGGGAGAGCTTCCTCATTGTCTGCATGGCCTCCTGTTGATTTAGGACTGAGAAGGGCTTAAAAAGACGATTTAATCCTGTTGTACTCGAAACCACCCTGGGCTTTGAGAAATCTTTCAGATCATCTGTTAGTTGAGCACGTCAAGCAACACTAACATGCTTTGCAGCCAAAACTTGCATCACAACTTCTATTTAGCTCCTGAGGTGCTCAATGCCTCTAAATAAATAGGAAGCTGGCTCCATGCCCCAGCATGGAAACTCACATTGCCATCTCTGGAAGTGAGCAGGTCTGGAGCCCTTGATCTGTCTTTCCAGGAGTTGGTTTTCACAAGCCCTCCCAACCACAGGGTGGAGGCTAATTATGTTAAATGTAATGATGATTAACTATTTTGAAATAAAATTGGATTTCATAAAATATGACTGTCATCCCATTCTTTTTCAGAACCTGAAAAGGCATAAGTGACCAGGAGCCACCACAGGGTAAGTTATTCTCGTAGAAAATTTTATTGGTATGAAACTTACGTTGCTGGCGGGAGGATTTGTAGGGGACAGATGACTTTCAGAAGTTTCCATCAAACTGTCTTAATTTTATCTCAAAAATGGTAACTATTCCATCTTTTTTAGTCTTCTGCTCTCCCTATCTGAATTTAAAGTTTCACATACCAGACACGGGCTTCCCAGGTGGCACCAGTGGAAAAGAACCTGCCTGCCGGTGCAGATAGACGTAAGAGATGCAGGTTCGATCCCTGGATTGGGAAGATCCTCTGGAGGAGGGCATGGCAACCCACTCTAGTATTCTTGCCTGGAGAATCCCACGGAAAGAGAAGCCTGGTGGGCTACAGTCCATAGAGTCACATACAGTCGGCATGACTGAAGTGACTTAGCATGCATGCACGCAGGCATGCATACCAGACATAGAAATCCATGTTTGAAAGTACTTTGGAAACATTCTGATGTGAGTCAAAAGCAGAAATCATAGTTACCAATTTCCAAGTTAAAATCAGAGATAAAAAACCTATGGCATTTTGTAATTTTTAGAATTACCGATACAGAATACTTAAAGGAAATACTTATGATTTCGTGTAGAATGCAATTGAAGTTGAATTTGCTCAGCAGCACCGGTACTTGGTTTACTAGAGTCTGTAACTGGTCTTCAAGGGGCTGTGCAGAGGAGGTCTTGAGGCCTTTATACGTGACCACAGGTGGAAAGCCCTGCAGGTGGGTGAGGCAGGTGAGGGCCTGGAATCTGGAGTGCAGCTGTGAATCCTGCATCTCCCCCTCATAAACTGGGAGACCCTGAGCGCATTGTTCAGTCTATGCCTCAGTTTCCTCATTTGTAGAGCATGAAGGCTAGAGAACCCTCCTCAAAGGGCCATTTTGGGGACTTGCTGAAATAATAAGTGTAACATAATTAGAAAAATACCTGGCAGGAGGCAACTGTTACCAATTATAACTGTTGTTAAAACTCTTACTTCAGCCTTCAAAGACTAGAAAGGATTTTTAATCCAGTCATCCAACTGCCTCGAAGAAGAATCAATACATAGGAAACCATTTCCTAACGAAGTTCAACAACATTCCCAAGGCTCATCTAGCTACTTAGTACCAGAACCACCCCTGGAATCCTCCACTCTTGATTCTATCCCAGAACCATACGGTTAACATCATATTGCATTTTGTCCTTTATTAACATTATTAACAATGGGTCTCCCAGAATCTCCTTGAATCAACTGGGTCTCCCCCTGGAAAGCAGTAAATTTTCTAGTGAGGAGACAGAAACTAACAGGAAGGTGAAACGAGGTCAAGCAGCCAGTGATGGAAGTGGGTAGGCCAGAGCCTGTTGACTGTGTTGAACTACTGAGCAGTGCTATCAAATGTCTTTTTTCTTCTTCCTGAGATACTCGTTTTATCATGTGTGCACATGTCAGGGAATAACTGTGGGAAAAACAAACAGGAAAACTTTTGTGTTGAGCACAATTACTAGTCAAGAAAGAACCACAGAGTATTATGTTGTTTATGTCTCCAAAATATATCCCTGAAAGGTAATGCAATAAGGTAGTGAGAGAATTTTGCTTAGGATTATCCAACACACTGAAGAAGAAACCATGTGATCGCAGAACCGTGTGATAAAGAATAATGCTTAGAGTTTAACTTAGATGACTTCTGTCTGAGACAATAATAACAGAACGATTAGCACACGTATAAAGCAAACACATAACTTAAATGAATCTTTACAAGAACACAACACCAGTGGGAGAGAGCATTTAGTGGGTGTTGAGTGAAGACAGAATCACAGATGTGTACCTAGTCCTTTGATTATTTAAGGAAGATTTGACGAATGGGCAGAGATTAACAGTTGTTTAGAAGGGGAAGGGGAGCTTGGTGAACCAGGATGGGGAGAAGATTCTGGGAATCTGTACCAGCAGCAGTGAAAATGACTGCGACAAAGAGTATTGGTATTAAAAATGGCAGGCGAAAGCCCCTAAGTGGCACTGAGCAGAAGAGAATCTTCTGTTTTTTAAAAAGAGCTGAACCACATGACTCACAGTTATTTCCAAATTCAGAAAGAGTGATTAGACTCAATGTATCATGAGACCTGCTTCTACAGAAGCTATACACAGATGTTTCTCAGGGACTTGGCTGCTTCTGAGGAAGTCCAGCCTACAAAAACATCTACCATCATGCAAACTCACAGAGATGACTATCAATGGCAACAGAAGGAGAGAAAAATAATTTGTACTAGACTGACTCTCTCACGTAGGACTCATGGCTCATAGCACTATGAAAGCTGAGCTCATCCCCCTGCCCCCACCCCCCATCCACCCCTACAGCCTCCTCTGTTAGCAGAAACAGGAGCAGAACAGAGGTCCTGGATAAGGCCATCAGAAATGGTACCCAGGTTCCATTAGAAGCCAGTACTCTCCTCAGTACTTAAAGAAAGGGATCTAAGGACTCCCAAATATGCAGCTCTAGTTCTGGCTTCTAACTACTAAACTTGTTTCTAAGTAGCTTCTCAGCATCTCTTCAAGAGATACCCAAGACAAACCTAAAACTTGACATTTGTAGGCTGAACCCTCTTCCCCAACTTCTTGAAGCCATGCTAGGGGTAGCAGCACCACTCTGCCTGAAGTCATCCAGAAAAAAACAAAACAAAACAAAACATAGAGATGTCTTCATATACCTCTTCACTCACAACAAATTGATCATCAAGTCCTCCTAAACCTTCTAGGATCTTTCCCTCCCATGCTCATGTCTCCTTCTTCTCATCTGGACTGTGAAATAGTTTCCTAACTAGTCTCCCTGTGTAAGTTTGTTCCCTTCCGAAATCAATCCTTCATCCATCCAGTTACACTTATGAAATATGCATAATTCAGTGTATGTGAAACTCCTTAGGGAAATTAGGTTTACTGTAGTTGTCCTATTCAAATCATATTTTATTTTAAGGGAATAGGGTGTAGATTTTCCCCAAAGGGTGGTGCTTCCATTGTCCAACATCTGAGAGAAAGCTGAGTCCTCAGACAGCAAAATACCTTTCAGGTGGGCCTTAGGTAGGAGACTAGTCTCTCTCCTTGGTCCTCACTTTCTGAGGTTCAGACCTGAGGTCCCAGGAATGGGGCATCCCCTAGGCTCTGCAGAGGAAGACTGAGGTAGACTGGGAATAAGCCCAGTAGTAACGGGCTTGGAGGACCAGGGTTCCTTTCATTAAGAACCTAGCAGACTCCTCTACTAAGTGGGATTCCCTCATAACTCAGTCAGTAAAGAATCTGCCTGCAATGCAGGAGACCCGGATTTGACTCCTGGGTGGGAAAGATTCCTTGGGGAAGGAAATGGCAACCCACTCCAGTATTCGTGCCTAGAGAATCCCATGGACAGAGAAGCCTGGCAGGCTACAGTCCATGGGGTCACAAGAGTCAAACCCAACTTAGCAACTAAACCACCACCACTAAGTCTGCTTAGCAGATACCAATGTCAACCCCCCTATCCCAATACCCACAGCTCTCAGGAACCCATCAAATCTTCTCCATTTCATCCTGCCACCTGAGTTCCTTCAGAGATCTCAAAGGGTTGGTTGACCATACTCAAAGGGCAACGAAACTGGGATATTTATCCTCTAGATCTCATCTGATATTGGTTAATGGCTGCTTCAAGGAAAGGGGACATTAATTCTCCAACATTTCCACCCTTCCTTTGTGGCTGAGAGGAAATATATGGGTGGATCACTCATAGTATCTACCATAGAATGAATTCATACTTAGCCTGACCCTGGTTTCTTATTTAACTGCTATATAATTTCTTAACAAGGAGCTTCAAATTCTTTGTGGAATGAGATGAAGTATAAATAGAAAATTCTTACAATAATAAACTTTATGATTGTGCCTACTCTTTTCTGCACACATAACTTAATGAAAGAAACTTCCTCTTGCTCCCTATGATCAAATGCAAGAATCCTACAATTCATTGCTGCAAAACAATGGTAAGAATTTCTACTCTGTTAGCAAGATTCTACAAATATTTTATTTTCCCCTCTGATTTCATCCATAAATGGACTTCCAGCAGCCATTTCTTCATTCCTCAGTTTTTTAAAAGAAAAGTAAACACTGCTCAGTGGATTATTAACCATCTGCTTTCAGGATGAGGAGGAAACATGTTTCTGTCCCATCAGATTTGTGTTGCAGTCCTGGAGACGTGTCCATATCATCCCTCTCATTGTCATCCTGACTATCTGGAAAATACTTCAAAATGACATTATCAAAAGAAAAAAAAAAAACAAAATGACATTATCCACAACTTGAAGCTTAAGTTAGATAAAGTATCTTGGTTTTATATGCTTTAAAATGGAAGCATTTTCCAGTTATCTGGCAATTTCCTTTTATCCTTCATTACTAAATTTAACTGGAGAGAAAATGCCCCACTCATGGACTCCTGTCCCTTTGATAACCTTCTGCACTTCAGAGGATAATGAAGCCATGATGTGGTTTCACTTGTCAGAGCAGAGGTAACATAATCTTTTTGCTTTTTCATTGTAGCTGTGTACAAAGATAATATATGGTCACTATAGAAAATTCAAATAATAAAGAAAATAAAGAAGAACATCTTCTTTTAAAAAGTCATCTTCAATCTTGCTGCTGCTGCTAAGTCGCTTCAGTCGTGTCCGACTCTGTGCGACCCCAGAGATGTCAGCCCACCAGGCTTCCCCATCCCTGGGATTCTCCAGGCAAGAACACTGGAGTGGGTTGCCATTTCCTTCTCCAATGCATGAAAGTGAAAAGTGAAAGTGAAGTCGCTCAGTCGTTCCCGACTCTTGGCGACCCCATGGACTGCAGCCTACCAGGCTCCTCTGTCCATGGATTTTCCAGGCAAGAGTACTGGAGTGGGGTGCCATTGCCTTCTCTGATCTTCAATCTTACTATACAAATAATCACTGAAAATTTTAGTTAGCATGCTACATATATATACACTGTATAGATACGCAATCTTACATAAGTGGTGTCACTCTGTGCTATTTCCCAACTACTATCCAGTTAAAACGTCTTTCCATATATTTTTAAAGACTATTTTTTTAGACCAGTTTTAAGTTCACAATAAAATTGAGAGGCTGTACAGGCTTCTCATATACCTTTGTACCTGCCCTGCACACGCATAATCTCTCCTATTATCAACATCATTCACCAGACAGATACATTTGTTATCAAGGATAAACCTACATCAAACACCTCATAACCACCCAATGTCCACAGATTGCCTCAGGGTTCACTCTTGGTGTTGTATATTCTATGGGTTTAGACAAATGTGTAATGATATATATTCATCATTATAATATCATACCGAGTATTTTCACTGCCCTAAAAATCTTTTGTGCTCTGCCTATTCATCTGCTTCTCTCCCCCTGAGTCTGGTAACCGCTGATCGTTCTGATTCTCCATGGTTCGCCTTTTACAGAACGTCATAGAGTTAGAACCACGCAGTATGTAACCGTCTCAGACTGGCTTCTTCCACTTACTAGTAAGCATTTAAAGTTCCTCTGTGTCTTTTCATGGACTGATCATGCATTTCTGTTCAGCACTGAACCATATTTCATTGTGTGGATGGACCACACTTTATCGTTTCACCTACTGAGGGATAACTTGGTTGCCCCCAAATTTTGGCAATTATGAATAAAGATGTTATGTGCAGGTTTTTGTGTGGACATAAGTTTTCCCCATGTTTTTAAAGGTTACTATTTCTGCTTTTATAGCAACTAATGCTAAAGTTACCATTTAATCATATCTTATAAAATGAAAATGCAGCAAGGCTAAAAGTAAGCGAATAGCATTAGCATATCATCCCTATGAAAGTAGTTTCCCTATCTGAAAACTGTATTTTTTCCTCATTCACTCAAAGTTTAGAGATTGTTTTCTCCACCCCCACCCCCAGCCTCCAAGCTCAGGTTGGTCTTCCTTCCTCACAAAAAAGATTCTTATACAAACAACCTGTCCAACCAAAATCTTCTCCAGATAAACATGTGTTTCCTGCTGAGAACTAAAAGAATCCTGCCCTTTAGTTTGGCTGATTCCATTTCCCCTTCATTTTTTCCCCCTTTCCACTGGTAGACTTCTGAGGTCCCTTCTAAGCTCTAGAGTCCTGATTTCATGATTTCATGATTTTAGAAAAACTTCACAGGATATTAGCCATGAAGAGTATGATGTCTAATCATTTCCTTTTCCAGCTACATGGCTGGAATGAAAGCAATGTTGCTCCCTCACGTTGCTGATTCAACATGATTTTTAAAACCACTGCACCACTGCTCTTTGTAAACAGACTAATTCAAAACCTAACACTGAAGGTAAAACATCTTTATCACACAACCAAATTTCCTCTAATTTCCAATACCAATGCCAGGGCTTTAAACCTCAGTCTGCTTTATTTGAAAATTTAAAAAAGAGAGAGAGATAGCTGTTCTAACCAAATGTCATTTATATCATATGGTCACATCCTATTAGAAGCTAACAACTTGGAAGCATATATTTGGCTATTAGATTGGTGGGCTTTTTTGTTTTGTTTTCTGACAATTGCTTTATGCATTAAATTAAACAGGAACAAATAAAAGGCAATAAATTAAACTTTTTAAAACAATGTAAACAAAGGCTTGGTACTGACAGGGATTGAAACCATTGATAAAAGCAGAGTTTTGGATTAGCAATAAATTCCCATCTTCATGCTCCAGTGTTATTATTTCTGTGCTACCAGAAAGAACATTCCACTAGTCAAAGACAAATGAATTCTCTTTTCTTAAGATGTATTCACAGGGTTCTTTCTTTATTATCATTTCTAGTCCACTCTATATCCTTGATTAAGGGTTCTTATCTTTTGAGGAAAAGCAGAAATGTTATACCAAATAGCTGCATAAGGTGGGGCAAATGCCTCCAAATTCTAGAGCACTTAGTACTAGCTCAACACATCACCTTACAAAAGCCTGTATATTTTGGTTTTAATTCAGAGCTTTATCATAACCTAGTAAACACAGTCTAAATGCACAACAGTTGAGCAAACTGCTAGGGTTCTACGGGAAAATGAAGAGCAACAGACTTCTCAACCCTAACCTGTCATTCAACTCACAAATCACTTTGGGGATAAGGAGGTATTCTGCCCCATCTTAGACATTAAAGGGCAGGTCAGTTTTGCTATAACCTTGGTCTCCAAACAGCCTCTGAGGACATACCACCTCTTCCTTCTCTATCCTGCTCTTAGTCATTCAGTCGTGTCTAACTCTTTTCGACCCCATGGACTGTAGCCCGCCAGGCTCTTCTGTCCATGCAGATTCTCGAGGCAAGAATACTGGAGTGGATTGCCATGCCCTCCTCCAAAAGGTCTTCCCAACCCAGGAATCGAACCCAGGTCTCCTGCATTGCAGGCAGATTCTTTACCATCTAAGCCACCAGGGAAGCACTTCTCTATCCTATGTGTATTCAACCCACAGATTTTTGAATCTTTATTAAATGCTGGACTTTGCAATGGGAAGTAGGGGTATGATGATGAACAAGGTACAGTAATGCCTTCAACAAATGAAAGTCTATGTTGGAGGCAGACTATAAATAGCTATTACTGTGCAGAAGTGTGGAAGGGCAGAAGTCTTACCCACACAGGGGCAATCAGAGGTGGCTTCTCTTAAGGACAAGGAAGCTACAAATTTCAGAACAAGTGAAGGGGAGGTGAAAGAACAGGAAAAATGTGCTTAGTGAAGGGAAGGAACAGGAAAACTGGGGAAGAGTGCTGCAAGAAGAGGAAACAGAATGTACCCATGTCCAGAATGAAGAAAATACAAGGATCAAGCAATCCCTAATAGTCACCTTCTGACCTGTCACTTTAATACCTAGTAATACCACCATCATCAAATATTTGCCAAGTGTCTACTATTTACTAGGGCCAAGAACACCAAGAAGTAGGGTAACATTACTCCAAGAGGTTCTCAAATTACTATGGTGGGGTACAGGAAGAAAATACTGCAACTTCTATTTATTTGTTTCTCACATTCCTCACTTTAAAAAGAAAACTTTTACTTTTATATTGGAGCATAGTTGATTAACAATGTTCTATTAGTTTCAGGTGTACAGCCAAGTGATTCAGTTATACATATACAGGTATCTATTCTTTTCCATAGTCTTTTCCATTTTGTTGTTTGGTTGTGGCTGACTCTTTGCAACCACGTGGATTGGAGCACAGCAGGCTTCCCTGTCCTTCACCATCTCCCAGAGCTTGTTCAAACTCATGTGCATTGAGTCTGTGATGCCATCCAACCATCTCATTCTCTGTCACCTCCTTTTCCTCCTGTTTTTGATGTTTACCAGCATTAGGGTCTTTCCAGTAAGTCGGCTCTTTGCATCAGGTGGCCAAAGTATTGGAGCTTCAGCATCAGTCCTTCCAATGAATATTCAGGACTGATTTACTTTAGGATTGACTAGTTGATCTCCCTGTAGTCCAAGGGACTCTCAAGAGTCTTCTCTAACACAGTTCAAAAGAATCAATTCTTCGGCGCTCAGCCCTCTTTATGGTCCAACTCTCACATCTGTACATGACTACTGGAAAAACCACAGCTTTGACTAGATGGACCTTTGTTGGCAAAGTTAAGTCTCTGCTTTTTAATACGTTATCTAGGTTTGTCATATCTTTTCTCCCAAGGAGCAACCGTCTTTTAATTTCATGGCTGCAGTCACCATCTGCAGTGATTTTGGAGCCCAAGAAAATAAAGTCTGTCACTGTTTTCATTGTTTTGCCATCTTTTCTATTTAGGTAGTTACATAATATTAAGCAGAGCTGCCTGTGCTATACAGTAGGTCTTTGTTGGTTATCCATTTTAAATATAGCAGTATGTACATGTCAATCCCAAATTCTTGCTTCAATTCTGTGATACTTCGTGTTTATAGCAACTATAGTATGATATATACACCATACATATAATTATATATATAAACTTGTAAAAAATATACATATATGTGGGGTTCATGCTCAAAACTTGTTCACTGATGTCTGCTTGATCAAAAAGTTTGAAGGCCATTTATCCCAATAGATTTATATTCCAGTTTGAGTCACAGCTACAATGAGATGAAAAGCACCAAGCAGTGAGGCTAAGTGCTACCCACAGGTGTTAGAGGAGTAAGGGATGAGAAGAGCTACCTGAGAGCTTGGGTGTTAGGAGAAGCAGAGCAGAGACAGCATTTCATTTAGGTCTTGGAAGAAGAGTAGAACTTAGACCAAGGTACATTATGAAGGTTAGGGAGGACATTCTATCTGGGAAGACTGACATAGCCCAGGAATACACGTCCCAGGGAAAAATGAGAAAGCCAGCTTCTCTAATACAAAGGCTTCCCAGAGAGGCACACCTTTTTTTTTTTTTGGTACCATCACTAGCTGAGTAAAATAATCCAGTTAAATTTTAATATTTTTGAATTTTAATAAAATAACCTCAATTACATTGATTCTATTTCATCTCTGTTTACAATTCCTACTCTGTCACTTCAGTGGTGTCTGACTCTTTGCGACCCCATGGACTGTAGCCCACCAGACTCCTCTGTCCATTGGATTCTCCAGGCAAGAATACTGGAGTGGATTGCCATTTCCTTCTCTAGGGGATCCTTCTGACTCAGGGATCAAACCCTGGTCTCCAGGATTGCAGGCAGATTCATTACCTAGCATACACATGCATATTTTTTTTTCTAGCCTCATTAAAATGAATCATGTTATATCTTTGTCAAGTTCTTTGCTGACCAAAATACACTTGGTTTTAGCAACTGCTGCTGCAACTATGGCAGAGTCTGCAGAACACAGATTCCAGGATTCCTCAAGACTCTGGAAGCACTAACAATGGATATGCCACTCACCTTCTTTATTTGGAAGTAGCATCCCTAGCTACTGATGCTGATCTTTGCTATTGTTCAGTCACTAAGTCATGTCCATACTTTGAGAGTCGGACCCCATGGACAGCAGCATGCCAGGCTTCCTTTTTCTCCACTATCTCCTGGAGTTTGCTCAAATTCATGTCTGTTGAGTCGGTGGTGCTATCTAACCATCTCATTCTCTGTCGCTCTCTTCTTCTGCCTTCAATCTTTCCCAGCATCAGGGTCTTGTCCAATGAGTCGGTTCTTTGCATCAGGTGGCCAAAGTATTGGAGCTTCAGCATCAGTCTTTCCAGTGAATATTCGGTGTTGATTTCCTTTAGGATTGACTGGTTTGATTTCCTTGCAGTCCAAGGACGCTCAAGAGTCTTCTTCAGCACCACAACTCAAGAGCATCAGTTCTTCAGTGCTCAGAATTATGGTCCAACTCTCACATTTGTAAATGACTACTGGGAAAAAATACCTTTGACTATACAGATATTTTCTTCATAGCCATCTTTGATCACAAAGATCAAAAACAGGGGATCAGAGCATGCCCTCTAACTGTAAAGCATTTATAAACCTCCACCATTTGCTCCTGAGAGACAGAATGTTCACTCAGTTTTATTTGAGCTACTGCCCAAAGCTTACAAATTGGTTTCTAAATGTAATTCTGATGAAAGGAGCCTAAAAAGTCTCTATGCTCTTTCTGGCCTTTGGTTTCCTTTCTCACTTTCTCAGTTGTATTTAATGAGAAGATAGGAACTGGTTTCACTTGATCTGTAAGGAATGAGGATTTTCATGTTTCCCTCTACTCCAGATCACCTGGAAACTCAATGTAAAACTGTGAGAGTCCTCCATAACAAATGAGAGATAAGTCCTCTTGCTTTAATTTTGCTTCAAGAACTTAGTTTTGATCGTCTTGCAGGCTAGCTACGGCGCGGACTAAATAAATGGCTCGCAAGTCCGCCGGTGGCAAAGCGCCGCACAAGCAGCTGGCCACCAGGGCGGCCCGTGAGCACTTATTTTTAACCTTTGGCCATGAATGTGAAACAGGGGTGAGATGGGAACAATGACATTCAAAATTCTTTAAACCATCTATGCAACAAAGCAAAAACTACTGTTACTCAAAGTTGATCCACTTCACTCACTCCCCCTTTCAAAAAAGGGGGTATTTTAAAGAGACATTTAGAGAAAAGTTCACCTAGTAAAAAAAATATCTTTTTTTAAACTTTTAGGCAATGATTGGTAGACAGAAATGTTTTACTTTCCCACAATGTAAGAGTCCCCACTAACATCAATGAAGTATTTTTGATGTTTAAGTGCCAGGCGAAGGCTCTAGCTCGTAGAAATAAAGTGGGCCAATTCTCCATCAACCTGTTTTGGGAAGGACCCCACAATAGTCACGGCCTCTTCTCAGCATCTGGTGTAGACGGGTGACAAAGTGGAAATTCTGAGGGGAGCCACGTCGCTGCTCTTGTGAGCACATGTATTTCCCCATTACAAGCTGACTCTAATCCACTTTGGTAAACTGCATTCCTGAAGCAATAACTCATGAGAGATGAAAGAGTAGAATTTCCTCTAACCAAACTTTCTGCATTTTCTTGTAGTTGTGTGAGAAAATTCCTCCATGAACACAAGGATGAGGTACTCTAGCTTCACACTGTAATTGTAGATAAAAGGCTGGGAACAGAAATGATTTTAAAATAAGCGATAGCCTTTTACATAAAACAGTATAAACAAGGGTAATAACAGAAGACTTTCTTCTGCCAGTATTTGTGGCCAGCTCTAAAGAAGACAAGAGTCTTCACGGGAGTCCTCTTATACCTCCTTGGGGCAAAATTTCCATCTAAGACTACAAAGAAGCTATCATGAATCAAAGGGTTGTTAAGAAGTGACACCTCTGATGGAAACATCACAAGCTGTCTGCCCAGACTTGTAAAAGAGCGAAGAACCTGGCTTCAGCAATGACAGGGGCAGCTTGAACCAAAAATTTTAGTCTAGATCACGTGTCTGGTAGCCTGAGCACTGTGTTTTGGATTAGTGACTAAGAAAATCATAGTTCTGATTTTTTTTAAGCCATTTTCACTGAAGGCACTGGCAAACACATGACATCATAAGGAACATGACAGTTTGGTGGTGTGAACAAGGCATGGGCACGAGGAACAGGTGGGAATATGAGAACCCTCCTCCCTAGGAAAAGCCAGACAAAACTGTCCCTGGATGCAGCCCCGCCTGCTTTCCACTCACTAGGAACTCAAGTGTGGCCAGAACTCTCCAAAAAAAAAGTAGTATATAGTTATCTCTTAGATAGGGACTTCCCTGATAGCTCAGTTGGTAAAGAATCCACCTGCAATGCAGGAGACGCCAGTTTGATTCCTGGGTCAGGAAGATCCACTGGAGAAGAGATAGGCTACCCACTCCAGTATTCTTGGGCTTCCTTTGTGGCTCAGCTAGTAAAGAATCCACCTGCAATGTGGGAGACCTGGGTTCGATTCCTGGGTTGGGAAGATCCTCTGGAGAATGAATAGGTTACCCACTCAAGTATTCTGGCAGATAGCACCGAGCGACTTTCACTTTTCAGTCTCTTAGATTCAGAAATGCATGACTTTGCTAAGGTGAACAGAGTTGGAGACAAAGAAAACCGACCTTTAAAGGGCTGAATTTGCCTGAAACAGGCAATTGCCCAGATCCCCAGCCTTTTCTTTAAGGCCCAAGGGGACTTCCAGAGTAATACCTGCGGCCCCTCTACACAAACCTGCTCCAAATGGTGTCTCTGTCGCTCAGAGCCCTTCCTCCGGCCAGACTCTGCCCAGGTCACTCTTGAGCATGACTGGCTGCTCACCTTCCCAAAGCCAACCCTTATTCAGGCGCTTCCTCTTCCCAAGGTGTCTGCAGACCCCTCCAGCCCCTCGTGCTCTCCCCTCCTCTTCCTCTCATCACCCGTGGCCTGATGCTCTTCCATGGACAGCACCCCACCTGGCCTTCACCAGCTCACAAAGTCAGTCAACTGTGCATTTTCCCCTTTTGCCTCAAGTAGACCAAAGATGTCTTGGAGGCCAGAGCTACTTTTTACAGTTTTGTATCCTCACAGGATCCCATTAGTGGAATCCTTGCAGATTATACCAACACACAATTGAAAATCATGAAATGCAAGTTAAAGGCACCTTCTTTCCCATTTCTGGGTATGTAGAATGCCGTAGTTCACTGGGACTGCCTGCTTCTCCAGGGCCATGACAATGTGGCAGCTTTAATGTAGTGAACTGTAAAAGGCCCTGGCCTCTGAAACATCTGGGAGATTTACTTCTGACATCAACACTTACACATATAACTTTGTTCTTTCATTAGACCAAACATTTGTAGCATACCACATCTGCACCAGGCACTCTGTTAAATACAGCTTTAAGTATGACTAAGACAAAGGGTATGAGTGAATGCAGCATGCACACACGTATGTAAGACACAGGGCCGCATTGAGCTCACAGTCTGCTGGAATATTTCTTATTCATAAGTGGAGATTCCCAGACTCTGAAAGTGAAAGTCGCTCAGTCTTGTCCGACTCTTTGCGACCCCAGGGACTATGCAGTCCATGGAATTCTCTAAGTCAGAATACTGGAGTAGGTAGCCTTTCCCTTCTCCAGGGGATCTTCCCAACCCAGGGATCGAACCCAGGTCTCCCTCATTGCAGGTGGATTTTTTTACCAGCTGAGCCATAAAGGATACCCTCCCAGACTCTATTCCAAACTAAATCAGAGTATCTGGGGTAGGAACCAAGAATCTGCTTTTTAAACTCCAAGAACTAATGTTCTAGCAGGAAGGACCCTCAAGTTAATTGTTAAAACACAAAAGCAACTGTTGCCTCATTTCTAGGCTGTGTATCCAGGGTGCTATGAGACAGGGGAAGGAGCCTGGAAAGAGCCCAGAATCTGAAGCAATGCAGAAGAGACGTGGCTGAATCCAAAGCCAAAGCAGTGCTGGATTGTGGGGGGGCAGGGGTGGGGAAGCAGAAGGAACAGGAAACCCTCAAGAAAGTCTTTCTGAGCCATTACTACCCAGCCGGCTCCTACTTAAAATCCTTTCAGGCCTCAGGGCAAAGTCCTTAAGGCAGCACACATGCTGGTTTATCTCTCTACACCAAATCATTATCACCCATCCAACCCTGCAACACCCTGGGCTCTGGACCAGCCTCATCTCTGCCTTCCTCTCTCCTCCTCTTACTCTCCTACCCTGCCTCTCACTAAGATGACTTACTTTAAGATTTGCCTTGTTGAACATTATTCAAGTCAGGGTTTAACTGTCCTCCCGGTAGTGTCTCTAGCCCCAACACCAAAATTCTTATCACACAGACTCTCATTTATCTGTTTAGACTGTGAACTAGGGGTATGTTGGGGTGGGAAGATGTATCCTTAGGCTTCTCAGGTGGCTCAGCAGTAAAGAATCTGCCCGCAAATGCAGGAGACGCAGGAGACGCAGGCTCAATCCCCGGGTCAGGAAGAGGCCCTGGAGTAGGAAATGGCAACCCATTCCAGTATTGCCTGGAGAATCCTGTAGAAAGAGGAGCCTGGTGGGCTACAGTCAATGGGGTCACAAAGAGTCAGACACGACTGAGCATGCATGCATCCACCCAGCAAAGAATGAATGAGTGAGTGAATAAATAAGTAAACAGAAGTATAAGAGAGTTTGCCACGTTCAGATACCTCCAAGTAGTATACTATTAATACAGCTGGAACTACAGTGAGAGTGAAGGACTATTAGGAGATGAGATTTAGAAGGAAGATGAATAACAGACCTAGGCAGGAATGAGCCTTCACAGATCAAGGAAGAGGATTTAATGTTATCAGATTCCTGAAATTCTCTTGAGATAAGGTCAAGACAGTACCCAGGTCACAAGGGCTGGTTTCTGATGAGTAAAGAGGAAGATACATGTAAAAACAATGTACACATTATCAAGTCACATATAAGTATAAAAATACTTTCTGCAACTCCTGTCTCTGAAACTCATTCAATCTTACACGGTCAGTTTCCATAGTCCAGCGTTACCTAAAACTGGCTGCATATTTTGACAATAAAAGGGGACAGAAGTGCAGAGGGCAGGAAGTGCAGTCATGAGTCCCAGGAATGCCACTCTCCTTTCAAAATAAACCAGTTACATCCCTGGGTCCTTCATCAAACCATCCACTAGATCATGTCTACTACAGACCCATCTCAGTGGTAACCTTTGCTGAGCTTCTGTTTTTAGCTCAATGGTTTGTGTACTTAGAGCAATAAACCACAGCAAAGATGCAAGTCAATAAAATTGATTGCAAACCTTAAGCAAGGAGGAGAAGCCTTTTTTTCTAAAATATTCTTACAATAAGCTTCCCCATCATGAGTCACAGGGGGCTTCAGGGTGTCTCAGGTGCCTTACTCAGTTTCAACCTAAGGTGTCCTCCCGAGCTTCTCTCCTCTAGCCCAGGCGGCAGCAATGGGAAAGATCAGGATGATGAAGACACATCATAACCGGCCCTTAACAGCCTCCTCCAGGAATTCTAAGCAAACCTCTACAGGGCTCCTGTAGGATTTGGGGGAATAGGTTTCTAAGAAGGGTTAGAGACTCACAGATGAATAGATAACATGAGTTTTACTCATTCATTTGTCCCCATAGCTCACTGCAATGTTTATACCATCTTTGAGGAAAACAAAACTTTGCTCTAAGTGCCAAAGACCTCTTCACAAGCAGCCAGGCAGATGGCTGGGATGAGGAGCGAGCCTTCAAGCAAGGCACAAGCTCTCCAGGGATCCAACACAGGATGCCAGCTGTGGCATGGGTTAGAAGGAGTTTGCTGAACAGACCTAGTGAAGCCAAGCCCTCTGGGCAGTCAATCCCCTCCCCGCTGAGCCCATGCATCTGCCCACAGGTGAGAGTGACTCACTCAGCAGTATTGTCTTTTACACTGATGCCCACATACCTAGGCTAAAGAGTCTGCCTGTGGGACAGACTTCTATACACTTGCATCAGCCTGGGTTAGGGAGGAAAAAATAAAAATGGCATGTGCCCAGGTTATATTTCCCCACCCCTACCCCTAACTGGTGCTCAGAATGGCAGCGGACAGGAGACAGAGCTGGGCTCCTGAAAGGAGAGGCGTGGTCACTCACACACATACAAAAGCACACATTACTCCCTAAGTACAAAGCATAGAAGTATAAAAATCCATCCAGTGATTTTCAAACAACTATGGTCCAAACTGGGATCCAGCCAGCATCTGGCTGAAAGAGGCTGCAGGGACGAGCCCACCCTATGCAGCAATCTGGTTCTGTTGAGTCTTGTGGAAGCTGGGGTTCATGCAGCAAGGGTAGGCTCTAGCACAGGGCTGGCATCTCTGGTAAAACATGATAAAACATGGTAGCCAAAGCCCAGTGCAAAGGGAGTTAGGTGGCTCTCTTCCAACCACCTCTCCTCCCTTATTCTGTACATCTAAGCTCACCTACAAAGTACATCTTCGTACACAGGTAACTGTTCAGCATACATACAAAATACTTGTAAGTCTAATTCTTAGATTTTCTCCATTTTAAGCAGTTCCCCATGTTCCAGATCTTAAAAATGACAATCTATCCCTCTCGGATTGTGTCTCTGTGTAGTTGCTCAAAGCCCTATACCAGCTCCTTAAATACCACCAGTGAGAGTCAGGGACCCTGGACAGAATTTGGAAGGAGTTTAGTCCCACTTCCAAAGCATTGGTTCCTTCTTCTTTTTTTTTTTTAATCAGTTTTACATATTGTACTATATTGGCTTTCAACTGGGTGTGATTTTGCCCCCTGGGGACATCTGGCAATGTCTGGAGATATTTCTGGCTGTCACAACTGGGATGAGGGTGGGGTTGCTCCTGGAATCTAGAGTGTACAGGTCAGGGATGCTACTAAACTTCCTATAATGCACAGAACTGCCCCATAACAAAAAATTATCCTACCCAAAGTGTCAATCGAGCCAAGGTTGAAAGAACCTTATGGTATTTGGATTCTGTAGATTTCATTTGGAGGAAAAAGAGAGAGTATTTTGTTGCTTAAAAATAAGTTTGAAAACTTCTGCTCTTGGACACCTGCCTGGATCTGAACTATTCAACAGCTGATAAAGGCTCTTTTGTATTGAGCTTCAAAGTCCTCAGATAGTACATATTTTCCCATCAGACATTTGCTTTTAAATTCCCATAATAGGTCTTTGGAGAAGCTCTAGCTGCTAGGAGGGGTAAGACCTTGTCTTTTTATCTTTAAACACGGGTTGGGAATCAAGGCCAGGTAGCCACCTAGTAGGACTTAACACAAGACTCCTACTGAGCCGGTGTAGAATCTAAATAACTTCAACCCGAGCTGGAGAAGATCAGATGGACGCTGAGGGTTTGTCCTGCTGGGAAGCCACGGGTGTTGACTTCATAGAGATCAACCCTCCATTAGTCAGGCAGAAAGCCAGAAGTTAAATATATTGCTTCTTTTAGGAAGGAAAATGAACAATGGCCTCTTCACTTGAAACCACGATGGGAATTTAGGAAGTAGCAGAGCTTAATTCTCAGGATGGAAAATGGCCCAGGCTTCAGGGTTAACATCCTTGTTCTTGTGAGACAGACTTCAAGAGGTTTCCAGTCTCTGCTGGTGAATTCTCTATTTACTAATTCTAATGCAAAACCCAGGGATTAAGTGGCATCCCTGATGCCAAGCAAAGAGATAATTCTGACTCTGGGGTCAGAGGAGTAAGTAGAGCTGCCCAACCTATTACAAAGGCTTTCTGGTCCTCTGAGGGTCTCTGAGACATCTCTCAGTACCTGAAACTGACACTCCTGGCTTAGGCTAATCCTTCCAGATACAAACACAGAATCCACATAACCCATCACACGTGCCTCTTCCTGAGCCCAGGTTCACCTTCTATCCCCATTCTCTCTACTGAGACCATCAGGCCTCCCAGGAGGCACTCTGGCCCCTTATATGCAAAGCATGACCTGCCACGCTGACCCTGTTTATTCCTCTCCAGACTGAAGGCAGGGATGCTGTCAGTCACTTTTTTATCCCTAGGACACAGGCTAGTGCCCGGCATGGGAGGGCTTTAATATTTAATGAATGACTCAATGAGCTGGACTGTCAAACATGCAACATGCTTCAAAGTATGACCTCCCCAAACTGGACCCGGCAGGCCAAACCCGCCTTCACGCTTGTACGTGCAGTTCACGGTGTGAATATAAGGGCAGAACTCGCTTTGGTAAACACAGCCAAGGAACAGGATAGACCTGTGCAGATGTTAGATCTTTTTGCAGGAACCACTCCATATGGAAAACAATTGCAGGGTGGATAAATTCAATAAACAGCTGCCCTTTGAGGTGGCAAAAGACACACTCTCCCTTTTCAAATGTAATCAGTGGGTCAGATGACCTTGCCTCAGCCCTTCCAGCAGAGAAACAAGCCTGGTGTGGCTTCCTCATCAGTCCTTAGAAGCATCTACAAAAACCCTCACACCCAAACCAGCTGTGTACACAAACATACTTACATTTCATTTCACGTTTTGTCAGATAAAGATTCAATCACTCCATAGGCTGTTTTCTTTTCTTTCTTTTTTTTTGTTAAAGAAAATTGGCTATTGGGACCATTCCCAAGCTATGAGTTTGTAAGTGCTGGGGTGGACTCCTTATAAAGGAAGATGACTCCACAATGCATCAAACACTGTCTCAGACCACAAAATATATCTAACATATATATAAGTAGTGTTTACATACTTTTGTAAATTAAAATCTAATTAAAGACTTTACAGAATTTAATTTTGCCATTAAGTACATTACTGGTCCAAAAAGACAGAGAGTCTGACTAGCAACGCTTATATGAGGCACTGGGAAATTGATCAAAGGCTTGGTAACCAACAGAGTTAGAAACCACCAAGCCAGCCCATTTAAAGTTGCTGCACCACACAAACAGCCCTAGAAATAAGGCTCTTTCAGTTACAAAGATGGTAGATCAGGAAAGATCACCAAAAGAGGAGACACTAACAGGGATTCTATTCGGTAAAGCAATCTGGGGTGCTGAGAATGAGAGGAAGCCCTTTGAAAGAAGTTCACCCCAAGGACACGTCTCACCTCTGGAGACGCTGCATTTGCAGTCAGTGGTCATACAGTCATATAGAACCGGTGGTGGTTTAGTCACTAAGTCGTGTCCGACTCTTGCGACCCCATGGACTATAGCCTGCCAACTAGGTCACTTTTAATTTTAAGTGTAGCAAGATGTTGAGTGGGAATTTTATTGACATCCTCGAGTTTTCACTGAGTACAAAAGGTACTAAGCACCCCAAATCTAAGTTTTGAGAGCCCCCTCCCAGCAGGGCTTCCTAGGAACAGAACTCTTAACCCCACTACCAGATCTGTGTGTTCCCTCAAAGTCAGAACCTGTCTGAGAAAGGGAGGGGGCTTCAGCATTAGAGGGGAGTCAGAGGCTATTCCCTCCCCAGCCTGAAGCGGAGGGAGGGAGACTGACTCCAAGAGGATCACTCTTGGGGGAGGAAAGAAGAGGAAGGGGAGATGGAAAGGGCAGAAGGGAATGTTGGATCTCAGGATGAGACTGGGCCCTCCTTCCAAAAAAAAAAAAAATACAAACTTCCAGTTGTAAAATAAGCCATGGGGATGTAATGTACATCATGGTGATGACAGTTAAAACTGTATTACATGTTTAAAAGTTGTTTAGAGAGTAGACCTTAAAAGTTCTCACCACAAGGATTTTTTTCTTATGTAACTATGTATGGTAATAGATATAAACTAGACTTACTGTGGTGATCACTTCACAATACATACAAATATCAAATCATTATATTGTACACCTGAAACGAATGTCATGTTATCTATCAATTGTACCTCAAAAGAAAAATAGATGTCATTGTCCTCTTCACTCCAGGCAACCAGGTCACAGTTGGGCGAGGTGAGTCAATGAAGTCTCAACTGAGTGTGAGATTGAAACTTTCAAAATGAGCAGGATTTAGTCTAACATATTAATATGAGAATGTTTTAAAACTGAAGGTGAGCAATCCAAGAGTCCATTGACAGATGAACGGATAAATAAAATGTGGCATTTATATAAAATAAAATATTAGGCAGTCTTAAAAAGGAAGGGGATTCTGATACATGCTACAACATGGATGAATCTCAAGGATCTCATATTAAGTAAAATAGGTCAGTCACAAAAGGACAAATATTGCATGATTCCACTCATATAAGATACCCAGAGGGTCAAATTCAGAGACAGAAAGAATGATGGTTGCCAGGGTCTGGAGAGAGGGGGAATGGGATTTATTATTTAATGAGTAGAGTTTCAGTTTCACAAAAATTCTGTTCAGTTTTGAAAAAAGTTCTAGAGATGGTGATGGCTGCACAATAATACAAATACAATAAAAGCCACTGAACTGTACAGTTATCACAGATTTAAGATAGTAAATTTTTATGTTAAATGTATTTTACTACAATTAAAAATAACTTTAAAAACTGAAGGTAGTGATGGATGTGTTAATTAACTAGATGGTATAAATCCTTTCATGATGTATATGTATTTCAAATCGCTATGATGTATACTTTAAACATCTTGTAATTTTATTTTTCAGCTGTACCTCCATGAAGCTGAAAAAAGAAACTGAAGGTAACAGGACAGTGATGGAATTGGCCCCATACAGAAGGCAATGGCACCCCACTCCAGTACTCTTGCCTGGAAAATCCCATGGACGGAGGAGCCTGGGGGGCTGCAGTCCATGGGGTTGCTAGGAGTCGGACACAACTGAGTGACTTCATTTTCACTTTTCACTTTCCACTTTCACGCATTGGAGAAGGAAATGGCAACCCACTCCAGTGTTCTTGCCTGGAGAATCCCAGGGACGGGGGAGCCTGGTGGGCTGCTGTCTCTGGGGTCGCACAGAGTCAGACACGACTGAAGCGACTTAGCAGAAGCAGTAGTGTTAAGGAATCCACCACCCAAAGAGAAAGAAGATTGTACATAGCACAGTCTAAAGTAAGAGTGGTTAAAATAATTTCGGTAAACATCCCCAGTGAGAATCCTCATTAAACTGATTCCACATCCTCATCTGTCAATGGCTAATCTTCTTCCCGAGCTCCCTTTCTGGGTGGAAATAGAAGTCTGGGTGAAATCTCTTCCAAAAATATCACTTCTAATGTGATTACTTAATATCAAAGTTGGAGTGGGTGGGGGCTCTGCAGATGCTTGTTAAAACAGGAAATGGTAGGAACCACTTCTCTCTGCCTCACTTTATGCCCTCACAGATCGACATGTTGGGGGTGGGGTGCACAGACAGAGGTGAAAAGCAGAGCCGAAACTGTGCTTTTGGTTTTAGCTGGAGAGACAAAATGCGTGGGTGGGGGAAATATGTGGGTTCAAGCTTGGTGTCTGGAAGAGAAGTAGCAAGGACAGAAATGGAGTATGCAGGGGGTGCTGAGAAGGGAGGAAAATAATGACTCGGGTCTGAGTCTAAGATGTTTGAAAGACTTCACTGAACCAGGGCTCATGGGAAGAACTGAGGCTGAAGGTAACTGACAGTCTCCCTGAAGATGAGAGACCCTGTAAGGGTAGGTGCCTAATTTTAAGGTACAGGAAGAGGAGTTGAAGCCCACAAAGGCAGAGGAAAGAAGAGATGGAGCAGGATCAGAACAGGATTAGCACCAAGCAGAGGAGGGCTGCTTTCTTTCATCATCAGCACTTTATATTCAACAGAACGTGGAGATAGGAGAGTTGGCATTTAGTCACTAAGTTGTGTCTGACTCTTTTGCCACCCCATGGACTGTAGCCTTCCAGGCTCCTCTGTCCATGGGATTCCCCAGACAAGAATACTGGAGTGCATTGCAATTTCTTTCTCCAGGGGATCTTCCTGACCCAGGGATTGAACCTGTGTCTCCTGCATTGGCAGGCAGATTCATTACCAATGAGCCACCAGAGATGCCATGTTTGCTAACTGAAAGAATGAATGAAGCACAGTGGGAGTGCCCAGCATGTGACTGGATGCGGAATGCTGCCACTCAAGAGAGTGGGCTGGGCTGCGGATGAAGACATCAGAGTAGAGAGCAACAGGCAGAGTGAAACCCCTAGACTAACACAGATCCCCCAAGGGTATGAGTGAGCACAGCAATGGACTGAACCCTGGAGAATACAAACTGAAGCGGGATGCAGAGAAGCCTAAAGATACAGAGAAGGAAGAGTCAGGGAGGACATCAACAGATTTCAGTGCCGTGGAGGTGAAAAAGTAGAGGGCCCCAAGGTGGAAGGAGTGAGGACATTGTCAAATGCCACAGAGATGTCCTAAGACGAGGACTGAGAACTGCCGACTGGATCTGGCAATGCAGATGCCCCTGGTGACATCATCAAGAGTTCCTTGAGTAGAATGCAGAGTAGGAAGCCAAAAGCTTCAGGAGTGGCTAGGGGAGAAAACAGAAGGTGAAGAGGTGAGAGTGTACACAGGCAGGGCACACTCTGAAGACATTTGGATGAAAAAGAAGAAAAACAATGGAAAGTACCCAAGAAAGTGCTGGATTTTTAGGCTGAGAATGTTTGGCCGTGTTTACAGATTGAGAAAAGAATCCAAGAGAGAGGGAAGTGAAGAACTAGAGGTAGGGAAGCAAAGTGTTTGAGGAAACTCAGGTCTTTGGCAAAAGCAAGGACAACTGTGCCCTGAGACAGAGGCTAAGGAACAAAGACGGTGGGAATGCAGATAAAGTCGGGAGCAGGATGTAGCTGAGGGAGGTCACACCTGCTGCAATTTTCTTAATCGCTTAGGAAGCAAGGCCACCTGCTTCAAATGAAGTGTGTAAGCCACTCAGTCGTGTCTGACTGCGATCCCATGGACTGTAGTCCGCCAGGCTCCTCTGTCCAAGGGACTCTGCAGGCAAGAATACTGGAGTGGGTAGCCATTCCCTTCTCTAAGGGATCTTCCTGACCCAGGGACCACCAGGTCTCCTGCACTGCAGCTGGATCTCTTACTGTTTGAGGCACCAGGGAAGCAAGTAAATGGGGTCTTGAAGAAGATACAGGTTAAGTCATCATGGAAGCGAATGGAGAAGGAACTAGAGGTGCTGAGGATCACCACTCAGAACAGAGGGCAGATATCTGCAGTGGTGATTTGAGGCTCCCAAAAGAAGGATGGGAAGCAGAAACAAACACAGCAGCAAGGTCAGAGGAAAAGACTGTTGAGAAAAGCTGCTATGTTTTGTGATCAGGAGGTGGCTGAACAAGAGAGACTCAGAGACTGAGGTGAAAGCAGGTGGTCAGGAGCAGAAACAGAATATTTGTCAAGATTTATTGTTGATGTTCAGTCTCAAAGTCAAGTCCAACTCTTTGTGACCCCCATAGACTGCAGCACGCCAGGCCTCCCTGTCCCTCACCATCTCCTGGAGTTCACCCAAGTTCATGTCCATTGAATCGGTGATGCCAAGATAGTTGGCTATTAAAGTGGAAAAGAAATAGGATGGCAGCTGAGGATCTGGTGAAGAATTTTTTTCCATCAACATAACCAAAGGAGATGCAACCAAAAGCAACTAAGGGATTGTACAAAGTGTAGTCAGACCAGATAAGTGAGCAAGCAAGAATACATAAGAGGCCAGAGACAATGAATCTGCCCAGGAAAAGGGTGTAGCCTCTGTGAGATAAGAGGTTTCCTTGGCAACCGGCAGAAAGGAAGAAAGGAAATGGCCATACTGAGGGACAGTGGGCACATAAAGATAGAAGTTATCGCAGGATATATTTTAGCAGAGTATTAGAACCAGAATTTGTGTGAGAGGGGAAAAAAGGCTTGCGAGTATAATGGTTTTGGAGTTCCTGAAAAAACAAGAAACACACGAATATTTCCTGAGCACCTGGTTATACCCCGAGAATTCAGATGCATTTCTTGTCCCAGGGGCAGTGCTGTAGAATAACTGCTTAAGTCGGGCACTGGCAGAGCAGGAATGAAGGAACGTAAAAGTACAGCTGACTCCTGGCATCACTGAGTCAGCGCTGATTGGTGATCCCTAATCTGGGCTCAAGAGAACACTAAATGGACCAGGATGGGCTTAGCGATCAGATAAATCAGCAAGGGCCAGGTTTGGGTCATGTGAACTTGACAGAAGTAGCATTAGGATTAAGTTATAAAAGGCTTGACTTAGGTACCTCCTGTTGGAGGATCCAATTTGTGGGTTTTTTAAAATCTTCCTTATCTGTATTTAACTTTTTTGAACACAGGGAGTAGTCATCATAACTGTCTTAATGCTAATCCTAACATCTGTATTAATTCTAGATCAGTTTCAATTGATTAATTGATTTTCCATTATAGGTCACATTTTCTTGATTCTTTTCAGGTCTGGTAGTTTTTGATAGGATGCCAAACATTATCAACTTTACCTGTTGAGTACTGGATAGTTTTGTATTCCAGAATCTTGAGCTTTGCTCAAGGGCACAGTGAAGTTACTTGGAAATTGTTTGATCCTATCAAATTTTGATTTTTAGATTTTTTTTTTTTTAAGTGGGCCAGAACAGTGCTCAGCCTAGTGCTAGTTATTCCTCACCAGGGAGGCAAGACCTTTCTGTATACTCAACTCAGTGCTCCATGAATCTTGATATTTTCCCATCCAGTTGGTAGGAACAGGCAGTATTCCTGGCCCTTTGTCAGCACGAGGCAGAGTTCTAATTCTTTTGGGGGACTCTTTCCCCTGCCTCAGGTATTTCCTTATCCTGATTAGAACTCAAATATTAAAGGGGTCACTTTGCATATTTGTGGAGTTCCTTTTCTTGGCAGCTGTCTCTACTCTGGTATTCTAGCCAGTGATCTCTAGCTGTCTTCCTCTTTATGGACCCTCAGATCCCCATCTCCTCAATTCAGGGAGTCCATAGGCTCCACCTGAGAGAAGGGATGGGGGAGCATCCAAGAATATGATGAGGACTGAGGAAGAGGACCTTAGCCATGATCGTTCCCACGTCACAGTCCATGAGTTGGAAACAGCGCTAGAAGCAGGAAGCAAGCACCCAGATCTCGACTCTGTTCACCCTTGCAGACAGCAGCACTTCCCCAAGACCCCTAGAGGAAGAGAGTCCTTAACACTGCTTCATGACACCTGTCAAGCTTCCCTACCCTCAGCACTTTGGATTCGTATTGCCCTCCCTACATGTACCATGTGGCAAAGAGGTTAACCTAACCCAAATCCACACAGAAGTTCACAGATTTTCAGCATGCACTCCTCCTTCACGTGCAATGAAGTTGTAATTTTGCCTCCAAGATGTGCAAGAGATACTTTAATTAATAATTAAGTACTGGATTTAGAGATGGATTTTCACTTGAATAGAACACCATCCTTAAGTTAAGAAGGAACCGGGTGGTGGTTAAGCCCTAAACAGAACAAGCCAGCCTGCAAACAAACCCCGCTTATGGGCTCAAACAAGAGACACCATCTGGTAATACAAAGACAACCAAGCCTGTAAAATTAAAACCACAAAAGTCAACACACGCTTTGACTGATAAATGAGAAACTAATTTCATAAACTAAGGCAAATATTTGGGAAAAGACTAAAGGCTACAAAAACATCCACATGCAGTGAACCAACTGCAAGGTGTGAGTACACAACAAAAGAAAACAATGCTGTTCCGAGTTGATGGACAGCACTTTGGTCACCAGGCTGATGACCGAACCTAACAAAATCCCGGTGCAGGTGAAAAGATAGGGAGCCAGGGCCAATGCTGCCCAGCAACTTACAATGGCCAAGCTGGCACTTCAGATTAAGTCCTCTAGGGATAAGAAATTAACAGCAAGTAGCACATATCAGTTCAGTTCAGTTCAGTCACTTAGTCGTGTCCGACTCTTTGCGACCCCATGAACTGCAGCACACCAGGCCTCCCTGTCCATCACCAACTCCCGGAGTCCACCCAAACTCATGTCCATTGAGTCGGTGATACCATCCAACCATCTCATCCTCAAGTAGCACATATAATCTGCTTTTAAAACATACCTTCATTCTGGGACCTAGAAATGTCTTATTAACTCATTCTTCTTTTTTTAATTTTATTTTATTTTTAAACTTTATAATATTGTATTAGTTTTGCCAAATATCGAAATGAATCCACCACAGGTATACATGTGTTCCCCATCCTGAACCCTCCTCCCTCCTCCCTCCCCATACCATCCCTCTGGGTCATCCCAGTGCACCAGCCCCAAGCATCCAGTATCGTGCATTGAACCTGGACTGGCGACTCGTTTCATACATGATATTATACATGTTTCAATGCCATTCTCCCAAATCTTCCCACCATTTAGAAAGATGGTAACAATAACCCTGTGTACGAAACAGCAAAAGAGACACTGATGTACAGATCAGTCTCACTCATTCTTCTTAAAACAGCTATGGGAAGAAGGTACTCATTGCATCTGTATTTCTGCACCAAAGGAACCAGCCAACCGTGGGAGCTGGTTTACGATATGATCCCAAAGGACAGTTCCCTGGACCCACTGCTCCCTGGGTCATGCTAGACAAGGGTGTGGACTCTAATGCCTGTCCTGTTGCCCTGTCAGCATTCCTATGGAGCCATCATGGCCGCTACACACACATGCACACATCTTCAGCCCTCACGAGCAGACACCATACAATAGCGTCCATCCAGGCATTAGCTAAACCCTGAAGGGATGACTTGGGAATAGATGCAGTATTTGGTCTGGTGGGCAAATTTAGGAAGAGGGGCAACCTACTATCCCTGAGTCCCAGCAAGCAGGAAACTGGCGAAGCAACGCCCCGTTACAGGGAGAGAATCCTTCCCATACCTTCTTTTCCACCCAGGGCTTCACTGATGGCAGCTCCCATCAAAAGCACTTAGACACACAGACCGGAATGTGCCCTTCCAGAACATGAAATACATGACAGGTTCAAGTGCTGTCTAGGATTTGAAACAATGGCCGAGAAAGGAGGCTTATGTCGTTGTATCTTTCCCAGTGTCTTTTAGATGATTCACCACAAAGTACATGGAAATACATTAGGTATGGATTTCCTTCCTAAATGGGTGGGTACATAACATGCATCAGGCTGTATACAATACTTTGTGGGTGTGTGTGTGAGCGTGTATCATCTCATGTAACCTTCACAGCAGTCCTGGGGGTAGACACCACCAGTCTTGTGCTTTTCACATAAGGCAACCATCGCTCAAGGTCACACATGGCTGGGAAGCACAGGAAGCAGAGCCGGGTCCTTCTTATCTAAAGTTGATGCCCTTCTACCACCAACTCCACATCTCGAACACAATAAGAGACCCCCTCCCCCGACAGCAGTTCCCAGGGGACTGTGTCTGTGTGGTTCTGTTAATGACAGGGTTAACACTAACACCAGAAATGAACTTTGGGGGGTATTCAGGAACCTGGAGACCTATTATCTAAAAGCCTAACTTATTTTCTTGATTAAAATAAAAATAAAAGAGAGTTTTCTCCCTACCCTTCCCCCTAAAACTCCCCAGACCATGAGACTCTGTCTGACCCCAAACCAGAAGTGGGAGTGCTTCTGGGGTCAGCTGGGATGCTGAACAGTGCAAGAGAGGAACCTTTGTGTTCTTCAGCGAAGGGAAAGTGTTTTCAGTTGACTCCAGCAAAGTGATCCTTCCCCTTAAAAAAACAATTAAGAGTGCCCCACAGCTACTACACACTGCCAAGAAGAAACACTGAACAAACACTCATCTGGGACTGCAAGCTGAGAGGTGGAGACATGGAGGTGTGAAGTCAGAGGAAGTAAGACAACTGGGAGTGCTGGGGACAGGGGTACCCTGGAGAACCCTGCTGGGTCTGAAGAGTTCAAGTTGAAACATTTCAAAAGCATTGCACTGTGCCACATGCCAAACCAAACCTGCCTGCAGGCCAGTCTCAGCCCATGAGAAGTTCATGGTTCCTGGCTAGAGGCAGAGAGAGAGAGGACTGAACAGACACAGCTAGCATAGGGTGAATATCCTGCACATGAAACAGAACACCCGTAAAGCTGGACTTAGAGTGACCCTGGAGCATTCCCAAAGGCACTATCAAGAACGTAGTGATTAGAATATGCACTAAGAACGTGCAACCCGAGGCACAGGCACAGAACAAGACACTCACTGACTGGTAACAGGCACCCTTGAGCAGGACTCGTATACTATTCCTCTGCATCTTGGTTAACTGTCCCCACGGTATCCTGAAGGGCCAGCAGGAGGCATCAGTCCTACTGAATCATCACTTGTTAATATGTTTAACAAAATTAATGGTTCCCTCTGACAGTTAAGTTCTGTCTTTGTCAATGAACCTCCCTAAAGTTCACTGTTGGAAGGACCCCTCCAGGTATTTTTAGGGACTCCTTTGGGTAGACTCTAAGCAACCATTAGGTGAGACAGTGATACCCAGACACTTCTACACAACGATTTCTGGACACTACAGACTTTATGGTTGTTGTTCGGGTGCTCAGTCATGTACGACTCTTTGCCACTCCATGGACTGCAGCATGCCAGGCTTCTCTGTCCTTCACCATCTCCTGGAGCTTGATCAAACTCATGTCCATTGAGTCAGTGATGCCATCCAGACTTATTTCAGAGTTATTATACCTTTTCTAAGAAATAGGTTATTCATTTCATTCCACTGAGACACCCAAACTTATCAAATGATTTATCAAAATCCCTGTAATAGTGAGATTAATACAAGTAAACTAAATGCTCAAAGCCTAATCATCAAGGGAACACTTTTAAACTAGCCCCTTCTCTGACATTCCTACTTGCTTAAAACTATCCTAATTCTGCTCACCATGTGAACAGCTGCTGTTTTCATTTTCTGAGTATCAGCTATATTCCATAATACAAGTTACACAATAAAAATCAGGTGCGGGGTCCAAGTGAGATCTTGTAGTTGATGCAAGTCTTGGAATTGGTTGACAGCCTGCTCCAATCACAGCTACTGTGCTGTGCTTAGTTGCTCAATCGTGTCCAGCTCTTTGTGACCCCGTAGACTGTAGCTCACCAGGCTTCTCTATTCATAGGATTCTCCAGACAAGAATACTGGAGTCGCTTGCCTTGCCCTCTTCCAGGGGAATCTTCCCAACCTAGGGATCCAATCCAGGTCTCCCACATTGCAGGTGGATTCTTCTACTGTCTGAGCCACCAGGGAAGCCCAATCACAGCTAAGGCCCTGACAAAGTAAATCCATGTGTCAGGTCCACCACCAACAAATAAGAGACCAACACCAATGGAGCTATACCCAGCCTTCGGAAAACTTGATGATACCTTCCAATATTTTTGCAAAATTAACCTTCCTCATGATAGTGCTGAGAAAGTCAGTGTAAAGTGGAAGGTATCAAACCTTTGAATCAGAAAAGTACACACTGAGTTATTTAATCTGTTCTTGGTTCTAAGAATTAGCATACAGGTGCCACAGTAACAAATACTGATAAATAAAAGATGAAAGACACTTTCATAATTCTTGTCATTTTTAAAGACAGAACACCAATCAAATCTTTTAAAACATATATACTATTTTTTAAATGTTGGCTTCTATTGTAACTGGAATCACTTTAAATTGCCTTTTCCTGATCCCAGCTACTCAAAGAGAAGGGGAAACGCCTAGAAGTTGTCTCAAAGCCAACATTCCCATCCTGATTTTAGACGTTCAATACTGATTTGAGTCTCAGTATTAGCACCATATATACATATATACTAAGCAAGGCCCTTGGCCTCTGAGTCTCATTTTCTTCTCCCAAAGGTGCAAAAACTGTAACCCGACCTGTTTATGTCACAGCATTTTAAAGGTTCTTTAAAAAAAAAATGCATTTAGGGTTTTGTCAACTCTTAAAAGACGACAGCAAAGTTATACACTCTGCTATGCAGTTTTTTTTCCTGTTTTTTTTTTTTTCAACCTGCCAACTTCCCAATCACCAAAATTTTCCATTAATCAAATTAGATATGATTTAAAGTACAACAGGGGCATTCAAACTTGGACAACCATTAGAACCAGTCTAAGTTCTTATTAGCAATCTGTTTTCCTGGCCTCTTCCCAGGAGATTCTGATTCAGTCTGGGGCCTGAAAAAAAAAAAAAATCTGCATTTTTCAAAATTCTCAAGTGATTTCATTGTTCTAGAACAGATCCTCCTCTCTTGCCATTTCACACTTTTTGAAGCCCTATTTTCAGGACTTGATAATTATCAATCGAAGGACTCAGATAATGGAAGTGTCCTTGTTCACACAAAATGCAGTAAGAATTAACCTTCAAAAAGTTATATACTAAGTCTCCTGTGTGCCCAGACTGACCTTTAACCTACTTACTTCTCCAGATGTCACTGCTGCTGCTGCTAAGTCACTTCAGTCGTGTCTGATTCTGTGTGACCCCATAGACGGCAGCCCACCAGGCTCCCCGTCCCTGGGATTCTCCAGGCAAGAACACTGGAGTGGGTTGCCATTTCCTTCTCCAATGCATGAAAGTGAAAAGTGAAAGTGAATGAGGCCCAAAAGAGTTTCTTACCCTAGGCCCAGAAGAAAGAGAGCTGGAAACACCTGGAGAGCAGCCTGAATGATCACCAGGCTAGTTTTTTGTATACTTGAAGGTCCTTTCCTTCTCAGGCTCATGCCCAGTTTACCCCCTCATTGCTATGTTACATGCTTTTTCTCCTCCATCACCCAGTTTACTCTCCTCTGAACATGATGGAGCTTTGTATCTATATGCTGGTATCCTCAGCTGAGTGCAGTTTTTAGAGCACAGTCTAATCACAGCAAGCTGTGGGGCTCAATGGATTCTAGCTGAACCTAAATTGTCTGACTGTGTTTTAGATAGGTCAGGTGTACAATAAGAGTAATTTCCTAATAACCTATAGCTGGAATTGAATTATACCTAATTATATTTAGCAGTGTATGGAATTGTTATATATTGCCAGATAGTACATTTGAATGTGTACTAAACAATGCAACTGATCCTAATGTAGCTTAGAACAATAAGAAACCCTGATGGAGTGCACAGAACTCAGGATAAATTTAAAAGTTTTTGCTTAACTTACATTAAATCACTATATATGGATATAAACATGGTGCTCTATGGGCCCCTAGACAAAGAAGAAAGATTATGTTCAGCCAAATGGTAAGACAGCCTCAAATATAGGCGAACTTCACTCAATTAACAAAGATGTGTTCCTGATAAGGGAAGTGACATTAACAGCGTGCAGACTTTGTCACAAGGATGCCAGCACCTCCCCTGAACTTCAGCGCTCGGTAACAAGTCTCTCCTCTGCTAACACTCACTCACCCACCACACTCCCACCTTAGGGTTTTTTTGTATTTCCTGTCCCCTCTTCCTGTAACACAACGTCATGGTCCCTCCTTCCCTTCAGGTCGGCAGCTCCAACACCAACGTAATTTGAACAGAACAGCACACACACAGTCCTCATCTCTGTCCCCTCACTCTGCCCTATTTTTTCCATAACATTTACCACTTGGCATATTATGTTAATTTGTCTAGTTGTTTGTGTCTCCGCCCACACACGAAATTTTGAGTTCCATAGGAATAAACGCAATGTCATTAGTAAATACCTACCTACACACATGCATGCATACATATATCACATGTTATACATAAACACACTGTGTGTCCAGAGAGAGTTCTCTTGATCCACTGGACCCAAGTGGTGATAATTTAGAAGTACTGCCCCATCCAGTATATTCTGTAACCCAAGTAAATTCAGAGAGATAGCAACCGACTTTCTCCAAAACAATGTTAGAACTAAGTTGCCACTTATGAAAATCAAAGGCAATCTCTGACACACACAAAGAATGTGTCTTCAACCCTAGACCACTAAGGCTCCCCTCGCCCACTCTCAACCTCACACAGGAAGTCATCTAGTGTTGAACAGAAATTTCAAACACCAGGATGAAATCCTAATGCTGATGACAAGTTTCAGGGGAGAAGAAACAGGTCTTCCTGCCTCTTCACCTGCCCACTGACACAGGCGTTATTGGGGAAAAAACCTACTAAAAGGGATGCCAATGTAACTGGCCTGGTACACAGAGCCTCTGCTGCCCTGTTCATTTGAAACAGTAAGAGCAGAACTAGGGTTGCTGGAAATGAAATTGAAGCACAGTGAAACCAGGCTCTGTAGCAATTAATTTTTCTATCAAAAGATTAAATCATTTCTGTTTTCCCCAGATCTCAGCTCCACTGAGAGAATTCTGCATGAGTGTAATTCCAACTAAATATATATATATATATTAAGCTTGAGAAAATGAAGATACTAGTCAGACACTGTGTTTTGCATGAATCTTGATTTCAGATGAACATGCTGGTGGGTGAGTGTCACATAAGGTGAATCTGCGGATGCTTCCATCCATAGGCTTTTGAGCTATTTTCGCGGTTCAGCTTTTAGTGCTAACAGCTCTGACCACTTGCTCAGAAGTACTGCGACTGCCTTGCTCTGCTCAAATCAAGCAAAGGTTTAGCATCAAGCTACCGATAGCAGCATCTCTAAAGTTAGAAACCACCATAGGTTTAGGTAGTTTGGGTGTCATTTCCTGACCTCCCTATTTTTATGAGAAAGGGCTTATAACAAAAACCCAGTGCAGAAGTAGACCACACAGTAAAAATAATTAGAGAAAAAGGATAACAGTTTCCAAAAATGACTGAATTTTTCTGTTGCGTATATCACCTAATTGTCACCTAATGTCGGTCCCAATAGAGCATACACAAAAGCTTGTCAGTTCCTTCTTTAAATTATCGCTAAAAATGCTGGACTTCTGAAAGAAAGATTAAGGGGGAGATAACCTAGAAATTCTAGAGATAATTTGGCTTCAGGACCCTTTTCTAGTCTTAAAAATCAAGGGCTCAGTTTTGGTTTTTGTGGGTTCTCTCTACTTTTATCATGTTAGAAATTAAAATTGAGACTTTAAAAAAATTTATTCATTTAAAACAATAACAAATCCATTGCAGGTTAACATAAATAACATTTTTATGAAAGATAACTTTATTTTCCAAAAAAAAATTAAATGAGAAGAGTGGCATTGTTTTACAATTTTGCAAATCCCTTTAGAGTGTGACTCAGAGGCCAGGATTCTTACATCTGCTTCTGTATTCCATCTTCTACAACGCTGTTTTAGATGAAGTATGTGAACAAAATCTACCCTCGTACAGACAGTAGTGGAAAAGAGAGTGTTTTAATAGCTTTTTCAGGTGCTTCTTTGAGTCTATACCAAAACCTGACAACTGGTAGTTTAAGAGTTAGTTGCAATGTAGAATCTATATAATCAATGAGATTTTTATACTGTTACACTAACAAATTCATAAGAAAAGTCTTTTAAGTATTATAAGCTGACAAGCTCATATGGTGAGTATAAAATTTCCAAAATTCTACCCATGCCTTGCAGGATCCAATTTTAACACTAGCATCATATTCAGCTTTTTGCTTGGAAATAACAAGCTCATTTCATTCATTTTTAAGAAAATACCTGACAAAATCCTATGTCTCCATAACTACAGTTTGTCATTCTTTCAAGTAAAAAATGGTGTCCCATGGGGTGAAAAAAGTAGATCAACTATTCAAGTGTTCTTTCCTGAGACACAATAGTATTGCAGTATGTAGCAGAGTGCCTTATGCATTGCTGTTGTTCAGTCCCTAAGTTATGTCCGACTCTTTGCAACCCCATGGACTGCAGCACACCAGGCTTCCCTGTCCTTCACCATCCCCAGAGTTTGCTCAAACTCAGGTCCATTAAGTCAGTGATGCTATTGAACCATCTCATCCTCTGCCACCCTCTTCTCCTTTGACTTCAATCTTTCTGAGCAACACAGTCTTTTCCAGTGATTCGGCTCTTCACATCAGGTGGTCAAAGTATTGCAGCTTTAGACTCAGCATCAATCCTTCCAATGAATAATCAGGGTTGAATATTCTGGAACTCCCAGAGATCTGCAGGACCACACTTTAGGGACCATTTAAAACTTTATCATCAATAGTCAATGAAAGTAAGAGAAGTAGTCAGGATGAAGCCAAGAATGGTTGAGACATAACTAGGCAAATATAGCTATCATATGCTAACTGAACTCATTTGACTTATAATTTTTCCAAGTTCTAGTTTAATGCTTTCATTAAGAGAACCTACTGATGATGATGGTAAAACTCAGCAAATCTCAAGCTCAGTCTTCCCAGAGTTCTCTGATCTATACCTGGTATTTAAGAAGATGGTACCTTTCCCAGGATACTGTCAACCTTTAGGTGTAAGAGGGGGGACTTCAAAGAAAGTCTCGCAAAAGAACATTATCCCAAAAGAAAACAAAACTCTGTGAAGGTTGGGATTATATCACCTAAAGGACAGTTTTTATCCAAGGTAGAATAAAGAGAAAAAATGGAAACACCTCCCAGATAGTTGATGGCCTAGAAAGATCTTAGACCTCTGCATCCCAGTCTGAGCTTGTGTCTGGGCTCCAGCACTCATTATTCAGGAGACCATCGCAACTCAGCATCCCGGAGCTGGATTCACCACTTGCATACTGAGGATTACATCAGCCTCAGAAGTTTGTCGTGAGGAGCAAATGAAATAATATGCATGATGGCATGAACATATAGAGGGCAACTATTAGGAGGGTAAGAGGCTATCTTGTTCCTGGAATAAAATGAAACAAGAGTTGCTATTGGTCCTTGCTCAGTTTCAGGCTGAGCACAGCATCTGGTCCTCAGAAGGAGCTCAATAAATGAGCCTATTCTCATGGGAAAGAGGATCAGGTCAACCATGACGTGGGCAGTTTAGCTTCAATTCTTTAAAAAGATCATTTCTTTTTCCAGTTTTCCTTCTTTCCCCATTGCCTCAATGCCTCTCTGTTACCCTCCAGCCCTGTCTCCACCCTGGCAGTCATTTCCAATGGGAGCCACAGAACTGCTTGGACCACCAGGAGCACCAAAGTAGCCACTACATCCCTCAGGTTGAATGTACAGAAAGAATATATTTTTTTTTTTAAAGTTAGTTTTAAAAAGATATATCAACAATATGTCGCCAGGCTTGAAACATGAGAAAGGAATACTGAAAACTGCCATCAGAGATGACTTTTTCCCCGTTTAAAAATAACACACAGAGAGTGTGAGAAACTGTGAGTTGCAGCCTTCAAGCAGTTAACACATGTTTCATCTGCCTTGGTGCACGCGGCCGTGACGATTTAGCAGAGAACATAATTACAGGTAAACCAGTGGTTTGACACAGGAAATCTGAGCGAAAATGGTTCAAAAAGATCAGAATTTTACTCGATCTTACAGTATTGTATGATCCCTTAGAAGAAAGAATACTTTTGGCAGATACCAAAATTCTGGCACTTTCCATCCTTTCCCCAGAGGAAATGAGTATTAGCTCCAAGTAACATAAGAAAGAGTCTGAAAGAAGGGGGCAATTCAAAGCTTCAGTGAAGCTTTCTCATTGAGCTTCAAATCCACAAATGACAGGTTCTTTGTCAGACTGTATTTTTGTTTATCTTTTAAGAAATCACTTTTTCCTCCAAACTGGTACAGAATACTCTCAACTTTGCTTGGGGAACTTTGGGGAAAAGATATGTCCACAAGATTCGTCTACCATTAATTCTTTTGCTTTACGTCATTCTTTAAGAAAACTATCTTAAAGTGAAACTTTCTAAGGGCAAAGTGTTATGTAATTGTTAATAGGAGATGACTTACCTGTCATTCGTTATGAGTGAGAACTTTACAACAGAATGAAAGGATTTGTCTTACTCATTTCTTCCTACCTGCAGTTTTTGACTCACAGCTTAGTATTTATTTAGAATCTTTAAAAATATTTCTGAAGTACTCTAGTCATTTAAGTTTTTAACTCTTCTTCTTCATCATACATAAAAATTGGGAATTAAGGATAAAATGTATACAGATAAAAAACACCAGCTTTAATTTATAAATGAGAATAGGTATCATGTGTTCAAAGTTAAAGCATCATTTGGCTATTGCAGAGGCAACCCACATACTGTTTTTTGTTTAGGAAATAGGTATTTTAAATGTGTAATTTTGATTTCTTATTAAGGAGAATTTCAAACACATGAAAAAGTAGTCAAACTTATAAACCTACATGTAACTGTCATCTAGCTTCTAAGAGGCAACTGTGGCCAATCTGGGTTTACCTGTACACTCTCTCCCCTTCTCCCACCTCTGGAATATTCTGAAGTATACCTCAGAAATCATTTTATCAGTAAACATTTCAGTAGATATCGGTCATAGACCCTCTATTTTAAGCTACCAAAATACCACAATCACAGCTAAATAAGGTTAATAATTCCTTATTATGATGATGTATACAGTCATACATTTTCCCAGTTGTATCCTGGGAGTTAGTTTTGCAATTCTTGCTTGGTATGTTTCACATGTTGAAGGTGGTTAATATGTTTTTCATTTGTTATTTTGGTTTTCTCTCCTTTTTTCTTTTTTTCTTCCAATTTGTAATCTTTTGCTATTTTTGGTTTTCCCTTCTCTTTTCTTTTTCTCTTCCAATTTTTAGTCAAAAAAAGCAAGTCTCTTGTCTTGTCAAATGTTTCCACATTTTGAATTTTGCTGATTGTACCTCATGGTGTCATTTTAAATGTGTCCCTATCCCCCTATTTCCTCCACAGTGGTGGTTAGATGTGGAAGCCTGACCAGATCTGGGCTTGATTTTTTGGCAAGACTACTTCACAAATGGGATGGTGTACTCCCATGAGGAAACACACGTCATCTGGTTCTCACTCTGTGGGCCAATCATTGAAGTATGAGATACCCTGAATTCAAGCAAACTTCACTTACATAAACTACATTATCTTCAAATCTTACACTGTATTTCTTAATAGCATTACAGTGCAGCAACATCTTTTTTGATTTGCTGAGGGGATATCACTATTTTAACAATTTCTTTTGTTGCCTTCCAATTATAAAAGTGATGAGTTTAGTTCAATGCATTTTCATCAATACTTCAAACCTTTTTTTTTTTTTTTTGGCCACTCCGCTCTTCCAGGTAAGAACTAGTCCAGCATAGTGCCATCAAACAGAGCCATAGTCACAGCATCAGAAGGCTGCATTAAAAGTCCAGGTTTCTTTCATCACTTTAATAAAATTTCAGCTTGATTAGGTGGCTGATCCAGGGGTTAGCTCCAGAAAGGTTTAGCCAGAGTGAAATAAAGAATGACATGAGACAGTCCTTTCAAAACAATAAGTCAGTTCAACTGTGTCTTGGCAGCAGTGCTGAGGGGAATTCTATATCTGATCAAGAGTGATAACACCTTTCTTAATATGAACAATGGTGATGGGTTTTTGATCCAGTTGACAATGTTATGCTTTCAGCTCTGTGACAGATTTCCATGAAGAGTTTTTCTTGCTCCATCTCAGTTTAATGTTGGGTTCTGAAGCAGGCTAATCCTCTCATCTCAGCATTAAACATAAATCTATACATAGCACACTTTATGATCAAATTGTGAAGCTACTGCTGTTAACACCAATTTATGCATTTTTTTTTTCCTAAAAGTCTTTTATGTTCTGTCCTTTCTCCAAACTTCATCAGCAAACATTTTGATGTCAATTTGGAAGATGTTCTACCATCTGGCAAAACAGTCCCTAACATGCAGTAAGCACTCAAATATTATTGAATAAGTAATAAATATACTAACAAAATGAGCGTTCATTAAGTAAACCTTCAAAAGAATTTGGGTAAGTTTGACAAATTATAATCTGTGAGCCAGATTCTAATTATTGGTGTTCCACAGAGTTCTGCTGTTAGTCAACCTTGGTTTTCTAAATCTTCTCAGTGGGTCCTAGTCTCCAGACTGGCTCCCACTGGCAGCCAGAGCTATATCTCACGCCTAGATCCCTTAACAAACTCTAGACTCTTATTGCTACTAAGCATCTCCTCTTGGGTTTCCCACAAGTGTCTCAAACTCCACCTGCTCAAAGCTGAATTCATCACTTTCTATTGATATGTTTCTAGTCTGGTGAATGACTGCACAACATCCTCTGAGCATCACCGGAGTCTCATCCTTCTTCATCCCTGACACCCCATGAATTGCCAATTCCTGCTGGTTTCAAGACCTACATATTTCTCATAGCTGTCCCCCACTCTCCATTTATCCCCACAGATTCCAACTTAACTCCAGTTCTAGTAATCTCTCTCTTAGAAAACTTTAATTGTCTCTTACTGGCTATCTATACCCATCTCCTCTTATGATCCTAATAGCCCCTGCTGCCAGCCCCATGTACCTATGGCTACCAAGTAAGATTTTCCCATTCCTTAAAACCCTTCACTGGCACCCCATCATGTCTGCAAGCCTAGAAGTAGTGTAACCATGCAGTTTATCCTCTAACCTCATGGGATCCTCATGAGACTGCAAGATGATGCTGTGAGTGGTTTACACTGGTACCGCAGACAAACTCAGACTGTCCTGGGCAAACCTGTGCATGCCTGCGGGCTCAGTTGCTTGTCTGTGTTTGACTCTTTTCGATCCCATGGACTGTAGCCCGCCAGGCTCCTCTATCCATGGGATTTCCCAGGCAAGAATACTGGAGTGGGTTGCCATTTCCTTCTCCAGGGGATCTTCCCAATTGAGGGTTTGAACCCACTTCTCCTGCATTGGCAGGCAGATTCTTTACCACTGAGCCATGTGCATGAGGCCCTCCTCCCAAGTCTCTGCCGCATTTCTGGCCACACTCCCTCTCACTCAGCACCCCTCTCACTATGTTCAGTCTATGGAACTCTTCACTGTTCTCTCACCCCTATGCCTGTGAACACGCTGTCTGCCCCTCTTGAACTTTCTCCTCCGCCAGCAATCTCTCTATTGATTGTTCCACCACGCTCCTCCCCAGTGGAGCTTCCTCTAAAATCTCCTGGCTGATCTGATCACATGTTCCTGCCAGCCAGCACCATGCCTTGGACTTATTCCTGTGCTGGGCCCTGGGCCCCCTCACCGTACACATAGGCTGCATCTGCCCACAGCAGACGAGCTCATTCCAGTGTCTGTATCTTGTTCATCTTTATATCCCCAGCATCTGTGATGAGATCACAGGTCTGTACCCGGCAGGCATCGCTCATGTGATTTCTCATGTCATGTCTTATTTTTAATAAAAACTCTTTTGCCTTAGCTGCAAATTCAGAACAATTATCGAAAGATGAGAAGATGAGAGAGGATGAAATAAGGACTAGTCAGCAGCTCCTAATGCCAGTCTGGTGTATCTCAGACCATACCTCCATTTAAGCAATTGCTTTTTAAAGGAGAGCCTTGGGATTACAGCATCTTGGTTAATGGCAGAACCTGTAGAGCAGGCCATGAAAGGGAAACAGGCATGGTGATAAGCCAATATCACATTAGAAACTGTCCAATAAATTCTTGAGGCTTCTAGTATAAAAGAAAATCAGTGTCGAAATAAAATACACCTGCTGAGTATACATGGGTGCCACGCAGGGGTGGGGAGAATGACAGGAATCTTGCTGCCATGACAACAGGAACATGGAGATGTGCCTTCATAGAACACTCTACACCTTCCTACACACTCTATCATCTGACCTTCAAAATAACCCTGTGAGATAGATCAGATGTACATTGAGGCTCAACCAAGATTTCTTTCTTTTTTAACTTCACTTTCAGAGTATAGTTGATTTACAATGTTGTGTTAGTTTCTGCTGCACAGCACAGTGATTCAGTTATACATGTATCTATTCTTTTTTCAGGTTCTTTTCACATACAGGTTATTACAGGATATTGAGTAGAGTGCCCTATGCTATAGGTCCTTGTTATCTATTTTGAATATAGTAGTGTGTATATGTTAATCCCAACCTCCTAATTTATCCTTCCCACACCTTTGCTTTCCCCTTTGGTAACTATGAATTTATTGTCTGAATCTGTGATTCTGTTTCTGTTTGGTAAATCAGGTCATTTGTAGCATTTTTTAGATTTCACATATAAATGATATCATATGATATTTGTCTTTCTCTGCCTGACTTACTTAGTGTGACAATCTCTAGGTCCATCCGTGTTGCTGCAAATGGCATCATTTCATTCTTTCATCAACCAACATTTCTTGAGCCTTGACAATCCCTCTGGGATCCCAGGCCAACGCCCCCTTCAGAGCCTGAGCCACACCAGGCAAGCCTGACCTCACCCTGCTTCTTTATGTAAAGCTCCAAATGTTCTACCTGGTAGCCAGAGATGATCTAGGGTGGCTGACAGGAGAGAGGCCAAACCAGGGACATTCTCACAGAGCCAGGTCCATGTGCTGCCACAGCTGAGGCAGGAGCGTGGGGGCTGGGGAGCTCCAATCCTTCCTTGCGTAACACGCACAGAGACACCCGTCACATTCTCTGCATCTGACAAGGAAGCTGTGCCCTAAGGCGGCAGCAACGTGCCAGCTCAAGTTGAGCCCCAGCCTAGGAGCTAAACTGACAAGATAAGGCTCCCACAGACAGGGAGACCAGCTCTAAGCTTCTAAAATACAGCCCACACAGTGATGCTACAGATCCTGAAACTTGAACATTAAAAATCTCCTTCTCATGGGTAAAACAGCCCTTTTAACATCATTTAAAAATACAAGGCACACCTAAGAGGGGTAGAATGCTAAGATATCGATCACTATCACTGTGGTATGAATTAGCCCATGAATTCCCTGTCTTCCTTATTAGCAAGAGTTCCTGGAGAGAGGAGATCACTGAGCATCTTTCTGGAGTAAGAGACATTTGAAGACAGAGAACAGGAAGGACTAACTTAAAGGGTCGGTGGAATTACCCAAGATGAACTTGGCCTGCCTCGCTATTTTACCCAGGGTCACCTCTGAAAGGAATATTATTGCAATGGCCTAGTAAGAACTTACCCTAAGTAACACTTGACATTCCTTTATCACTATAACTAATAAATTAATACTATGAGAATATTGAGGACTATTCCAGCACCATTGTTCTCATGTTTCTAGTGTACAATTAAGGAAGATAGAAATGTAATAAAATTTATTCTTAGAGAGCCAACATAACTCTAAAAAGAGATGTCATGTAACAACAACAGCACCATCAGACCTGGTCTAATCCACATGGCCTTACTCCTATGGTCCCTTGCAACTTACTGCAGCATATTCAGGTAGTTCAGCATATTCAGAATCTTAGCCACTCCTCATTCATGCCCGACACTCCCTGCTGGGTTTGTCTAAACCATGGTTGTACCCGCCTTCCATGTGCTGTAAGAATGTTCTATCAGCAGTGTTCTGTAATATTACATTATATTTTATTTGACTGAGTTATGAGCAGATTCATTTTTTCTAGCAAATCCTGTTTGTTCAAAATGCCAAGCAAAACCAAAAGACTTGTGAGCAGGCAGAAGATGCCTAAACTATAATTTGGACAGTTTTTTCATGTTCAAGTAACCCAAGTTTCTGTTAATTTCAATATCAGAGCAAAAAGATAAGATGCAAAGACAAGTTGAAAAATATTAACCTTAAGATAATTTGCCCATGTGAAGGAGAAGGGTTGAATGGGATAACAGAAAATCATTTCTCAAAGGTGTCACCAATTTGCAAAATGCCAACACCAAACAGACAAACCATAAAGCCACACCCCTACAGAACTTTGCAAGGATTTTAGTAATGGTAGAATATCTTGCAAAGGACTCACCCTGCCAACAAAAACAATATTTAGAGATATATTCTAAAACAATTAATTGGAAACACTGGAAAGCCACTAGAAAAGGGACAGAAATTACAAGGAATTTGATATGCAAATTAATACCACAAGTTATCATTCCATAGCCACCAGCATGTCCAAAATTAAAGAGAATTACCACATCAAATGTTGGTGAGGACATGGAGTAATTAGAACTCTCACACGTTGCTGGTGGGAATATAAGAATACAACCACTTTGGAAAATCACGTGAGTTTCTTATAAAGTTAAACATGTATCTACTGTGTTATTCAGCAATTCCATTGCTAGGCATTTACCCAAGAGGAATCAAGGTGTAATTTACGGACAAGAATATTGATGGAAGCATTCTTCATAATAACCCCAAACAGGGAAAACTCCAAAATGTCCATCAGGACAAGAATGAGCAAACAAAATTGTGCTACATTTATAGAATGGAATATTCAGCAATAAAAAAGAGTAGAATACTAATATACACAATGACATGAATAGATCTCACAGAAATTATGCTGAGCAAAATAAAGCAGACACAGGAGAGAACATGTTATATAGTTCCATTTATATGAACTTCCAGAATAGACAAAACTAAACTACAGTGAAAAAACAAAACAAAATATTGCATTTACTATCTCTGGCAGCAGGGGATTAGCTAGGAAAGGACACAGGGAACTTTCAGAAGGATGGAAATGTTATGTCTTAGATTGGAGTGCTAGTTACATGGTTGTACGCATTTTTAAAATAAAATTCTTCACTTCTGATCTATTCAATTCACTGTATATAAACTTTACCTCAATTAAAAATAAAGGAAAGAGGGAGGTGAGGGTAGTGTCAGGGGAAGAGGAAAAGAATCACTCGAAGGACAGGATGAAATAAAGACTATAAGAAAGAGAATATGATCTTTCAATTTTTAATACATTAAGAGGCAAACTAAAGGTTTGGCCCAAAGCCAAAAATTTAAGTACAATTTAATAGACATGAACCAAAAGAGGCAAGAACTTCTTGAACTAAGAAGATGATGAATTAAAAAACAAAACAGAAGATTGCCAGAATTAGCAAATATATTTGCTCTGGCAACCAAAACCAATAGACCATTAGGCAATAAAATACCAACCAGCCTAATTTAAACAGTTAATTTTTTAAAGTATCTTTTATAAAATATTCTTTTTATAATTTCTATGATAGAAATTCCTATTGAGTATAAACTCAATAGTACACAAATACCAGAAACCATTCCAAATTCATTCTTACCTTCAGTGAAACTCCCTGTTAGGGTTATTACAACAAACACTTTCCCTTCTGGCTCCAGATCCACCTAGAAAGAGAGGGAAAAATATGTTATATTCTAATTTTGAAGTATTCTTTTGGTGGATCTCAAAAAATTCTTTACAGAGGCCTTTACTAATGCGCAAATCACAGCCACAGATCAGATCTAAGTCTTTCACTAACAGTAGATGGGCAAGAAACAAGTAACAGTGAAAGAAGTTGTGAAGGATGAAAACCAGATCTGAATGAAACTATCCATGCAATATTTCCCCTCTCTTGAAATTTTTCCTCTTCCACTGTGGCTCTTTGAGATATTGATAAGCATTCATACACAAGGTCACCATTTCTGAAACATCCCTAACTGATGTACAGCGTTTGTAAGAACAATATTTTGCTAAACCACATGGCAAGTATATAAAGTAGAGAAATAATGGCAACACAAAAGGCTATAAGCCCATGTGGTATGGTCAGCTGCACACCTGTAGTTTGGGGAAGTAAAGAGCTTGACTTAAAGAGTGCTGTCCCTGTCTATACCATTTCCACCTGAGTGCAATTCATCTTCAGGAAGCACCAGGAGAGGCAGGACATGTGCTGTGCATTCCCTACTCTCAACTGTTCACAGGAACATCAAGGTTCCTTTCTGTTCTCACCTATGAGCTGAGAAAACAAGATGGACATCCTGCCAATGAGGCAGCTGGACGTCTTCTCACTAGATCCCATCCTCTGAAAACATGCCCGTCTCTGACCACATGGGCCCAGGTAGGCAGGCTCTGCCCTCTTCACGCCAACTTTGAACTACCCATGAACACCTCTAAGCCATGGATTCTGATACATAAATTTACAATAGTTTAATTGTAATTAAATAAATAAATTTACAATTGTCCTTAAATGTTTGTTGGCCAAGCCCAAATGAACTTCTTGGCTAACCCAATAAAGACCTCATCAAGTTTAGCCCATGACTTCAGTTCTGCCTCTGACCTGAAGACAGAAAGGTCTGGAGAAGTTGAGTATAGACATGGATGGTATTTTGAGTAGAATATTAAATTTAAATGAGCTGAAAATCATATGGTACAGTGTTCAAACTAGACCAGAACGTGGACTCCAGTCTGATCGGCACAGTGGCTCTGGGCAAGGTCTTAACCATCCCCTGTTTCACTGCTCACATCTCCAAGTCCATGATATCATTACTCAGCATTTCTGACATTGCTCCCATGAGACAACCTCAAAGAACTTTGACAGTACTATTTACTGCTTGTACTATGCCAACAGGTGACCCATACTGAATGGAAAAAAATGCATTGACCATACACTAGCTCACTGCCACCTGTCTTTAAACACTACACCCTGCTTTTACTTGTACAAAAGTAGTGTTTGGTACTGACTCAGAAAGCTTCATCTACATAAGAGCTGATTCTTATAAACTCTGCCTTTCTCTGCCTTCAGTCTACTACTATCAACGTGGTTACCGCACTGTAACTCACCCCAGTGTTCAAACCAGCTTCTTGCATCACAACTACGGCTAACTTAACAATACCCCCTTAACTACCTTAACACCACTTGTGAACCCTTATAGAACAGCTCTGAAAATAGAACTCTCTGGAGAGATGACTAAACAGGATGTCAGTCTCTAATTGTCTCCACTCTCTGCCTTGACTTGTTTCAAATCAAAAATATTTTTAAAAGCCACTCCCTCATCTTCAATATAAAATCCTGTCAGAGCCACACACATGCACACACTGACCTCACATCATCAACTGCTGCTGGCACAGAAGGAGCTGCTGCCAGCCCCAGACAGACAGACTGCCAGGCCACCTCTGTGACCCAACATGTGAACTCCCTCCAACACTGCCTGATGGCCTACAAAGAAGGTCCCTCCACCGCACGGGTCAGGAGCTGCTCTGACAGAAATCAGGAGACTCCAGCAAAGAGAACCAGGTGCTCTCACAGTGTAACAGGTTTGATCCTCAATTTTGACCCAAGCCACCATTGTGGTGGAAAAGCCAGACTCAAATACCATCTATAAACCGAGTTCATCTAAGACCTCTGACCTTAGAACAAGATTTTACCAACTGCAGGGGAGAGGCGGGGATGTTTTGGGAGAATGGCATTGAAATATGTATAATATCATATAAGAAATGAATCGTCAGTCCAGGTTCGATGCAGGATACAGGATGCTTGGGGCTGGTGCACTGGGATGACCCAGAGGGATGGTACAGGGAGGGAGGTGGGAGGGGGTTCAGGATGGGGAGCACGTGTACACCCGTGGTGGATTCATGTTGATGTATGGCAAAACCAATACAATATTGTAAAGTAATTAGCCTCCAATTAAAATAAATAAATTTAAATTAAAAAATAATAATAAATGAGACATGAAATCATGTGATGAGTTTCATACAACAGAGATTTTTAAATGGAACATAAAACATGAACAAGCCAAATATGAAGGAAAAGTACTATGTCATGAAAATTGTTTGCAGTTCTGTATGCATAATAAGGGCATACTGGGCTTTACGGTAAAAATGTATTCCTTACCGTGTTACAGAGAAACAGTTTGACACTGTGGCCTTAAAGGTTAACTGCTCCATCTACACAGTGCAATGGCTTGGCATCTATTCATGGGGGCTGTTCAGACACTTTCAGTGACAGCCAACTGATACCACTGCAGCTGACCTCTTTCATTCCTGTCCCCCAGGGTAATCGTTCTCTGTAACCAATAGCTTCCATGGGTGGAAATGCAGTGACCAATAGCTCCCATTCACCAACCCTAGTTTTGGGCCCTATAGCTGTAGCACATATTTTAGCTCTAGGTAGAATATCCATGCCAGCTTCTGGCAACAGCCCTTCAGCTTTGAGAACCACCCTGCCCTCACATTAGTCCATGGCTCAGCTGCAATTCTATCCCTGCTTCAGAGTGGACATGAGAACCAAGTTTGCCAAGCAGAGCACTGAATTCCCTCAGTCACGATGACCGGCCTGAAACCGACATATGCCCTATATCACCATCTGAGTACTTGCTACTCCCTACCCTTAGTCACTGGTGCAGCTTTGGGCAACAAAATGCAAATAGGTTCAATCAGGAATCCTGGATCTATAGGGAGCGATACAATCTCACTCCAGCTGAACTTCAATCTGGAAGGACAGAAACGGGAATGTCTGGCACCATTTTGTGACATTGGGCTGCAGAATGAAGCCAATAAAGAAGAGAGAGCTGAGAAAGAAACAGACCAGGTCTTGATGTCATTAAAAGCCTCAGATCAAGCGCTGCTTGATTCTTCTGGACTTCTCAGTTATTTGAGCCCCTACATTCTTTTTCCTTTAGCCAGTTTGAGTAAGGTTTTTTGTTTGTTTGTTTTGTTTTAATCACTTGCACCCAAAAAGGCTTATCCAAATTGGCAGCCTAAGAGGATGTCATATTTTTAATAAAGTCAATGACCACCTCCCCTGTACACCATCTAACACCCATGCCACCCCCTACAATGTTTCCCTGTCTCTTCCCAGCACTGAAACAGCTCCTGTAACCCATGTGCGCACCTGATGGTCAGATCCAAAAATGCGTCTGTCTTTCCCTCGGCTGACTTCTCTGCAGTACTGATGCTCTGGACAGCTTCCTCTTTCATGAATCTCTCTATAAACCCTGCTGCTCCTAAGTCCTCTTTTCCTCCCATTGGAATATTCAGATTCATGATTTCAAAACCCACCTGAGAATCTTTTGGAGTAAGAGAAAACACAAACACATCAGAACCTCCAAAAGGGTATGGTCACTTACCTAAGTCTCAAGCACAGACTTTACTTCCAAACCTATCTACGCACCTTTTCTGAAAGTCTCCATCTCTACGTCTCATGAGACAAGTCCCTTTAATTCAACATGTCCAGAGTAAAAGTCTTATCTTGTACCCACTAACTGACTCCCCCCATTCCTGATTCCACATTTTCCCAGCAGCCCACACTCCTCACCATGTGCATGTAATCCTACCACATAACTCCAAGTCCACTTTCTGAGAATCTTCTCGGCCCACCCACCCCTTCCTCTTCATCCTCCCCCTCTGCCTCACCTAGCCTCTTGCAGAAGCGGCCTCCTAGCTGGTTTCTGTCTCCAGACTCATTGTGCTCCAGCTGTTACCACTGACATTTCAAAAGTGAACATCTGACTTTCTAACTTAAAATCCTTCTATGCATCCTCTCCCTTCTATGATAACAGCCAAACTCCTCAGCAGGGCACACAGCCCTGCATGCTGTGTCCTCACCATCCCAAACACGTACCACCCATATCTCAGCCTCTTTCAATTATCTGTAGACTCTGCGGGGAGGCATGTTATTTCATTTATAAGCTGAGAGATCAGCAAAATGGATTCTGGGTCAGACAGCATAATGGAGAATGTGGTCAAAATGGTAGAAAATACCCATTACCTGTCTGAAGCTTATTGCCTAGTGATTTGGGGCAGGCGGCCTTTTTATCTAGAAAATCCTTCTCTTTGTGAACTGTCAAACTCCTACTGGTCCATCGAGAGTCAACTCAAAACTCACTTTTTACAGGAAGACCTTCTGAGACCACTTTTGTTTTAGTTATTTATTTTTATTATTACTTTTTAAAGATGGTTTTATTACTTTGCCAGGCAAAGAGGGGCGCATCAGGCTTTTTTTATAAGAGAGTGAGATTGATTTATTTATGGCTGTGCTGAGTCTTCTTTGCTGCTCACAGGCTTCTCATTGAGGTAGCTTTTCATTACAGAGCGTGGGCTCTAGAGCACGTAGGCTCAGTAGCTGTGGCGCGAAGGCTTAGCTGCTCTGCGGCATGTGGGATCTTCCCGGACCAGGGATAGAACCTGTGTTCCCTGCATTGTAAGGCAGATTCTTAACCACTAGACCACCACAGAAGTCTCAAGACCTCTTTTAGACAAGTGGCCAACTCCACACCATTACAGAGACCATTGTTGGAACCCACTTATTGTTATAGTCATTATGCCCTGGTCACTTAGGACACTGCCTTGCACATAAGAGGACTGAAATGGTTTTGTGAGTGAGTAAATTAACAAACCAACAGGGATATTCCAAATAGTTTCACACAGGACATGGTTTTCTCCTCCTTTACCATTCTGATAAGTTTCCTCCAGATAAGCTCCAATTTCTCCACACCGCCAAACCTTAACAGTCTAAAGCAAGGTTATCACAAACCTTGATGTCAACACTGACAGTGCCCTTTAGTGATGCAGCTGCAGACGTCACGAACACTTTAGAGAAGATCCAGTGACCCAACCTGAGTTTGTCACCCACTAAAACCTTGCATCTCCTCTACCTGCTGTAAGGCTCTGCTTCCCACATCCTAAACAGTGATTAGGCCCCAAATCCTAAGCTTTGTATTTTTCTACAGAATTTCAGCTCACTTCTATGGGTCCCAAGGCTCATTGAATCCCAAATCCAGTCATTCAGTCACTCGGCTCGTCAGCTTCATGGCCTTCCAAATCAGGGCCTGGGTTACCTTGTCATCATCTATGGCACTTACAGAATGTCCACTATAACAGGGCTGAGGTCAGAGTGCCCAGGAGGTCCCACTTACAAAGTCAGACCTTGAGCATTCTTTCTGTAACAGTCATTCAGGGAGAAGAGAATAAACTAAGCCCTCTTGCCTATCGACCACTTCTATTAGTGAGGAGGGCAACTCCTGAGTCCTTATTGAAATTCAGAAAGCAATGGCCTTCAAAATATGGCATTCTTACGAACCCATATAGGATGTTCCTATATGCAATACTGAACTTCAACTCACACACTGTAGCTTATACAAAGATTAACTCAAAATGGATTACAGACCTAAATATATAGCCTAAAACTTTAATACTTCAAGAAAAATACATCAGAGAAAATCTTTGGGACCTTGGGTTAGGCAAATATTTCTTAGATATAAGACCAAAGTGCAACCCATTAAAAAACAAAATGATAAACTGGACTTCATTTAAATGAAAATGTCTGCTCTTCGAAAGATACTTTCAAGAGAATGAAAGACAAGCTACAGATCAGGAGAAAATATATGTAACTTTTTTCTCATAAAATAAAGAACTCACTTAACTCTGTTTTAAAACCAAAAAAACACTCAATTTTTAAAAAATGAGCTTCATCACTTAATTTCACCAAAGAAGACATATATAAAGATGGCAAATAGGTACATAAAGACAAGATCAACATAATTAGTCATTAGAGAAATGCAGATTAAAACCAAAATGCAAAAACAATGCATACCTATTAGGAGGTTTAACATTAAAAAGTCTGAAGATACTAAATGAAAGAATGTGGAACAACTGGCATTCTCATATGCTGTTAATAGGATTGTAAAATGGTACCATCACTTTGGAAACAGTTTGATATTTTCTTAAAAGGTACACATACATCTCCCATTTGATCCAGTCACTTGACTTGTATTTAGGGAAGAATAATGCAAGCATATGTTCAAAGATATGTATGCAAATGTTCACAAGGGCTTTTTAAAAAATACAATATAGCCATACAATGGAATGTGTATTAGTCGCTCAGTTGTGTCTGACTCTTTGCAACCCCATGGATTACAGCCAGGTTCCTCTGTCCATGGAATTCTGTAGGCAAGAATACTGGAGTGGGTAGCCATTCTCTTCTCCAGGGGATCCTCCCGACCCAGGAATCGAACCTGGGTCTCCAGCATTGCATGCAGATTCTCTTAGTAGCCCCCTAGGAAGCCCTAGTATTCAAGAATAAAAAGAATAATCTATTGATGTATGTAGCAAAAAGTAAGAATAGTAAATAAAAGAAGCAAACACAAAAGAGAATATTCTGCTTAGAAAAAGCAAGACAACATACAGTTCTACATGGCTATAAACATATAGCTTCTATATTGGCAGAAAACATATCTGTGGTTGCCTGGGGATGGGTAAGAGAAATAGGACAAGTGGTAGAAAGGGATTAAAAAGGGGCAGGAGAGCATCAAGGCTATTAAATGGAGAAAGAATACTCTTTAACAAATGGTGCTGTGACAACTGTATTCCACGTGCAAAAGAATAAAAGCGAACCCCTACCTCACACCATATGTAAATATGAAATCAAAATGGATCACAGACCTAAAACTAAGAGTTATAGCTATAAAACTCTTAGAAGAAAACAGGAATAAATTTCCCTGACTTTGGGTTAGGCAATGGTTTTTTAGGTATGACAGAAAAATTACAAGTGACAAGAAAATGATAGATTGGACTGCACCAAAATTTAAAACATCTATGGTATAAAAACAAACGAAACAAGTGCCTACATCTCACTGCCCAAATGCTCTTCCCAAAGTGCCACTCTCATCAACTTTCCTCCATCCAAGCCTCCAGAGGCTTCCCAGTGCCTCCAGAAGAAAACTCATTCCGCTTCACCTGGCTTTCCAGGGCACCGTGAGCTCCCTTCTGTATCCCCACTAATTAACCCAAACCTCTTCTTCAAATTTCCATTATTTAAACCTGCTCTGCTAGTCAGGTCTGTCTCCTCACTGTGGTATAGCCACACCTGTGCTTGTGCTGCTGTCTCTGCTTAGAAAGCCATTCTCTCTTCATCTATCCACTTATCCCAACCTTGGCTGGATGACTTCTAGGGTCAGGATCATTGCCAGGTGCTCAGGATTTCCCAGAGAAGTTCCCTGGGGCTGAGGGTGAAAGGAGCAGCTGAGTGTACCTGGCAAAGATGATTCAGCTACAGAAGTTGAAGGAAGAAACTTTTGCCAGGAAGATCCTGACATGCGCATCGATCCCTCCAGTCTCAAAATTCCTTTCTCGATTATTATCTTAGTATTTACCAAAGCCCTTGAACAATTAGATAAAATTTCACAGACTTACATCTCATCACTTGCAGTTATGTCTGTAAGTTCCATTCCCAAGGGAGCTGACAATTTTGTTTTTTTTTAATTCTCCAAAGGACCTAGCAGAGTTCCTTGAACCAAGTAAGCACTCAACAAATAGCTGCTGATTTGGTCTAGTGAGCCAAATTGGGAGGTCATCTGACCATCTCAATTTCATCACCTATAAAATAGGAATGACAGTATTTTGCCCTACAATAAATACTCTGTGACAGTACTTCATAAAATATAAAAGCACTTCAAGATGGCCCCAAGGCAAACCAGTAGCATATGGACTACAGAGGCCCACTGCTTAGGGATCATATTCGGATTGCTGGACGTGCCACCATACTGCCAGACCCTCTCTCCCCTCCCCCACCACACATCTTGAGCCAGTGTTTCTTTTGGCATCATTTTGCAGAAGTTGAGCAAATCACCTACATCCCGAATCTGGTCTTCTTGCCCATGAAACAAGATAATTGTATAACAACCTTTCACGCTGTAATGTTCCATGATTCTAAACAGGCTTGGATAAAAGCCTGCACACAGGACTCAACGGAAACACTCATTTAATTAACTGGTAATAATTTACAACCATTTCCCTTCACAGAAGGCATTAGAATTGATCACAGGCAGGAAACTTCTGGCTACTTGATATTCATCTGAGCATGGGATAAGCAAAAGGCTGTAGCATATTAAAAGAAAAAAAAAAAAAAAACACCAACCCTTTATTGGGCAGAGGTAGAAGGTTCACCTAAACTCTATGGTGAGTTGACATCTTCAGCCAGACATCTGTGATACACCTAGATTCTTGGCTAGGTAAGTCCTTTCTATAACTTTTCTAGGTCTTACTCTAGGGATAAGTAACCAAAGAACCTCAAAACATGATAAAGCATTTCACAATTCTCTTCCGGCTACAACCATCAGACTTAAAAATGAGAGCTCAAATTCTTGGAAAGAAAAAAATTCTTTACAGAATTGTACGAATAATCAATAAGGAGGCATGCAGCTGTGTTTGTTAGCAACAGAAATAGCAGTTACTGTGTCATGAACTCACCAGTGTGCAGGGGCCCTGCCAGGTACCTGACCTACACTATTTCTCAGCTTCCCCTTACCCTCCCACAAGGTAAGTAATTCCACCGCCAGTGTACAGACAGGAAAATGGAGGCTCAGTGAGGTTATGGAATTGTCCAGGGTCACCCAGAGTGATGGCCAAGCCAAGATCCAAACTCAGGGAGGCTCCCGCCCCAGCTCCACACCAGCCTCCCTGGAGGCCGCTGTGCCTGCCTCTGCCTGTGGGTTGCCGCAGGTTTGCCTGATGCCTTCTGTTCACTGAACCAGCCTGTCTGGGCTTCGCGGCATGTTAGGTCAATCACATCACCCATCTCCCTGGGAACTCGGGCTGGACTTGTGCCCTCAGCACCCGAGGGCACTCCCTGCCAAATGCCAAGCTTCAATGTTCCAGCCTCCCTTCTTTGCTGCCAAGGCCAGTGGGAGTGGCACAGCCTGATGGTGTCGCCTGATGGCTCTTCACAGGGGCACGTGGCAGGAGCCATGAAGTGTGGCTAGTCTGTGCTGGGGCCGGCAAAATGCAGCGGGTGGCTCAGGTCCCATTAGTCAGCTGCCTGGAGGACCTGAGTCAGGGTCATGTGCTGCACACATTGCCTTGTCGTGGGAAGGAGTTTAAAGGAAAAGGGGGTAAAAAAGGCAAATCCTATGTCCCTGCTGACTTTCTAGTTTCACAATCAGACAAGGTTTGCAAGTTAAAAGCACATTAAAAAGCAAGCACCACAGATTAAAAATGAGAATGGATACAAGTATATGCATGGCTGAGTCCTTTTGCTGTTCACCTGAAACCATCACAACATGGTTAATCAGCTATATTCCAATACAAAATGTGCTTGGTGTTTAAAAAAAAAAAAAAAATAAATGGCATCATGGGTTGATCCACCTGTCCAACTACAGGAAAAAAAAAAAAAAAGATGAGACGATAAGGTGAAACTTATCAAATCTGACTATAGTTTAAAGTGAAGGAAAATACCATCATTTGTCAGTGACTAAGTCCTCATCTTGCTAAGCCCGGACCCTCCGTATAGTTGAAGAGGATGGTAGGGAAAGAGCCCTTGGCTGTGACCACAGCTCCCGTGGCAGATCATCTGGCTTCCACACCTAGACACTAAAGGTGGACTAAGCTTTAAGCCCTTTTCATATCTGAGATTCTACAATTCCAAGCCAGAAACAGGTTTTGAACTCCATGGAGGAAGTAAAGACAACACAAGAGTCTGTCTCTCAAATGCATGTTTAAGCTTCATGATAATTCTTAATTACCAGTGTTGAGCCCCATCGCCAGCTCAACACACCCAATCACTATAAATTTAAAATTATTTCAATTCAGAGCCCATTACCCCTATGCCCTAGTGTAAAATGTGTATCTCCTGGCAAAACTGGAACTCTTTTGCATTAAAATTAGTTTTCCAAAGTCTCTCTGCTCAAAATGAAAAATCAGGAAAAAAATAATCCAGACTGGATCTCTCTTAGGACTAAAGCATTTTTAATGAGCTAAGGATAGAAATGGTCTCCTGTATAAGCGCTATGTGTGTGTGTCTCAATCTTTGACTCCAATGTCCAAGGAATTGAAAATGTCAATTAGATGATGGATGCCTTAAGGCTCTTCAAAACACTCCACTACAATTCCTCCCTCTTCACCTCCTAGGGCGTTCAATTCTGTGCTGGGAGGGCTACCTGACACCTCCTTTATGAATAAGGATGGCGGCTCTGAAAGGATCTGCCCAGCCAAGGAGATCCAGAGCTGCTGCTACTCCAGATGGACAGAAAAGGCTGGGCCGAGCTCTTCTGAGTCAAATGCCCACACTTGAAACCAGCAGAGGACTCTCAGAACAGCACCCTCCAGAACCAAGAAGGCACTTTCTTTCTCCTCCAATAAGGTATCTGCCCCAGCAAGAACCTCATGCCAGACCAGACCCTAAACTGAGAGAGGAACCACAGTAATTGTGCTCCCTACATCAAAGAACACCTCAAAAGTACACATTCGACATGATCTCCACCCCTCTCTTTTCTGTTTTGTAGACCCCTCTAGAAAGCTAATATATGCTATCCTTGCCAGGATGAGATAGTAAGTGAAGGGGACAGGTGACCTTTGCATGTAGCCAGAGGTGAGAAATGCCATCCATGCCCCCCTTCCTGCTCAGAGGCCTCCACAACCCCAAGGGGTGACCTGGGGTGAGCTGTCAGTCCCACAGTGAGCCTCCTCCTGAGGCCACTCTCCCACAAGAACTGAGAAATATTACGAGATGGAGATTCCAAGTTTTTGCCACAGAAGATCTCAGTTTTTTTTTTAAGAAAAGGACATAAATAAAATCAGAACTATTCTACTTTATAATGGAGGAAGAAAGCCAAGCCAAAGCAAGAAGTCAAAACTACATATTTAGCACACGTAAGCATTCAGAACGTTTTATAGACCTGTGTACTTAATTTCTCACCACTCAGGCTCTTGGTCACCTTTAGATGACTGTGGATCTGAAGGAACATTAGAAAATGCAAGCCCAAGGTCTCTCCCAAGGGTTATACTGTGACACTTTGACTCCCTTTGGTCTTCCAGAGGGAAGGAGAGAGGAATGCTGTAAAGAGGTGACATATGTGCCCTACCTAGATACACAGGTAGCAATTTTCCAGATGGGCTAGGGAAGGAGAGCCAGGAAGTATGTGCAAATGCACGGCGACTATTAGGGTTGCACACGGAGGAATGCAGACTGTAAATGAGATGGGTCAGAAACAAGGCTGGAGAGGAAGAGCTATCGGTGGCTTCCTGGCACCCTGGAAAGCTCACCCTTATTCCAAGGGAACGGGGAGCCACTAAGGGCCATCTGCATGTTTCTGCATGTTTCAGGATTATACAAACATGACAAAGCCCTACTGGTATTGGGTAATACGGGGAGAGAGGCTGGTGGTGGGAATGCATAGTTGAAGGCTATTCCAGTGGTCTTAGCAAAGGATGCAGGTGACCTGAGCTAAGCCAGCAACAGAGGGGCTGCAGGAGTGGAGCAGAAAAGGAAAGATAGGGGAGGGAGCAACAGCTAGACTCTGTAATCAGAGGTGGAGTCAAACGTGAAAGAGAAGTGGGCACAGAGAGAGTCTATGAGGCCAATGACAATCATGGTGCCATTAAATAAGATGGTCTCTAAAGAGATGAGCTGATCTAGAGGAAGGAGAGTTCAATGTATGACCATTACCATGTCGACTGAGCACCTACTGGGCACCCTGGTGGTTGTTCAGAAGCTAAGTCATGTCCAACTTTTGGCCACCCTTAACAGCTTCTTAAAGTTTAGATGGAGAAGTAGGAATACCACACAGATAGAAAATACAACCCAGCACACTCTCAATGGAACAGGTAAGGACAACATCAAAAGCACTACTGAGCTCAAGAAAAGGAGCTATCAGAGACTTCCCAGGTGTTAAGACTTCATCCTCCAGTGCAGGGGTTGTGGGTTTGATCCTTGGTCAGAGAGCTAAGAACCCACATGCCTCACAGTCGAAAAATCAAAACATAAACCAAACAACATTGCAGCAAATTTAATAAAGACTTTAAAAATGGCCCACATCAAAAAAAGAGTCTTTAAAAAAAAAGGAGCAATCAGATGACATGATATTATACAGAGAAAATCCTAGACACCATCAGAAAATTACCAGAGCTCATCAATGAATTTGGTAAAGTGGCAAAATACAAAATCAATATATAGAAGTCTATTTCATTTCTGTACACTAGCAATAAAATATCAGAATGAGAACTTAAGGAAACAATACCATTTACCATCATGTCAAAAAGAATAAAATATCTAGCAATAAACCTACATAAGGAAGCAAAACTATAAGATACTGATGAAAGTAATTGAAGACAAAACAAATGGATGAAAAGAGAGCAGTATTGTTAAAATGACCATATTATCCAAGACAATCTACAGATTCAATGCAATGCCTATCAATGGTATTTTTCACAGAGCTATAACAAAAGCTTTAAAATTTGTATGGAAACATTACAGGCCCCAAATGGCCAAAACAATCTTACAAGAGAATAATAAATCCGGAGGAATCATACTGCTTGACTTCACACTATGCTCTAAAGCTACAGTCATCAAATCAGGATGGTACTGGCACAAAACAAGACACATAGATCAATTAAACAGGATAAAACACCCGGAAGTAAATCCATGCACTTATGGTCAGTAATTAATGACAAAGACAAGAAAGAATACACAATGAAGAAAAGACAGTCTCTTCAAATGATGATGGGAAAACTGGACAGCTACATGTAGTAGAATGAAATTAGAACATTCTCTAACACAATACACACCAAAAAAACCTCAAAACGGATTAAAGACCTAAATGTAAGACCAGATACTCTAAAACGCCTAGAGGAAAACATACACAGAACACTCTCTGACATAAATCATGCAATGTTTTTTTTGGATCCATCTTCCAAAGTAATGGAAATAAAAGCAAAAATAAACAAATGGGACATAATTAAACTTAAAAGATTTTGCATAGCAAAGGAAACCATAAACAAAAAGAATCTACAGAATGGGAGAAAATATTTGCAAATAACACTACCATCAATGCTTAATTTCCAAAATACTCAAACAGCTTAGTATCAAAAAACCAACAACCCAACCAAAAAGAATGTAGAAGACCTAAATAGACATTTCTCCAAAGAAGACATACAGATGGCAACAGGTACATGAAAAGATGTTTAGCATCTTTTGCTAAATAATTAGCATCACTAATCATTGCATGCTCAGTTGCTTCAGTCACGTCCAACTCTTTGCAAATCTGTGGACTGTAGCCCACCAGGCTGCTCTGTCCATGGTATTCTCCAGGCAAGAATACTGGAGTGGGTTGCAATGCCCTCCTCTAGGGGATCATCCCAACACAGGGGTCGAACCTGTGTCTCCTGTGTCTCCTGCACTGCAGACAGATTCTTTACCACTGAGCCACCTGGAGAAATGCAAATCAAAATTATATAATGATGTATCACCTCACACTGGTCAGAATGGTCATCATTAAAAAGTCTATAAATAATAAATGCTGGAGAGGGTGTGGAGAAAAGGGAAACCTCCTACACTCTTGGCAGGATTGTAAATTTGCACAGCTACTATGCAAGTTCCTTGCTTCCCTTGTGGCTCAGCTGGTAAAGAATCCACTTGCAATGTGGGAGACCTGGGTTTGACCCCTGGATTGCGAAGATCCCCTGGAGAAGGAAAAGGCTACCCACTTCAGTATTCTGGCCTGGGGAGTTCTATACAGTCCATGGGGTTATAAAGAGTTGGACACAGCTAAGCAACTTTCACTTTCACTTTTCATGGGTATTCCTTAAAAAAATAAAAACAGAGTTACCATATGGTCCAGCAATCCCATTTCTGGGTATATATCTGGGGAAAACTACAAATTGAAAAGATACATTCACTCCAATGTTCATAGCAGCATCATTAATGATAGCCAAGACATGGAAGCAATGTAAATGTTCATTGACGAATGGATGAAGAAAATGTGGTGTATACATACATAATGGAATATTATTCAGACAAAAAAAGAATGAAAGAATGAAATAACGTCATTTACAGCATTATTTACATGGATAGATCTAGAGATTATACTAAGTCAGACAGAGAAAGACAAATATTATATGATATCACTTAAATGTAGAATCTAAAAAAAAATGATACAAATGAACTTATTTATAAAACAGAAACTGACTCACAAACACAGAAAACAAACTTATGGTTACCAAAGAGGAAAGGTGGGGAGATAAATGAGGAGTTTGGGATTAGTATATGCATGCTACTGCTGCTGCTGCTAAGTTGCTTCAGTTGTGGCTGACTCTGTGCGACCCCAGCGATGGCAGCCCACCAGCCTCCCCCGTCCCTGGGATTCTCCAGGCAAGAACACTGGAGTGGGTTGCCATTTCCTTCTCCAATGCATGAAAGTGAAAAGTGAAAGTAAAGTCGCTCAATCATGTCCGACTCCTAGCGACCACATGGACTGCAGCCCACCAGGCTCCTCCATCCATGGGATTTGCCAGGCAAGAGTACTGGAGTGGGTTGCCATTGCCTTCTCCAATATGCATGCTACTATATATAAAATAGATAAGAAAACAAGGACCTACTGTATAGCACAAGAAACTATATTCAATATCTCTTAATAACCGATAATGGAAAATGATAAATATCCATATATATATATGGATAAATATACATATGTATTTATAATTGAATCACTTTTCTGTATACCTGAAACCAACACAACATTTTATGTCAACTCTAGTTCAATTAAAAAGAGAGTGAGAGAGGCGCAATCACTGGGCTAGGACAGAGCTTCACCTGAGTTGAGGCCTGAAGACAAGCTTCAGTAAGTGGGAAAGGAGATCCTTTTGAGTCAGCAGCACATCATGAGCAGAGATAGAAACAGTATCAGAACATATACTAACCCAGGGTGGATGGGGAAGTGTTCATACAGAGGAATAAGAGAGAAGGTTAGAGGCAAAAACTGTAGAAACAGCTGCCTTTAGAGAATTTTAACCTTATTAGAGAAGAGTTACTAGAAGTTTTGATTATGTAAATTGATGGAGAATAATATGTAAAAGAGGTTATTTTGTCTACTAGACCAATGAATGGGGGAAGAATATGATCCAGAAATATGAAAGGTTTCTTAACGGTGGAGTCAGTAGAAATTAAAATCATACAAAGCAAACACAAGCAGTAGGAAGGCCAAAGGAATATTGAATTAGAGGCCTAGGTGACCTAGATCAAAGGTTAGCAGACTATGGCCTACAGGTCAATTTCAGCCCATTGCTTGTTTTTCTAAATAAAGCTTTATTGAAACACAGTGACCTTCATTTTTGTTTACATATTATTTATGTCTGCTTTTGTGCTTCAAGGGCAGAGACGAGTGGTTATGACTGAGACCTTACGACCCACAGAGCCAAAAATACTTACTGGCTGGCCCTGTACAGAAAAAGCCTCCCAGCCTCTGTTGCCATTAATCAAGCAGGGAACTCAGGGGGAAGGAACACATTTTAGAAGGAAGGAAATGAGTTCAAATTTGGACACAAAGGAACCCAAATAGAAACATCTGGCAAGAAGACAGAACTAAAGACAAACTGTGGAGTGAGGACCAGGCTGGAGTTCTCATCTAGGAATCTTTCTCAAAAGGTGATCACCAAGAGCCTTTAACTTTTTAAAAAAGAGCACAGGAAAGGAAGAAATAAGAAAGCAAATTCATTTTACAAGGCGGAAGAAAGAAAACCAGAGATGCCATCTGAGGATGGGGGGATTTGCCCAAGTGTGGTTTCATGGGAGGAAGCAGCCTCAGAAAAGAAGCCATAAGCTGCAGAGGTGAAGGAAGATAAGGCACTTTTAATGGGATGCCAGGCTTGGGAACCAGAAAGTAACAGTGGGGCTTCTCCCATGGTACCCACTCCTCCTAAGCAGTTCCGTTGGAAAGGCCCTCCTCATACTTACCTAAAGTCAATTTATACCACTGAATCTTCTACCTGAAAGTTTAATTCCCCTCTAAAATTTAACCTGCCAAGATAAGCAGGGTGGGGAAAAGGAGAGTGCACAGCACTGAAGCAAGAAGGAACATGTAGTTCAGTTATATATTTTAATTAAGCAGGAAGGTAAAGCTGGAAATTCAAGCTGTGCCTTGGATGCCAAGTTGAGATTTTAAATTTAAGAAAAATTAGACTAGCAATAGTAAAGGAGAACAGGCTGGGAGACAAGTTAGAGGCCTGGGGGAAGAGGACACAGTTAAGAGTTTGTTCCAGTGGTACAGGTCAGTGACGGAGGAGACAGGAAGGAAATAGTGCAGAAGGAGCTCAGTATGGCTTGGGGGCTAAGGGCTAGGGACGATGAAAAACCAAAAAGGGTTCCAGGATCTGAAACCTTGGAAGACTTATCCTGGAAGAAGTAAGACAGTTTAGAAGGTCACTTGGCTTTGTTGTTAAGTTGCTAAGTTGTGTTGGACTCTTTGCAACCCCATGGACTGCAGCATACAAGGCTTCCCTGTCCTTCACTATCTCCCAGAGTTTGCTCAAACTCATGTCCATTGAATCAGTTGGTTTAGGATGACTAATTTTTAAGTATACTGATTTTTTTGAGAAGACATTGAGGTAGAAATGTTTGACAAAAAGACAGAAGGGGTCTGCAACTTAAAACAAAGGGCAAGACAGAGTGATAGGTGTCATCCATACACTAAGGATAACTGAGCCTCAGGACAGACCCCGCCAAGGACAGAGGGTGAAGTTCATAAAGCAAAGTCAAGAGGCAAAGCTATGTTTAGAGAACAGGAGACAACAAAGCCAGCAAAAGAGAAAAAAGAGAGTACAGAAAGGTACTTCATCTATCTTGGGTACTCTGAGAAATTTCACACATTTTTTTCCATGTATCTTCACAACTGCCTTCTGAGTAAGGGAAAGAATAGGACCATTGTCCCCACTGTACTGCAGAGACACCCAGGGTAAATCACTTTAAATTGGCAGGCTGAACTCGAGATGGATTTTAGGTCCTCAAATGCCATTCCCACCATCCTGTGGATGGAATCCTAATATACTTATGACTTTCAATAAACCCGATTAATATTTGCCCAAGAAGCTTTCCTAAAGTTCACCTGTCCTATTCTCTTATTAAATTAACTTTGCCAACTCTTAGAAACTACACAGCTTCAGCTGAAAGCCCCAACTAGGGCTTCAGCCAGGGGAGAGCCTGAGGGCAGACCAGTCTCTGAACATCATGTAGAGGTAAAACCAGAACTGCTCTCAGATGTAGCTGATTGGTAGGACTCTGGGTGGAATGTTAAGCCAAAGGCTGAGCTGAGGGCACTGTAGAACTTGGGAAAAAAAGGAGAGAGGCCTGAAACAGGATGACCACCACCCACCTCTCACTTCAGATCCACCAGAGGTACTTCAACTAGGACTCTGGAGATTTTTTGCTAAAATGAAAAACCCACCCCACATTCTTTTTTGTCATGTCACTTGACTCTAATCTAAACACATCCCTGGGCCCTAGAATCTGCCTTCTCCTAAAGCAGCAAACAAGGCCCCACCAGCCCTTGCCTTTTCATGAGGAGACATTTTCTAAGACTCATCCTATCTCTTTCGCCTAACCACAATTTCAAGTTCTTCATTAATCAGTTCAAGGGTCTTCTGAGGGCCGTGAACTACGCTTATGCTGCTATAATGTCAGTTACAGGACACTAAGCATTTACCAAAACCCACAAAACTTTACAGCACAGTGAACTTGAATGGATGCAATTAATGAAATAAAAAGCATTTGGGGATCAAGTGATCCCTAGATGGAACACAAACTGCAATGTAAGAATCAAGGATACTCAAAACTATGAAATAACCTCACTGAGGGAGGGAGGGAAAAGGCACTGACCTAGTGACTTTGGAAATGAGTGAGGACTCTAAGACTAAAGCAAAAGGAACTTCACATAAGCACAGAACCCTAGCTGGAAAAGTTGAGGGTTGGAGGTGGGGTGGTACCAGTTAATCATTCTAAAGCCACATGTGAGTAAATGGATGATGGGTGGTGGGAAGAAGTTCTCACCGTTAGAATTTGTAGACAAGAGACAAGTAAGGGAGAAAGGCTAGAACGATCCGTGTAGCATACTGAAGTTGAAGGCATCAGTGCGAACTCATATTTGGCTTACCACAGATACATATACATAGACAGAGAGAGATAAATGCTTACAGATATGTGGATATGTAAAGTGAAACTGTTAGTCACTCAGTTGTGTCCGACTCTTTGTGACCCTATGGACTGTGTAGCCCACCAGGCTCCTCGGTCCATAGGATTCTTTAGGCAAGAATACTGAAGTGGGTAGCCATTCACTTCTCCAGGGGATCTTCTCAGACCAGGGATCAAACCCGGGTCTCCTGTATTGCAGGCAGATTCTTTACCATCTGAGCCACCAGGGAAACCTCTGTATATTTAAGGCTTGGTATAAATACATCTCTCCTTGTTCTGTCAGCTGAGAGGACCTAAATGCAATGACACTCCATTAGCAACAAGAATACCCAGTGCCCAGAATGTGGTTTCTAATACCATTCTCCAAAAAAAAAGGAACCAGCGCTCCTGGGGAAATGGTTGATTCTATGGCTGGAGCAATAAATATACAAAATAAGCCTGGACCATTTGTAGTGCTCAAAACATAAAACAAACCCACAATGATGGGGTTATGTCACCAAGAGACACAGGAGCCTACTCAAAGAGCTCCCAAAGACTGAAGCTGGACAGTTTGTATGACCAAATAATGGAGTGTTGGATTGTAAGCTAAAGTACAAAATAAATATCCACAAGTTCAACTGACCTAAACAAAATGTTGAACAAACAAACAAACAGGGGAGGGGCAAATCTCACAAGCAGAACACCGTACATACTTCTTCCTGCCCCTCAGCCCAGGAAATGGAACCTAACTCTCCAACCGTACATGTGGGCTGTACATAGTGACTCCCTTCCAAAAAGTACAGGAAGGAAGCGGGGGGGGGGCGGTAAGTGCAACCCCATGGGAAAACCTGACAAACACGAGCTCATCCATGCAATCAAGGTTCCCATCAGCATTAATAATGCATTTGCTAGTATGTGTGCGTAGAATGCATGCTGATGTAATTAATGTGATGTAATAACAGACTGTAAAGCAGAGACATTACTCTGCCAACAAAGGTCTGTATAGTCAAGGCTATGGTCTTCCCAGTGGTCATGTACGATTGTGAGAGCTGTACCATAAAGAAGGCAGAACGCCAAACAATTGATGCCTTCGAACTTTGAGCTGGAGAAGTCTCCTGAGAGTCCCTTGGACAGCAAGGAGATCAAACCAGTCAATCTTAAGGGAGATCAACCCTGAATATTCACTGGAAGGACTGATGCTGAAGCTCCAGCATTTTGGTCATCTGATGCACACAGACAACTCATTGGAAAAGTTTCCGATGCTGGGAAAGATCAAGGGCAGAAGGAGAAGAGGGTGTCAGAGGATGAGATGGCTGGATGGCAATGAACATGAACTTGCGCAAACTCCAGGAGATGGTGAGGGACAGGGAGGCCTGGCTTGCTGCAGTCCACGGGGTCACAAGGAGTCAGGCACAACTGGGCAACTGAACAACCACCACAGACTGTTCGTTATCTCTGGTCTTCCTCCCCACAGCCCATCACCTCCGTCTACATCAGACAAACCCAAACTGAAGGATATTCCACAAAACACCTAACTAGTACTCCTCAAGTTTTTAGTTCATCAAAAACAAGACAAATCTAAGAAACTGGAACTGTCTTGAGGAGCCTAAGGAGATGTGACAACTAAATATAATATAGCATCCTGAATGGGATCCCAACACAGAAAAAGGACACTAGGTAGAAACTAAAGACATCTGAACAAACTATGGACTTTAGTTAGCAGTAATGTATCATTATTGGCTCATTATCTGTGATAAAAATATGATGCTGATGTAGGATATTAAAAGAGGAAACTGGGTATGAGCTGTGTGGGAACTCTATTTTCATAACTTTCCTGGAAATCTGGAACCATTCTAAAATAAAGTGTCTATTTAAGAAAAATAGCTTTTAAATAAAAAGTGCTTCCATAGAGCCCTGATTCCAGGTAACCTCTAGAGAAATCTGAATTAGGAACAATACTACAGGTGAGAAATGTGGACCCTGCAATATACAGATAAAAAGCCAGCCAGAGGCAGCAGAGCAAAAGGACCTGACTTTTTTAGGTTGTGAAGGTAGCTTTGCCCTATCAACGTTAAGTGAGTCTTGTTTCCAAATTTCCCCATCTTGCGAGGGGTGCACCCACCCCAGGCTGAGCCCATTTTTTCATACTGCAGCCTTTGGTGTTTGTCCATCCTCCTGGAGAAGGCCCCCACTGAGAACCCAAGACTGATCTTTTAAGAAGCACTCCCATTCATTCCTTTTCTCTAGATTGTTTTCAGACGAGCTGTTGGTGAAGGGTCTTCCCTTAAGCCAGAAGTGGAAGGAGAGAGAGTGAGAGAAAGAGACAAGGAGAAAGACAGGTGGAGAGAGACAAAGAGAAAGACAGAAAGAGATAAAGACAGGGAGATATAGAAAAAGAAAGAGAGAGAGACCAAGGGGCCAGGAAAGAAGGGAAATGAACCGCTCACTGCCTCCAACCAACATCTAACAACGAGGTTTTATTTTTTTGGCACTAACACTGTGTAACGCAAATGATGTCATGCCCATTACACTATCTGATTTCACAAAGAGCTGCAGAAAATCTGAACAGGAACTCCTCATCCAAAAAAAAAAAAAGATAACAACTTGGGAACAAGTTTTCAAGACACCTCAGTTTTTCATTTTTCTCCCCAGTGCTAAAGGAGTAAGGGCTGCAAGAACTTCTCTAGGCCCCTTGAGCCATAGTCTCCTGATGTACTTAGTACAAATACAGGCCCCAAGCCCAGTAAACCAGCCTCCCATGTAACAAACCCCTCGGGTGACTGACTGATGCACACTAAAGCTTGGCAACCCCTTAAGTAGTTCTTCCTCCCCTCTTCTCACCACTACCTCCCTTCCCTCTGCTTATCCTACAATCTAAGAAACTGTGAAGTTTGCTTTTATATAGTAAGTGAAGTCGCTCAGTCGTGTCCAACTCTTTGTGACCCCATGGACTGTAACCTGCCAGGCTCCTCCATCCATGAGATTTTCCAGGTAAGAATACTGGAGCGGGTTGCCATTTCCTTCTCCATTTATATAGTAAGGTTCTCAAAAAATATAAATTTCTGTTTGCATGTTATATCATATTATCTATGCACCAGTTGTTTGAAAACAGCTCTATTTTTTTTTTTTACTGAGAACTTTCTCACCCTATTATGCCTCCTATCCAATTTTTAAACTTTCAATCCACTTTGTTTTGTTGTTTAGTTGCTAAGCCGTTCCGACTCTTCTGTAACCCCATAAACTATAGCCCATCATGCTCCTCTGTCCATGGGATTTTCCAGGCAAGAATACTGGAGTGGGTGGACATGTTAGTTGCCACTAAAATTTTGACTTTTCCAGAGAAACAGTTCCTATAGCTAATACATTAGACAGCGCTGTCAGCTGCACAACCTGTGTAAACCCCAAAATCACTGCACTGTACACTTTAAAAGAATAACTTTTATGATTTGCAAATTATACTTCAATTATAAAGAGCATATATTTACAACTGAATAAACAAAAAAGTAACAGTTTAAGTGGATGTATATGAATAAGCTATTGTTTGTGGTTATCCCTGCCAAGAATTCCACCCTTAACTCCAACAATTTAGAGTCAATAGTTAATCTCAAATATGACAAGTATTAGACATATGTTTTACCAAGAGTACTGTGTTATGAAAATTACACATCAAATAAATTCTGTTAAACACACCTATTCATTCGTTTGTTCTTGCTGTTGTTTAGCTGCTCAGTCATGTCCGACTCTTTGTGACTCCACGGGCTACAGCCCGCCAGGCTCCTCTGTCCATGGGATTTCCCAGGCAAGAGTACTGGAGTGGGTTGCCATTCCCTTCTCCAGAGGATCTTCCCAACCCAGGGATCGAATCTGTATCTCCTTCTTGGCAGGTGGATTCTTTACCACTGAGCCACCTGGGATATTTACACTAATTACATATTTTTACAGTAAAGTAGCAAAATATATGTCTGATATACTTAATATCTGCATCCCCTACTAATAGAGTAATTATTTTAAAAATTCAAAACTACAGATTGGTTGGCTAATGGTCTATCCTGAGGTCTAGACACCTGATTTCTTCATTTCATTCTGTAATTTCAGTTAATATAAAGTAACTGCTAGGTTAATGTACCATTCTTGAGTAAAGATTATGACTTTGAACAATATTCACCATCCTTTCCCAATACTACTGATTTTATAGAGCCTAATGACATAGCTTTAGGAACTGTAACCACTTGCTAAATAAATATTATTTCTAGATTTCGAATTTAAAAGTCATCAATCTTCACTGCAGTGGACAGGAAAAGGTCTTTGTTTTCCAAATACCCCCAATGACTTTTGGAAATATTTACTGATACAAACTGTTTACAATTGTAACGTGAAAAAAAAACCAAAACATAGTATTTTATAGTTGATTTGAAAGCCAAATGCCCAAGAAAAGAACAATGTTGGCAATCATATTTATCAATATGTACTACATTCCACAAAATACAGTTTACAGGAAGTTATATAGTAAAAATGCAAAATATAAACAGGTAAAAAGAATAGAATGGAGAAAATGAAATAGACAGTCAAGGCTGGAGTCAAGTTTAAATGTAAATAGTTTAATTTTTATTGAAGTTGAGCCAAAAATTTCAATCCAAATTTCTGAAGCAAAGCAGAATGAGAACCAAGATCACAACCATGAATCACATTAACCATAATAAACCACACCAGTTTCTGAAAAGGAGCAGAACTTGCAAGGCTCTTAGGGCTAAGGAAATGTCTCGAATGCAGTGGCTCTCCATTGTGGTCCCCAGACTGCACCAGCTGTTGGTCGTGTCTGACTCTTGGGACCCTTAGACTGTAGTCTGCCAGGCTTCTCTGTCCATGTGATTTTCCAGGCAAGAACACTATAGTGGGTTGCCATTTCTTTCTCCAGGAGATCTTCCCAACCCAGGAATCAAACTCGCATCTCCTGCATTAGCAGGCAGATTCTTTACCACTGAGAGCCATCAGGGAAGCCCAGGCCACATCAGTACCACCTGGGAATTTCTCAGAACTGCACACAGTTAAGCACCCCACTCCCCTTAACCTGTCAATCAGAAATTCTGGGGATAGGCCCAGCAATCTGTACTTTAAGAAGCCCTCCAGGTAATACTGACACAGGCTAAAGTTTAAGAACCACTGTTTCAGTGCATCGTCATATATGATCCGCTGAAAGTGGTTACAGACTTGCTCAGAAATATCTCAATGACTCTACAGTACATTTTGCACAGCAAATTCTAAGAAGCAGCTTTCTTCTAAAGCTGATTTACAAAACTCAAACCGCATGGCCAAGTACACAGCTAGGATGTCAAAAGGAAGCATGGGCCCAAGTATGTTTCCAGGGTCTGGCACATATTAGATAGGCTTCCATCCATTTTCTGAATAAATAAATAATGAATAAATGCATACATATTATTAAATACCCTTCAAAAAATTCCCCATAAGCACCAATTACTATCAATTGTGCTTTGGATGCCTATATCAAACATACAATTTCAAAGATGGCAAAAAGATCTTATGAATTTATTTGCAGGAGAGAAATCACCATTTATAAGGAAATATCTTTCTATTAATATTTAAAATTTTTTTACACATTTCGAGAATGTTCAAACCTCCACAGCACGCTCCCCTTGTTAGCTCCAGTCAGGAGGTAATGGGTATCTAGTTTTATAGATGGAAGATCTCTACAGGAGGGTGACAGGAGCTGCCAACGGGCACATCAGCATGAAGTCCTCTGACCTCTGGCCCAACTGTTCCTCCTTTGTTGCTTCATAAACATCCATGTGTCTGCTGAGCAGAGACTCCATAAAGTCAGCTCTGCCTTTAAAGATTTTCCTGACAAATCAGTCAGGCTGAGGGCCATCAGCAGGAAGTCTTCTTCCTGGTCGGGACACACACCAGGCTCAAAGGCAAGATCATCTTGGAGGCACAGTTTCCTTTTTTTTTTTTTCCCCATAACAAGAGGCAAAAGGTGACATCTGTCAGGAACCTCCAGCAGATGCTGGAACTTGAATGGGTTGGCATGCCCATGCCGGGGTGAGCCTGGATTAAAACCTTGCCCTTCAGCCAGGTTGGGTCACAGGCCCATTATGACTCTCTCCCTAGAAAATCCCAACTGTGCATCCTATTCCCGAGCTTGGGTTTAGAGCCTCTCTATCTGAGTAACACATTATTTGCAGTTATAACAAGAAAGTCACAAGCAGGACAAATCTGCTCTGAGCCTTCTCATTCCCTGTACAGTGATTCCAGGTCACAAAACTCCCAACAGGAGTCAGAGTTAGCGCCCATTCATCCAGTGAGTCATCCAGCAAGCACTGATTGAGCACCTACTGTATGCTAGGCACCAGGATGGGTGGCAAAAATAGGGAAATCACAGGAAGAGAACAGCACAAAGGGCAGCCTGGCCACGCGGTGCCTGTTGCATGCACCCTCACCCACCGTGACCTCACCTGCTATGACCTTGATGGCAGTTACATCAGGGCTGACCTCTGACACACAAACGCACACACACACACACACTTGTAATGCAGGAATTGCACCATCTTGGATTCATTTTCCTGGTGCATGTCCTCCAAGGAAACTGAGTCAGATGTGGACGTTTAGACTGGGGCAGAGGCAGACACGTCACTTTGAGAACCATTAGCTGACTCGATCCCCTCCCTGTGGATGTAAGGTAAGCCTTCTTCAACTTCTCATCTCCTTTCTCCACTGTTCTTTGTCATATATATTTTGTCATATTTTCTGCTTTCTTGTAGCCCTAGGTCCCCAATCTGCCAAAGTAGGAGAAAATCATGCTTACAGGCCTTGGGTCACCAGTTCCATAAGCAGAGAAAGAATAGACCAGTGGAGGATGTAGGCAACTGGATATAGTCAGGAAAACAGAATTCCCTACTCAAAATATTTAACTCAGGAATTTTACTTTTAGTCCATCTTACCACTGCTACCTTAGAGAAGGGAAGTGAGATCATACCAAAACGACTACCTCCTTAGACAGAGAGGTACTTTCAGTGGATTTGAGGCCAAAGTTCCACGGTCCTCTGTTTATCACCATTACACTAAGAGCCCAAGAGTCCTGGATGCCTCAACTACTACTACTACTACTACTAAGTCGCTTCAGTCGTGTCCGACCCTGTGCGACCCCACAGACGGCAGCCCACCAGGCTCCCCGGTCCCTGGGATTCTCCAGGCAAGAACACTGGAGTGGGTTGCCATTTCCTTCTCCAATGCGTGAAAGTGGAAAGTGAAAGTGAAGTCACTCAGTCGTGTCCAACTCTTAGTGACCCCATGGACTGCAGCCTACCAGGCTCCTTCATCCATGGGATTTTCTGGGCAACAGTACTGGAGTGGGGTGCCATTGCCTTCTCTGTGGATGCCTCAAAGTCTTTGGCAATTGGGGCAAGTATAAATATTTGCATAAACATGGACTAGAGAGTGGTTGAAGGATCAATGGATGTATAAGAAGGGTCCACATTAGTTATAGTCTGGGTATAAGCTTCCTTGCCTAATTCATATCATATCCCCAAAGCAATTAGCAGTAAAGTTGATATGACTAATACTCATGTCCTCATATCCAGGAAATCCATGAATTCTGAGGCGACAGTCTCCAAAATGCCAGAGGCCAAGCTGGATTCACGTAAAGTAGTTGCCAGCCAGTCTGCAACTTCCGCTAACTTTTTCAAGGACTCCGGGTGAACAAGTGAATTACAAATTATTTTCCTCCTAAATTGGAATTGAGTTCCTCTCGTTTTGCTTACTACTTATTATCTTTGCTCAAGGAAATAAAGATTAAAAAAAGGATACATGGCCACGAAAAGAGTTTTTCCAAAGTAATCACTGGTCTAGTAGTTTTGCATAAAATATCTTCAGAGTTTTATGAGTCTTTCCTTATTGTAAAAAAGGCCAAACTTTTAGCAATATGCTAATTCTTTGCATCTCAGTAAATGGGAACAACAGAAACGAAGTAACCTAAAACTCAGTAAATGCAAATAACAGAAACTAATAATCTAGAATTTCCAAAGGTGTGCAAGGTGTACCTTCTACACATTATGGAAGGACCAGGACATTCTGCAAAGAATTCTGCCATCACTGTCTCACCTCCTGACAGTTTGGGAGGCAACATATCATCATCATTCCCTTCTACTGTTTGGGAAATTGAGGTGAAAGGTCAGGCAGAAACTGTCAAACAAGGCTTCATAACTCCCAAGGTTCAGTCCCTCTACTTAACCCTGATCTTCTTTCCCTTCGTTTTCTGTCATTAACACCCCTACCTTTACTGTCCCTGCCTGAAATGGCCTTTCTTCTGAACTCCTGTAGATCTGCTGTCCAAACAATGTGTCTGTCCATTAGTCATGTCAAGCCTTGCAATTTACATCTTGCATAATTACCTAACTTTTCCTGGGTTTATGTCTTGTTTCTTCAACTAAATTCAAAGCTATTAGGAGTCAAGGTGCAAGTCTTATGCATCTTTTTGTCATCATACCACCCAGCACATGGTAGGAGACGAAAAACTACATGTGATTTGCTTCTATTTTTTCTCATCTTAGAAGTTATAACTACAGTTTAAAAATCAAATGCAGATATATATAAAGTTGGAAATGAAACTTTAGGTGGAATTCAAGTGTATACAATTTAGCATCAATCTATTGCTTTCCTTAGCATGAGAAAATACTTAAATTTATCTTAGCACTTTCAGATCTTTTTGTTAATTACCCATCCTTTTATTCAGTGAAATATATGGGTTATGTACTTCTTTCTACCCTCTCTGCAGAAAGTAGCAAACTAAAAATTGACTTTTAAATAGATGACCCAGAACCATCACACTAAACTCAATAGCAAAATGTGAAATATCTCTGAAAAGTATAAAGTAGTATCATAAATTATATTCATTGTCTAAGCTTTCTTATTTTCCTCCTTAAAGAGATGCAAACCCAGACTTTCCCCCACACTTTAAATAAAGGCATTCCAACAGGTGTCTTCAGAGACACGGAGGGGAGATGCCCCTGCATCCAGGCAGATCGCCCAAAACATCTAGACACACACCTATCTATCATGTTCTTAAACATCCAAATACAGTTTTATTCTACATATTGACCTGTGATTCAGAGTAAATCGTACAAGTTTGTCCAAGTGGAATCAAAGTCCCTTTTCTACAGTTTTCCTTATGGGTTGCCCTCCAGTCTACTGGTTGTCTCTGCCAGGCCACTTCTGCCACCCACTCCTGTGACCACACCCTGGAACTGCTCTGTCCTGGGATTGACACCACTCCCCAGCCTTTTCCCACTGCCTCCATTCTTTGAGCACACAGAGCACTTCAAGGCCATGAACTGTTCCCTTTCAACCTGCGAGGGCACCTCCTGGCCACATTTCCTTCCCAATTCTTGCCAGCACCCCTGTGTCCTCACATCTTCCTTTTCTGCTACATCTGATGACAAAACCCCACCCTGGACCACCCTCCTCATCTGCTTCCTCTCCTCCTGCACACTGGCTAAGGAGTCACATACATGTCGGGGCCACTAAACGTTCAGAATTTCTAATCTCAAGCCCCAACACCTCTTCACCTTTCTTTCACCCTTCTTTGTTAGCTCGTCTCTCATTTTCTCCAGTGACTGGATAATTCCAAATAATCTCCAATCTCTTCAAATGCTCAAATCCATTCTACCTTGACTGCTACTTCATCAAACACTTAGAGTGGCCAGGAGTTGGGTATCTCAATGACAAACCTCTCAAAAGGCTCCCTGCCCCCAACCACCAGCTTCAGATGCCACCTTCAGAGCTCCTCCTCTCAAGTCTTTCCTAGGAATGTATTCTTCCACTTCTGATATTCCCTAGGACTGTTCTCTATCCACTGCCTTCTTCATTCTCTGTTCTCCTTGAGCATCAAAATATTCACACTGGTTCTAACTACCACCTCTATTTGGGTGATTCCTAGGTTCCTGTCTCCAGCCACCCATCTTCCCAGAGCTTCAGAATCACATTCAATTGGCTGGTAGACACTTCAAAATGAACACACCACCTTGGCTCCCACACCAATTCTTTCTCCTACATTCCCTAGATCCATTAACACCACTAGAATTTTAGAGGTCATCCTGGTCTCTTCCATCTCATCCATTCCCCATAGCCCATTGATCAAAATCACATAAGCTTCCCATCATGGGAATTTCTCATATCTATCTTCTTTCCAGCCCTAATTTCCATTGCTTTCCTACATGGCTGATCCTCCACTGTGACAGCTTCCTGTCATTTAGCCTCAAACCTATGATCCACCAAGCTGCCGTGGCAACCCCCCATAAGGCAAATCTGACTATTTACACTTTGAGTTAAATTCTTCAGTGACGAGTTTCCCTGGTAGCTCAGAGGTAAAGAATCCGTCTGCCAATGCAAGAGACACAGGTTCGATCCCTAGTCCCGGAAGATCCCACATGCTGCAGAGCAACTAAGCCTGTGTGCCACAACTATGGAGTCTGTGCTCTAGAGCCAAGGAGCTGCAACTACTGAAGCCATTCACCCTAGAGCCCAGGCTGCTGCAAATAGAGAGCAGCCCAGGCTCACCGCATCTAGAGAAAATTTCATGTAGGAACAAAGACCCAGCACAGTCAAAACTAAATGTTTTAAAAAAGCATTTCTTCAGTGGCTCCCCATCTACTAGAGCATATATCTGAGCTTCACATAGTATATCTGACTCTTCATGGTCTGGCCTCCAACTACACCACTCCCCTTATAGCCCTTGATCCCCACCCCATGCTTCATATTCAATTAATGTCAAAAGGCTTGCACTTACCAGCATACACAGGATGTTTAATGCATTAACACTCATGCTATTCTCTCAGCCTACAAACAATGGCCGCCTTCTCTCCAACCCATTCATCATGTGACTAAGTCCTACTCATCATTCAAGACTCAGTTCAGGTGACTTCTCCACAACGACGCACATGAGGTAAAGAGCTGTTTTCTGTGATCTCCCAGCTCCTTGTCAGCACTCATCATCTGGTGCTGACATTGCCTGTGCTCACGTCCACATTCCCTTCTACATGATACGCGTCTCTAAGGCTGGGACGCATCTTCTACCTCTGGGAATTAGCTCAGTACTGGTGCAAAAGGGTCATCAATACACGCTGTGGCTTCAACAGGACACATGTCTTCAGCCATGCTGGCCCGAGCAGCCCAGGAAAAGGGAACTTCGTTTCCTTCTGTGGTGATCGCTATACAGTGTTCATGGGAGGAACATTTGATTATTCCACCTCCTCTGTGTCAGAGTCACATGAATCCTGACTTTTGCAAGGCTGTGATAATGTCTGTGATCACTCAAGACTGAGTAGTCTGTCCTCAAAAACTCTCTAGAAGTTAAGCTGGTTTCTTTCTCTTAGGCTAGGCTAAATGGAAATCAGTGAACAACATTCCTCAAAACAGCAAAATGTTCAAATAATCGAGGGTTTTTGAACAAATGAACATCCTTTGAATTTCTCAGCTTTCTCATTTCCCTTGGCCTCTTTGTCTTCTTTTAAATAATACAGTGATTTGTCTTAAAAGGAACTGATCCTTTGAGCACATTCAATTTTATTTTCTGATTAATTCCCTGACACTAGTACAGATTCTGAGACTGTATAATTTCACCAGGAACCCTTTCTCCTTAAAGTTTTATATCACTAAGTGAATACATGCAGTAAAACTCAAAAAAAAAAAAAAAAGATCAACATAATCATAAAAGTGATCAAGAAATATGGCATGTTTCTTCATTTTCAAAGGTCTTTCTGAAAATGAGTCAACTTGATTTAGTTTTGTATTCCACACACGAAAATGTCCTTCTCTTGTCCATGAGGTAAGCATTATTATTCCCATTTTGCAGGATGTAAAAATCAAGGCTCAAAAATTTAAATACCTTGTACAAGCAGTGACCATGGGTTTCCATCCCTATCTACCTGCTCCAAAGCCCACATTCACAACATAAGGTTCAGCTGCCTCTTTTCAAAAGAGGCCATAAAGGGTATAAAATGAGCCCCATTGCGATGAAAGGAGACAGAGTTGAGAGTTTTAGAAAAGAGTCCACAAATAATTAACTCCCTGAAATTCTAATGTTTCACTGAGAAGTAAAAGTTCATTGGTAAAATAAACTTGTAATGTGGGTCAGGAACCCACTTGGCCTACACTATACCCACTGCGATTATTATCTAGGCCAAACAACCTTCGCTGTCCACTCTCTTACAAGCTTTCCACACATTACTCCGAATTACAGGCCCTCTATTCTCTGCCTCAATAATGAAGCACCCTAATAAGACAAAGATACAGGAAGGTCAAAGCAGAATTCAGTGTCCTTCACCCTCAAGCTCACATCCCTCCTCTTTAAAAGGGTTAAACTGAAGAATGTCTCCAGGCACTGTTTTAAACAGAGTGGGGAAAGAAGCTTCTACTATGAAATCATAGCCTCCATAATTCAAAGAAGGTCCCAACTACCGTAGCCTCTGAATTGGACTTCAGAAGCCATTCAAATGGGAGTCACCTATGGCCTCCTGGGGTCTCTATTTTTCCTGTCATGACCTCTTATTTTTATTTAATTTTTTTTTAATTGGAGTATAACCACTTTGCAATGTTTATTAATTTCTGCTATACAACAATAGCAGAAATATAGATCAGTTATATGTATACATATATCTCCTCCCTCTTGGACCCTCCCTCACACCCCCACCCCCTCCCTCCAGTTCATCACAGAGCACCGAGCTGAGCTCCCTGTGCTATACAGCAGATTCCTACTAGCTATGTATTTCACACACAGTAATATATTTATGTCAAACCTAATTGCCCAATTCATCCCACCCTCCCCTTCCCCCCAACCCCATGACCACACACACGTCTGTGTCTCTTTAATCGTGGAATGACTCATATACTTCCCTGTGCCTGGCAGCCACAGGTGAATCTTTGTGCAGGATGAACTGCACAGGTCTGTCACTTTTCTTCTTTCTGAACAATCATTCCAATACCCCTCCCCCGCCCCAGCCCTCGATGATACTGGCATCCCAGGAAGTCAGTGTTAGAAGTTGCTGTCCCACAATGCAGTAGTCTAGTGAGTCCCATGGTACCATAAGGTAGCTCGAGTTTCCTAGCATGGTTCCAGTTAAACGAAATCTATGCTTACTTCTTAAATTTCTCAGGCCACCAGAAGCTCAGTGGATAAGGCAAATGTGAAAGAAAACAAAAGAAAGTAGAAGATCTTGCCTTCATTTTGCTTTTAATTTTTTAAGTGTTTTAATAATATCCAACTATACAGATCATTTGTTTCCCTTTCATCCAGCGCACCCCTGCCCACCCACCCCCCACACACACTTTCTCACAGAGAGATAGCATTCTTAATTAAATTAAATCAATTAAATGTTATTTAATTCCAGGATATATTTTAGTCTCTGAGTTTTTCTAGTAACGTGAAGCAAAGAAAAATAATTCCATTTATTCAACTCACACTCATTTTCCCCCTATGAGTTGAATACAAAAACATTTCCAGACAGACAATATAGCATTTCATGTCTGAATGTCACTGTCCCTGAAGATCAAGACAGTATCAAATGATAGGGTGATATAATGCTATATACACTGTATTAAATGATACAGCAATTATATGGTGTTCCCAGTAAAAATTCTTATTGCATAGAGCTATAAAACCACCTCTGTGCTAAGGTGGCTTTGATATTATCCAACAAGAATTTTACATTCAAAAACAGTGTGTCCAATAGTACTTTCAGCAATGAAGGAAATGTTTTATATCTGAGATGCCCAATATGGTAGCCTCTAGCCTTATGTGACTACTGAGAACTTGAAATGTGGCTAACACAATTGAGGATCTGAATTTTTTTTAATTTTAATTCTATTTAAACTTAAGCAGCCACATGTGGCTAGAAGCCACAGTATTGGGCAGCAGAGTTCTAAAATGTCCTAAGCTTTTCAGCGTTTGGCTGTCATCTTTTTAAAATAGAAAATTAGGAAACAAGCAGCCTCTCAAGTAGGTCAGTCTATTTTCCACCACTAAAGATGTTCTGTCTCATGGTATATGTACTCTCTATCTCCAAATCAATGGAAAGTAGTTCTGCCCTGCTGTAACACTACTCAGAAAACTTAACACCTGTGATATCTCCTATTAGGGAAGTTCTCGTGCAAATAGAAAGTGTTAACACTACCACAGATTTGAAAATATTAAAGTGCTCTCTGGAAAAAAATTAAGTCATTAATGTGACATATTTTATTCTTCACAGGAATAATTTTCAGGCTCAGACACTCATGAGCTGACAGTCTCATTCCAGCACTGCTACCTAGGATGAGGAACTCCAAGGAAGCAATACCAGGGTGTCTACTTCAGCCGTGGCTGCCCAGATATGGCTTGAAATGCTGAGACCCAGCCCAGCGCCAGAACTAGAAAATCAAGGTTGTTGTGAAGTTTGCTTGTTCCTGAATTCAGTCATTCATCTAACAAATACTTCAGAAGTATCTACTACATGTCAAGCACCAAGTTAGATACAAAAATATAAGTTTGAATGATACATAATGTCTGCCCTTCAAGATTTATGTTGAAAGGAAAGACCATAAATAGATCATGATCCAACCTGGTAGGCACACAATGAGTACAGAGAATGGCAGGATTCTTGAAAGATTACCAGACTACCCTGGGAAGGTCTGGGAAGGCTTCCTGGAGCAGGTGGCAACTTAGCTGAGTCCTCAGGAGAAGGAATTAGTAAGGCAAAAGCAGAGAAGATAGCATTCCAAGCAGGGTGGGTAATAAAGGTGAGAAAGAGCCTAAACAGCATGGCACGCACAGGGTACACAGCTGGACTCAGGGAGTGTCAGAAAATAAGCTAAAATGCCACGAAGGCTATAGGACAGCCAGGTATACCACATTAAGGAACCTGGTCTTTGATTTACACCAGAGGGCTTCAACCAATAGAGAGGTCCTGTTAGAGATAGGACACCTAGCAGCAGAGTGGGCTTGCAGGTATGAAAAGAAGGCAGGAGACTGCAGTCTCACCTTGGGGAGTAATAATGAGACCCTGCATGCAGGTAGTAGTAATGAGAAGCAAGAGAAGAGAGAAACTCAGAAATTTCTAGGACTAGAAAGAAATGGTAATTAGAAATCAGCCACACTGGGTGACCAGCTGGATAAAGGAACCAAAGAAAATAGGTTTTAAGGATGACTCAGCGGATAAGCGTAACTAAGAGAGACTGGTGGTAAGAGAGACTACCACCAGCAGAGCAAGCATTTACTGTACTCTTTTTCAGAGCCAGGCACCAAACAGGTGCGTCAGGGTCTACCTCCCAGGAACTTTCTGAGACAGGTACTATTTTTATCTCCATTTTTAAAAAGGAAGACTCTGAGGCTGGAGAATTAAATGATTTGTTCATGATCAAATATCAGCAAGTATCAGAATCCAGGTCTGTCTAATTCTAGAGCATCAACCTTCACCACCAGACAATATAGTCTCTGAAGATGGGAGAAAGGGGGCACTTAGCAGGAAAGGTGGTATGTTCAGCCCCTGGACAGTTAGGGAGCCTTTCAGATACACATGTGATAACCAGTCGATGCTGGCAACCAGGCTGCAGTATAAGGCAAAGAACTGGGGGCCGGGGAGTCACAACACATACACGGTGATGAAAACCCAGTGAGCGGATGAAGCCCTGAAGCCAGAGTATATGAGAAGAGAGAAGCATTCCTCCCAGAACAGAGCTCCAGCTGCAAGGGGTGAGTAAAGGAGGACACATCCACTAAGGAGAGAAGCAGCAGGAAAACCAGAGGCACGGACCATCCCTTCTAGAAACCAAGGACTCTTCAGAAGACAGTAGACAAGTTGTGTCAGACACAACAAGAATGTCCAGAGCAATAAGAACTACACACATCCACTGGATTTAACAAACAGGTATTAGTAAGTATAAGAAACGCAAACATAGGAAACACTGAGAGCTATTCATAGCCAAAGGAAAAGAGATACTCAATATGCAAAGGTTGAAAATTAGAGAGGAAGGCACAGTAACTAACAGAGTAAGGCTTAGGAGGAGGAAGGAGGGTATGGGGAGAAACCTAGAGGAAAGCAAGTGAGGCGACTATACATATGTTTGCAGGTATCAGAGCAGGACATTGGTAGAAATCATTCTAGGTAATCTAAGTTTTTTTAATGAAGTCAGATGCAGGGTCGTCTGAGTGAAAGGGTGGAGAGGCCTTTGGGAGAACCAAAAGCTTGGAGTAACTTTTCAGTAGAAGGGGGATGAAATGGAAAGCATCAACTGCCCAGGGGCAAGTCCTTCCTGCACAATTTGGTAGTCCAGATATGGGCATGGAGAAGGCACCCTGGTTTTGGTCTGGGTCTGGGGTGTTGCTGGTCAAGGATAAACCATAGAACCAGGGAACCAACCAGTCTTCAAATGACCCACCATTCCCCTCCTCGCCACTGGTTGTCTACTGAAGGTCTTCATTGTACTTCATAGTGGGTTCTACCAAAAGTAACTGAGAAACAAAGAAAATAACTCTTTTCCTCCAAGATGTCTCAAAACAACACTTAATAATCAAAATAGCACCTTATTAAGTCCTTTGACTCTTACTATGTAAGCTTCTCAATTGAGACAAAAACCAACTAACAAAACATGTCAGAGGCAAAGCCAGAAATAGCCTGTAAAAAATCTTTTGGCTCTTAGATTTCACAGAAATTTTACACAGAAGAATCTCAATTCTTAAAATGATGCTAGAACTATAATAAGTAGTGCCCCAGGGGTCAGTGTGAGGAGAGTATAAGGGATCACAAGCAATCCAGATTCTGAAGCAATGTAAGGATAAAATGGATACAAATTCCCCTCCTTAATAAAATGGTACATTTCCTTAGACATCGACAATGAAGGGCATGATTCCAACTCCTCCCCTCCCCAAGCAACCACCCAACTAGAGCTAGCAGTCTACAAAACAATGGAAATGTCAGCTCACCCTCCTGTTCTGTGCCCCCCTCGACTTCCTCTTTCACCCTAGATGAGTTGTCATCTTTCCATGAAAGAATGCCAAGCGTTCAGTCAGTCTAACTGGCAGTTCCTGCTCTTCAGGTTCTCTGGATGCTTCAAAAGGGTGGTAATGTGTTACCGGAAAGACTACCTTCCTTGGCAGTCTGTTTTCCAGGCTTCCACCCCTGGTGAGTCACCTCCAAGTTTCTATTATGTATAAGGAGATCTATGATTAAAGGAGATTTCATAGGAGTCTCATGAACCTGAAGTTGCCTCTCTTGACAGTGACACTTCTGAATTTAGATTGAATTATACAGGTGTTTTGGTGGAGATCTTCCAGATTCCAAGTCAGCTAGAATGTGGAAGCAGCTACAAATAAAATCATGACGTAGCAATACTAACAACATCAGCCCTGAGTAGCAACATTCCAAGCAATGAATTCAGAAGCTACCCATTAGGCAAATGATAACTCAAAGCAAGAATAGTCAAGAGATTTAAATCTTGAACATGTGACTAAAAATTCTCTCTTAAAATTTATTTACTGTACATTTTTAGTATAGAGGTAAGAATATAAATTTTGGTCCTATTATTTAAATACTTATTTGGTGATCATCCTTTTAAAAAATCCTTTGACCCAAGGGATACATTAAAACATATGTTTAAAAAAAAATGAATTTTCTGGTGGAGAACAATATGGAGGCTCCTTAAAAAACTAAAACTAGAACTACTATATGATCCAGAATCCCACTCTTGGGCATATATCCAGAGAAAAACCATAATTCAAAAAGATACATGCACTCCAGTGTTAACTGCAGCACTATGTACAATAGTCAAGACACAGAAGCAACCTGTCCATCGACAAAAGAATGGATAAAGAAGATGTGCTGCATATTTACAATGGAATACTACTCGGCCATAAAAAAGAATGAAATAATGCCATTTGCAACAACATGGATGGACCCAGAGATTGTCATACTAAGTGAAGTAAGTCAGACAAAGACAAATATCTACTACATCATTTTTATGTGGAATCTTGATTATATTCTTTGCAGCCAAAATGGAGAAGCTCTATACAGTCAGAAAAAACAAGACCAGGAGCTGACTGTGGTTCAGACCATGAACTCCTTATTGCCAAATTCAGACTGAAATTGAAGAAAGTAGGGAAAACCACTAGACCATTCAGGTATGACCTAAATCAAATCCCTTATGATTATACAGTGGAAGTGAGAAATAGATTTAAGGGCCTAGATCTGATAGATAGAGTGCCTGATGAGCTACGAAATGAGGTTCATGACACTGTACAGGAGACAGGGATCAAGACCATTCCCATAGAAAAGAAATGCAAAAAAGCAAAATGGCTGTCTGGGGAGGCCTTACAAATAGCTGTGAAAAGAAGAGAAGCGAAAAGCAAAGGAGAAAAGGAAAGATATAAACATCTGAATGCAGAGTTCCAAAGAATAGCAAGAAGAGATAATAACCCTGTGTACGAGACAGCAAAAGAGACACCCATGTATAGATCAGTCTTATGGACTCTGTGGGAGAGGGAGAGGGTGGGGAGATTTGGGAGAATAGCATTGAAACATGTATAATATCATGTATGAAGCGAGTCGCCAGTCCAGGTTCGATGCACGGTACTGGATGCTTGGGGCTGGTGCACTGGGACGACCCAGAGGGAGGGTAGGGGAGGGAGGAGGGAGGTGGGTTCAGGATGGGGAACGCGGGTATACCTGTGGCGGATTCATTTCGATATTTGGCAAAACTAATACAATATTGTAAAGTTTAAAAATAAAATAAAATTAAAAAAAAAAAAAAGCCTTCTTCAGCGATCAATGCAAAGAAATAGAGGAAAACAACAGAATGGGAAAGACTAGGGATCTCCAAGAAAATCAGAGATACCAAAGGAAAATTTCATGCAAAGATGGGCTCGATAAAGGACAGAAATGGTATGGACCTAACAGACGCAGAAGAGATGGCAAGAATACACAGAAGAACTGTACAAAAAAGATCTTCACGACCCAGATAATCATGATGGTGTGATCACTGACCTACAGCCAGACATCTTGGAATGTGAAGTCAAGTGGGCCTTAGAAAGCATCACTATGAACAAAGCTAATCATCTTTCAGGATTTGGAATAGCTCAAATGGAATTCTATTTGAGCTATTCCAAATCCTGAAAGATGATGCTGTGAAAGTGCTGCACTCAATATGCCAGCAAATTTGGAAAACTCAGCAGTGGCCACAGGACTGGAAAAGGTCAGTTTTCATTCCAGTCCCAAAGAAAGGCAATGCCAAAGAATGCTCAAACTACCGCACAATTGCACTCATCTCACATGCTAGTAAAGTAATGCTCAAAATTCTCCAAGCCAGGATTTAGCAATATGTGAACCATGAACTTCCTGATGTTCAAGCTGGTTTTAGAAAAGGCAGAGGAACCAGAGATCAAGTTGCCAACATCTGCTGGATCATGAAAAAAGCAAGAGAGTTCCAGAAAAACATCTATTTCTGCTTTATTGACTATGCCAAAGCCTTTGACTGTGTGGATCACAATAAACTGTGGAAAATTCTTCAAGAGATGGGAATACAGAACACCTGATCTGCCTCTTGAGAAATTTGTATGCAGGTCAGGAAGCAACAGTTAGAACTGGACATGGAACAACAGACTGGTTCCAAATAGGAAAAGGAGTTTGTCAAGGCTGTATATTGTCACCCTGTTTATTTAACTTATATGCAGAGTACATCATGAGAAATGCTGGACTGGAAGAAACACAAGCTGGAATCAAGATTGCCAGGAGAAATATCAATAACCTCAGATATGCAGATGACACCACCCTTATGGCAGAAAGTGAAGAGGAACTCAAAAGCCTCTTGATGAAAGTGAAAGTGGAGAGTGAAAAAGTTGGCTTAAGGCTCAACATTCAGAAAACGAAGATCATGGCATCTGGTCCCACCATTTCATGGGAAATAGATGGGGAAAGAGTGGAAACAGTGTCAGACTTTATTTTTCTGGGCTCCAAAATCACTACAGATGGTGACTGCAGCCACGAAATTAAAAGACGCTTACTCCTTGGAAGGAAAGTCATGACCAACCTAGACGGCATATTCAAAAGCAGAGACATTACTTTGCCAACAAAGGTTTGTCTAGTCAAGGCTATGGTTTTTCCTGTGGTCATGTGTGGATGTGAGAGTTGGACTGTGAAGAAGACTGAGCGCTGAAGAATTGATCCTTTTGAACTGTGGTGTTGGAGAAGACTCTTGAGAGTCCCTTGGACTGCAAGGAGATCCAACCAGTCCATTCTGAAGGAGATCAGCCCTGGGATTTCTTTGGAGGGAATGATGCTAAAGCTGAAACTCCAGTACTTTGGCCACCTCATGTGAAGAGTTGACTCATTGGAAAAGACTCTGATGCTGGGAGGGATTGGGGGCAGGAGGAGAAGGGGACAACAGAGGATGAGATGGCTGGATGGCATCACTGACTCAACGGACGTGAGTGTGAGTGAACTCCGGGAGTTGGTGATGGACAGGGAGGCCTGGCGTGCTGCGATTCATGGGGTCGCAAAGAGTCAGACACGACTGAGCGACTGATCTGATCTGATCTGATAAAGATGATACAAATGAACTTATCTACAATCAGAAACAGACTCACAGATTTACAAAAGAAACTTATCAAAACCAAAGGGGGTAAATCAGGAGTGTGGGATTAACATATACACACTACTATATATAAAATAGATAACCAACAAGGACCTACTGTATAGCACAGGGAAGTCTACTGTAATAACCTATATGGAAACAGAATCTGAAGAGGAATAGATATATATGTATATATAACTGAATCATTTTGCTGTACACCTAAAACTAACATAACATTCTCAATCAACTACACTCCAATACAAAATTAAATTTAAAAAAAAGAAAATGAATTTTCCAAAGTATCCTATTCAAAGTTTTTTTATTACCAACCCTCTTCCACATGAATCTTTATTAGATACTACTGGAGATTAAACCATCCCTTCCCTCAAAAAACTAACACTTTTTGAAAGGGCATAAAAACCAAAATAGGAATAGTCATCAGATAACACTAGTAAAACAGATCCTGAAAAAACATATTTTTTTAAATATGAGGAAAACAAGAAAAAAAAGTCAAAATAAGTCCAAACGGTGAATGTTATTGGTATATAATACAATGACAGATCAAGGAGGATTTGTACAGAAAAGCAATAGCTTTAGCAGAAAAGAATTTAAGATGAGCCCACTCCTACTGCAGAGTAGGGCAAAATCAGGTAAGACATTGAATAGCATGTTGGCACTGAGTCTTTCTCCAGGAACTTTGTTGCAAGGGGGAAAGGTTTATTTTCATAAAGCAATAAATAAATGAATTTCAGTCACTGCTTTACATAATTTGCCGTGTCTGACTCTTTGCGACCCCATGGACTGCAGCATGCCAGGCTTCCCTGTCCATTACCAACTCCTGGAGCTTCCTCAAACTCATGTGTATCGAGTTATTTACTCAAGCACTCATTTATTAGAGATATTGGAGTGCCTAGTAAAGTACCTAGGGGAACAAATCAGACATGGACCTGTTCTCAGAGTCCATAGTCTATTGGAGAAGGCAGAAATAAAACAAATAATCCCAAAATGACTATGTGTTTATAACCATGATTAAATGAGAAGAAAAGGTACAGAAAAACCCAAACTACTTTGGGGGAACTCACAGAAGACCTCTCCATGAAGTGGAATTCAAATGGAGAATTAACCAGGTGGTAGAGAAGAGAGAGCTAGGAATTGGCCATAACTCATGAAGAGGTTCTAAAACTTCATCTCTGTATCTCCAGAGCCTCAACACTTAGCAGGCACTCAATAAATGATTATAGATACACTTTAAGTTCTTATGACATTCAGAAAATCTTTCATAAGGAAACAACCCCAAGACATAAGAGGGGAAATAAAAAGGAAGACCTACTGGCACAGAGAGTATTCTTTATGAAACAACAATAACAACAATTAGAAATAGCAATAAGGAGTCAACAAATTATGTAAAGCAGTGACTGAAATATTCTGCAAATAGTAATTTGCATAATTTGCAAATACGTTGCAAATTTGCAACATACAAATAGTAATTATACAATTAAGAGGGGAAAGGTAACAAATGAGTGTATTTTGAGTACAAATATGGAAACAAGTAAAAATTAGGAATAATATATGTCCTTATGTATCAACTGATAAAGTTAAATAATCAACTACCAACCATCCCACTTATGTTTCATACATAAAACTGCAAATTCCTTCAAATTTGGAGGAATTCTTCCAGTCAATTTTCAGACAAAGCCCATTCCCACCAACTCCATTCATTCTGGGCCCCCAAAGAACTTCAATATTACTTCAATAACATCTTTTATTTCTTATATTTCCCTATAAGGCCTTATATTTCCATAAAGTGTTTTCCCATACATGATATTTTGGCTATTAAATATATAATTGTTTCTTCCATGTGATTTTTATTATATAATAGGTTGGTATAATGTGCTCTACAAATTCTAAGGGCAGAAAATGAAGACGAACTAAAGAGTCTCTTGATAAGGGTGAGAGAGGAGACTGAAAAAGGTGACTTAAAACTCAACATTCCAAAAAATAAGATCATGGCATCTGGTCCCATCAACTTACGGCAAATAGAATGGGAAAAGTGGAAACAGTGACAGATTTTATTTTCCTGGGTTCCAAAATCACTGCAGCCATGAAATTACAAGACGCTTGCTCCTTGGAAGGAAAGCTATGACAAAATTTGACAACATATTAAAAGGCAAAGATATTACTTTGCCAACAAAGGTCCATATAGTCAAAGCTATGGTTTTTCCAGTAGTCATGTACAGGTGTGAGTGCTGTGTGCTTAGTCACTCAGTCATTTCCAACTCTCTGTGACCACATGGACTGTAGCCCACCAGGCTCTGCTGTTCATGGGTATTCTCCACACAAGAATATTGGAGTGGGTTGCCATGCCCTCTTCCAGGGTATCTTTCCAACCCAGGGATTGCACCCAGGTCTGCCACATTGCAGGTGGATTGTTTACTGTCTGAGCCACCAGGGAAGCCCACAGGAGTGAGAGTTGGGCTGTAAAGAAGGCTGAAAGTGAAAGAATTGATGCTTTTGAATTGCAGTGCTAGAGAATCCCTTGGACAGCTAGGAGATCAAACCAGTTAATCCTAAAGGAAATCAATCCCGAATATTCACTGGAAGGCCTGATGCTGAAGCTCCAATACTTTGGCCACTTGACGCAAAGGGCCAACTCATTGGAAAAGACCCTGATGATGGGAAAGATCGAAGGCAAAAGGAGAAGGGGGCAGGGGATGAGATGGTTAGACAGCATTACCGACTCAATGGGCATGAATCTGAGCAATCTAGGAGATAGTGAAGGACAGGGGAGGCTGCCATGCTTCAATCCATGGGGTCACAAAGAGTCACATATGACTTAGCGACTGAACAACAACAACCCAGTAGGGAGAAGGTGGCTCCTGACCTCCTACATGGGACTCCAAAGGACTTATTTTTTTACCACTGACTTTTTAATTACTATCACATATTACTATCTAGAAAAAAAATAAGTATATGTAAGTTATAGTATGGATGTGAGAGTTGGACTGTGAAGAAAGCTGAGTGCTGAAGAATTGATGCTTTTGAACTGTGGTGTTGGAGAAGACTCTTGAGAGTCCCTTGGACTGCAAGGAGATCCAACCAGTCCATTCTGAAGGAGATCAGCCCTGGGATTTCTTTGGAGGGAATGATGCTAAAGCTGAAACTCTAGTACTTTGGCCACCTCATGCGAAGAGTTGACTCATTGGAAAAGACTCTGATGCTGGGAGGGATTGGGGGCAAGAGGAGAAGGGGATGACAGAGGATGAGATGGCTGGGTGGCATCACTGACTCGATGGATGTGAGTGTGAGTGAACTCCGGGAGTTGGTGATGGACAGGGAGGCCTGGTGTGCTGTGATTCATGGGGTCACAGAGTCAGACACGACTGAGCGACTGAACTGAAGTTATAGTCACACTTCATAAATTTGAAAAATTGAGAAAAAATATCATTCAAATCATTTAATGGCCTAACAAACACTGCAATGGATTTGTTAAGTGTGCTTTTAGCTCTCTTATACGTATCTTTAGTTATTTTTTTCTGATTATAAAATTATACATGCTCCACAGGGGGAAAAAAAAAAACACACAATTTGGAAAATAAAATTTTTTTGTAATTCCACCCCACTTCTACAGCTAAAAAATCATCGCTAAGAGTTTGATACATAATCTTCCAGATTTCTTCCCTTTAGTTCTACAGGTCCATAATCCCTTACTTACAATCCTGATACTCAAAAAGCTCCAAAACATGAAAAACTTTTATAACATTTGTTGTCAAATTTGACCTCAACAAACATAAGACAATTTGTCATCTTAATTTTTCCCACTTAATGTGAATACTCATGTTTCACTGCAGAATGTTAAAGTTTTGGATGACAGGATGCCATCCTAGCCCCCAGGGGAAGTGTTACTTAATAGAGGATGCACGGCCTTGCGTAAAACCGAAAAGTCCTAAATTCAGGAACACATCTGGCCCCAATAGCTCAACTAAAAGACAGAGGCTTATGCTAATATGACTACCATTCATTATCATTATTATTTTAGAAATGGACCATAGTGTGCTTACTTCTCTGCAAGTGGATTTTTTCACTCAGTAATATCAGGGACATCTTTCCTTCCATATCAATTCCCTGTATTCCTTAATGACCACATGGACATGAGTAAGGAGGTAAAGGATAAAAACAATGAGGCAATCCCTGATTTTAAGGAAAGGGTAAGTAATTCAACAGTCAGACCCACAAAAACAGCTAGAGAGAGAGTCTCCAAGAGTAGATATTGCAGAACTGAGAGCCAGAAAAGCCCTTAGAGATAATGGCCTGATTTCTCTGTTGAACAGATAACCTCAATGCAGACAGAAGTGATGACTCACTTGAGTTCACTGTTCTTCAGCAGTCAACCTGGGACTGTCCCCTCAGATTCCCAATCTCCCACCCTACCACACACTGCTGTTGCTCTAAGACTCTGCACTTCTTGACTAACTGAAAAATGTGAAAGTAACTTTCTCTGTGAGGGAGCACCAACTGCTCCCAGAGTTAGCCCAGCTGTCAGCGTAGAAATCTGCTCACCTGCCATGATGAATAGTAGCTGTGCAAACTTAACAGCATTCTTTTTTTATAGTTTTACAGCTAAACAGTAAGACATAGGGGAGGTCATCTCCTCCTTGAATTCATTACTAAGAATTCAAGCTCAAAGTTGGGTCGCTTTTTCCTCAATACAAACCACAGTGTGCCAAGAGCATGGCATTTTCTTGACTAATTTGGACTTGTCTTTCGGGTTGCTGCTGTTGCTAAGTCGCTTCAGTCGTGTCCAACTCTATGCAACCTCATAGACAGCAGCCCACCAAGCTCCCCTGTCCCTGGGATTCTCCAGGCAAGAACACTGGAGTGGGTTGCCATTTCCTTCTCCAATGCATGAAAGTGAAAAGTGAAAGTGAAGTCACTCAGTCGTGTCTGACTCTTAGCAACCCCATGGACTGCAGCCTACCAGGCTCCTCCGTCCATGGTATTTTCCAGGCGAGAGCACTGGAGTGGGTTGCCATTGCCTTCTCCAGTCTTTTGGGTTTCAAGGAGCTAAATCTGTACCAGAGGAAAGGACTATTCTATCAACTGGAAAACCACCAACACCATTCAGGTCTCCTCTGGAACTCCCTGCCCCTCACTCTGCCTCCAAACACCATTTAGTTCACTTGAATATGTCCCTCCCAGCTGGAATGCTTTCACTAACATAGAGCAAATCTTAAATATATATAATATATGCTCACAGAAGACAGAAAAGCAAAGGGGAAAAGACAGACTAAAGCCACAGAACGTCAGCCTGCTTCTCCCTGCCCTCTTCCCCAACAGGCCCCCAACCACAACCACACCTCCTGCCCACTCCCCCCCCCAGCCCCCGCCCGCAGGCCCAGAGCAGGAAGTGTGCAGGAGTCGAGCTAGAAGCGTCATCTGTGAGAATGAAGATTGAGAAACACATTCCTCCAGAATCCTGGGGCCCTTCAAAGGAACCCTTACCCCACAAAGACACGGCAAGTAAATGACAGGGATGCAGCCCTCACTCAGCACCCCTAGTGCTACAGCCCAATCATTTATTTGGGGGGTCAGCAGCTACCTTTAAGTTATTTAATCGAGTATCATTTCAGGAAGCCACTACAATGTCTTAAATGAGCATTGCTTAAACTGTGTAAACTACATGATGAGAAACACGTGTCACGCACTGCTTACCCTGGGATCCTCAGCCACAAAGCAAAGTGGTGCTTCACCAAAGGTCGGGGGTGAACAGGAAGCACCAGAACCTACTCATTTCCTTGGCTGAGGCTGCATGAGGCAGACTGGGATCTTTCAGGCAGAGTCGAAACATCACCTACAATCTCTCAACAGAAATCCCTGCCACTAAAGGGCTGATCTCTGAATGCTGTAAGATCGAAGTCACCAAGGATATTCTGGAATTATGTGAAGGTCTAAGGTAAGAAAAGAGCTTTTTTTTTTAATTATTTATTTTGATTGGAGGCTAATTACTTTACAATATTGTAGTGGTTTTTGCCATACATCAACATGAATCAGCCATGAGTGTACATGTGTCCCCCCATCCTGAACTACTCATCCACTTCCCTCCCCACCCCATCCCTCTGGGTTGTCTAAAGGGTTGGCATAGTCAATATCTCTGTTCCCACAAAGGAGAACTAATATTCCCTTCCTTCCCTCCCAGGATGCTGGGGCACATGGAGTTTCCTGGTACAGGTAGCCATAGGGGTGAGAGAACATTCTGGTAGTGTCTTCAAGAGGCACGGAACTCTGAAGAAGAGATGAGGACAGAGACTCAGTTGCAGCTTCCCGGCTCAGTTTCAGAAATGATCCAGAGGGACAATGGGACGTTCTTGGTCTCCAGAGGAGTATGGAGCCAGCAGCCAAAGCACAAACACTGCCCAGATAAAAGTAATCTTCATTTTCTGTACAAGTCCATAGATCTAAATATCTGCCGGTTCTCTTTTGTTTTTATACTGTTTGTATTCAACACAAGCCAGGTAAATAAATGTATAGGTGTTCTTCTAGAGCCCAGTAGCCAACAGGTAGCCTTTGGATGGACTACTGTCTTGACCTCAGTCCTGACAGTGAGAGAGAGGGATGGTGGAGGGGAGAAAAAGAATACAAACAGGGTGACCATGAAAGCAAGAAACATCATATGAATACCAGTGTCGGTTATTTTCCCAGCTTTACATTCCTGTAACACACAGACCTTTTGGGGGTCTTTATAGGGGTTCTTTAGTGGCTCAGATGGTAAAGATTCTACCTGTAATGCAGGAGACCCAGGTTAGATCCCTGGGTCAGGAAGATTCCCTGGAGAAGGGAATGGCAATCCACTGTAGTGTTCTTGCCTAGAGAATCCCATGGACACAGAAGCCTGGTGGGCTACAGTCCATGGGGTCACAAAGAGTCAGACACAACAGAGTGACTAACACAGACACACATGATGTACTGTCACAATTCTCTGTATGGTCACTTTATTCATCCTTGCATCCCAAGCACAGTCCTGCATCTCACTGACATTTAGTAGATACAGTATTTCTAACACCACCATGAGTATAAGAATGAACATATAGACAGCAACCAGAATTTCTGAAGTGACAAGTATTGTTCTCCATTCCCCACCAGAAGGATCAGCAAGGTTTCAGCTGGCTCTCTCTGAACCCTCTGTGGCAACACTGTGCCCTCCAGCACAGGAGAACTGGGCTTGGACCCAGACTCTGTGTCTTTTGTTAACACTATGTGTCTCTGGGAAAGTTACTTAACCTCTCAGAGCCTCCATTTCCACATCTGCAAAATGGGGATAATATCTCAACTGAACTGATGAGAGAGTAGATAGGTAACAAATATTAAGGACTGATACACAGTAGGTGCTCAATACACATGGGGGTGGGGGAGGAACAGCATAAGACAGCAGATCAGTCATCAGGCTCCAGCTATGCCCCTTAAGTTACAGGCTGTGTAACCTCCTGAGTCCCCTCAACTGAAATGGAAATGATGATCTACCTGCCTCAGAGAATGACTGTGAGGGTCAAAGTAGGAAATGCACATGAGAGGAAACAGGGAAAATCCTGTGAAACCTGTAAAGCACTAAGCAAACAAACCACCACTTACAAGCCTCGAGGGCAGACTTGTAAGAATGTAAACTGATACACCATCAGCGTTTTATCAAATTCTCAGACTGATTCCATTTAACAACACTTCCAAAGAATGCCTCAGCGTTAATCTGTCAGTCTGCTGGTCAGCTGGACAACCAGTCCTAACTGGTCATCTTCTAAGTGCCGAGCAGCTGCTGGGAGCAGAGGATGCGCCTGGACCCTGCCTTCAGGAAGCTTAGAGTCTAGGAGGGGATAACTAATCAATTGTAAATAACTCTGTATAAAGTGCTACAAGGAAGAAGTAGCAGTTGCTAGGGAAGTGTAAGATGAGGGGAGGGGGGCTAACCAGGCCTGGAGGATTCACAGGAAAAATGATATTCACCAAGGGCTACTTGGCTTTTGGTGACTGTGACAGGGGAGAAAGAAGAGGAAAAACTTCAGTCACAGAAGTTACATACCAAGGTTGGTGCATAAAGCAGCTCAGCAATTAAGAACACCAGTAATAAAGGCCCGGGCTTTCCTGGTAGCTCAGCTGGTAAAGAATCCGCCTGCAATGGCAGGAGACCTGGGTTCCGTCTCTGAGTTGAGAAGATTCCCTGGAAAAGGGAACGGCTACCCACTTCAGTGTTCTGGCCTGGAGAATTCCATGAACTGACTGTATAGTCCACGGGGTCGCAAAGAGTCGGACACGACTGAGAGACTTTCACTTTCTCTGTTATTGGCCCCCATAAAGAACTAGAGAAGCTTTCCTCCATTTTGACACAATCAAAGCAGAAAAGTGGCTTATCAAGCCTGCACATCAGAGGCAGAGTTTTGTTTCCCTCCATCTGCTGGCAAATCTGGTCCCACCTCCTGCTTCTCCAGAGGCCACATGTAGTTCAGAGGGCCTCATTAGTTGATCCACCCAGCCTTTCCTTTTATTCATTCAAAATCCACTTTCTGGCCATGCACCTCCAGAGCATTCTAACACTGGGCACCCTACTCTGGCTGTGACCCCCTCCCCCCAAACACCACACTGTACAGCCTGCCATTTAGAAGGACGTAAAAATATAGTGCAGTGCAGGCAAAACTGGAAGGTTGGCCAGTAAATCAACTGACCTCAGATCGTATCAGAAAGAGGAATGGAAAAGAACTGGGGAATTCCTTTGTGGGTTTCAACAACTTTCTTGGCACCTGGATGAAACAGCTTTGGGAAACTAGTGAGATTCTCTCTTCCCAGACCTATTAACTTTCCTCCTCATCCCACTGCCGGGCTCAGTAAAGTGCATTTCATCCCCCTCCTGAAGAACCTGGGTCCTCTCTTCCCTTCTCTTTGCATAAACGTGGTTGCATCCTTCCTTACTCTGAGGACACTTAACTGTGAGTGAAGTTAACATGCACAGCGTAAAATGTTTTAGTATCTAACACCTCAGATCTGCCAATATAAATTATTAAGGAGATTCATTACCAACTACACTAGACTTCTGGTGTAAAACAGAAAGATTTCTGGTAAAACAGAAAGATTATTAACAAATTCTAATGAAAACGGACAGAGTACCTCTCTTCAAGGGACATTACCTTAGGTGTCTTGCCTCCTATGACCCCTGGATTAACAATGAACACCACTTAGGGGTAACTAAATCTAAACTGAGAGCACATATCTCCACAAAATGGGGATTTTTGAATAAATGACAAATGTTCCAACTGCATGAGGCCCAAAAACACCACTGCTAAGCCCAGCAGGCAAGAGGTACCAGGTGCCTGCCAACCACCTGGATGTGGGCACCGAGGCCTGAGAGAGAGCAGGTGACAGAGGAGCGGGGGACGGATGGGTCTGTTCTGACATGTTCCATACAGTCTTGGAGATCATCAGAAAATTACCATCGGCACAAGGATATCACCTTAAACTGCAACACCCCATCCCAATGACTCCAAGGAAAACAGTGAGAAAAGGAAAACAAGTGAAATAAAAAGCAATTGCATTTTTTAAGTACTTAAATTTCCTTCAAACCTGGCACAAACCAGACTGCCTTAGATAAGCAGCGTCTCCTGGATTTTCACCCAAATACCATCAGTTTTTGGAATACCTATCACTGGTTCCTCTCTGGACCAGTCCCCACCTCTCACTATCAAACTCACAGGAACTCAAACACAGATATCATTAGTGAACAGACTGTAAAATAAGGGGCAGCCGACAGGTCCAAGTAAATATATGGTACAATTCCTAAGCCATCCCTAAACTTAAAAATGACTTGTGAGAACTTCATTAGCTAAGTTATGGAAAGAAGACGTGAATAAGAAAAACTAATGCTTAGGAAAAGGAACTCATTTAAACATTCATTCCTATAATGGTTGTCTGGTTGATGTCTGGGACAGAAAACAAAAATGGTTCACAAAACACAGGCAGAAAGATGTGAAATGTTTGCTCATGCTTGCTTTGCTCAAGAAGTTTAATTTCTTTAGAATTCTACACTAAGGCCATATTGGACACAAAATAAATTTGAGATCCCTAGAAGTACTGGGGTGTCTGTTTCCTCTATGAGGTAAGCTCCTTGAATGTACAGAACCTATTTTTTTATTTCTTCATGATCCATGTCTAACAGAACCCCGGACACATAATAAGTGATTCAAGGAAGTGCTGAACTGGTTGTAAAGTAACAGGTAATTTAAAAATATCTCAAAAGAGTTTAAAAAAAGGGGGGGGGGCATCAGCAGAAGCTATAGCCTTAAGCACTAGGAAATTCCCCTGACTACCTTCAGTGACTATTTGTAGGGTACAGCCAACACTTTCTGCACCAGCTTGTGCTGGTAAGTTCCATCACAAGGTCTCTACCTAGTAATTCACTGTTCTACTAAGAGAGCATAAAATTAAAGGTAGAAGAAGTGTATAGTGCAGCAAGCACAGGGTTTGAGGGGAGGTAAGTCCCAGAGAAAGCCCATCAGATGTGTGCTATGAGATCATCTGATCTTGCCCCACTACTAGGACAGGCCCCGTGGGAGGACCCGTTGTCTGCTGCAGAGGCACACTCGGCACATGGGACGTGTTCTCTGTAACCAGGGCCTGTGAACTCTTAAGCCCTTGATAATGTCTTTGGCACAATATCAGAATTAGGAGATATATACCTTTAAAAGACAAATACATGGAAGTTCATCCCCAAGGTTTACATCTTGCTACTAATCAATCACCTGAAGCAGGTGTAATGCCACCTGGTGTTCTCTGCAGGGGTTCAAACTCCAGCTCCATCACTTAACTAGGCAAGTATCTTAACCTCTTTGAGACTCAGTGGCCTCCGAAGGAAGGGCTAATTAAAAAAATACGTCTCAAAGGCATTCTGAGGATTGGATAGGTTAATGTGTGTGAAGCACTCAGCCTGACACCTAATTAACCTTGCTGAGTACCTACTCTTATTATGCATGATCCCACCTTCACACGACTCCATTTATCACTTCTCTGCTCCCTCTGGCCCCTGCAGCAGAACTCTTCGAGGGCACAAGTTGAGACTCATGGTGGAGGATCATTTATCCTCTTCAATATGCACAGTTCCATCAGATTTGCACCACCATCGAATTACTGTTTGAGGCTCTGTCAACCTGGTCTCCAGATACAAATACTGGACGTTTTGGTCTATGGATGCGGAAAGGATATGAATGACCTGCTACTCCTACGTAGTGGTCAATGTTAACTAGAAGCTGCGGGAGATTAATACATCTAACATAGGCCCCTGTCTTTTTACGTGAAGTCTAAAATCTACATGATCTGGAATAATTAAATATTAAGTGGAGACCTCTAGAAAAGACTTGAAAACACTCTCCTCAGGGTAGCCTCAAAGGGAGCACAGATGACAGAAGACCCTAGAGAGAGAGACTGTCCTCCATAAACGTGCTCACAGGAGAAGGTTCTGAGAAGGGAGGCTATCTGTATGTGAATGTCTTGGGATCTGCTGCCCTAAAAACAGGGGAAAGGGGAAAATGATTTGTGAGGAAATATACTAGAAAAGGGAACTGCTGGAGGGTGAGTGTGCAGCCTAGTGTTGTGACAGGAAGAGAAAGAGCCCCTCGCAGGCCCGAGAAGGTCATTCTCTCAAAGTGGAAACCGAAAAACCATCACATGAAGTAGGAGCCGTGGTAAGCAACTCGAGCCTGGCCTCAGTCACTCCACTGGGAGCTCGAGGCAGTCGTTGGAACTTGAAAAAAGAAAGGAAAACTTAAGTCCCAGATGATCTCTAAGATCCATCTAGCTTGAAGGAGCTAGCAATCTGGATCTGGTGAAAACAGAAGGTCACATAACCAGCCATGGGAGGCGATTTTAGAGTGACACCCAGGAAAAGATCAGCAGGGCCAGTACCCTCATCAGAGCAGACCAGCAGGTGACCAGCCCACCTTTCTTATCCACGAGCAAATCTGTGGATCACAGGCCCTGGTGGTGTTCCAGCTGTACCTACAGCTGTTGTCTGCCCTGGGGCTGGCTCTGCCGGCTGAAAAGAACAAGTCTAGTCACATAGCAGCCACCCAACACTCTCCATGGGCTCTTCTCATGGGGAAGTTACTTTCAAACATCAAATACTTTGTTTATGTGCTGCATGCTAAGTCGCTTCAGTCACGCCCAACTCTTTGTGACCCCACGGACTGTAGGCCTCCCAGCTCCTCTGTGCATGAGATTCTCCAGGCAAGAATACTCCATTGGATTGTCACGCCCTCTTCCAGGAGATCTTCCCAACCCAGAGATCGAACCTGTGACTCTTACATCTCCTACATTGGCAGGCGGGTTTTTTACCACTAGCACCACGTGGGATGCCCATACTTCATTCAACAAATCACCAAAGAAAGAAAACAAAAAAGGATGAAATTGGGACTTGCCTGGGGGTACAGTAGATAGGAATCTGCCTGCCGGTGCAGGGGACACAGATCCAATCCCTGGTCCAGGAAGATGCTACAGAGCAGCACATGCTGCAGAGCAACTAAGCCCACGGGCCACAACTACTGAAGCCTGCACGCTCGGGCCGGCAAGCCACAAGCACTGAGCCTGAGAATTGCAACGACTGAATCCCGTGTGCTGAGAGCCTGTGCTCCACAAGAGAAGCCACTGTAATGAGACATCCATGCACCACAGCTAGTGAGTAGGCCCCACTTGCTGCAACTAGAGAAAGCCTGCACACAGTAACAAAGACCCAGCACAGCCGACAATAAATAAAATTGTTAAAGAAAGGATGAAATCGGTTACTCATCCCAGCTTGAAGTGTGCTACACCTGCCACACGGCAGCTTACTTTCCTCGGAACCCCTGGCACACGATAGACCCGTCGGCCTGCCTCTGTGTGCATCACAAGACACTTCTGCTCTGCGATGGCTGAGAAGTGCCAAGCACTGTCTCACTTGACTCCTGACCCACTTCCCACTGGCCCAGTGGAGTTATGTCTTTCATTTATTTCCTTTTCTTCTTCCACCTCCAGCGTCTTTAAGCTGCAAGCCTGGCAGCGGAAGTGGATGACATCAGAATTCTCAGAGCTGAGGGAACTTTCAGAGATCTGCCGGTTCCATCAACAGCCTAAACCAAGGCTACACCTCTTTCTCAAGCCCATAAGAAGTCGTGTCCTTCATATGAGAACCTTCATGGAGTTTCAGAGGTAAATGGGCATCATTTCAGGATGATGAGGGAAGATTACTAAAGGCAAGACGTCACCATCCAAAAGAGCCACTATTAAGAAAATATAGGCCTGGTGTAGCAAAAAGGGGATGTAATTCTGGGGGTAGAAGGCTCACACTTTAGACTGTCAGAATCCTGGAACTAAGAGAAAGCCAAGAGGCAAGGCTGTGCTTTCCACAGAAGATAGAACCTGGAAAAAACCTATTCTAAATAATCCAGACCAACAGCCTTGTGCCATATATAATGCCGCTCATCTCAGCCTAATAAGTTATAAATGACACTTTTTAAAACATCTTCAGACTCAATAAAACTAATGTTTACACTTTCACAGTGTGTCATGTGTTGTTACACAATGAGTATTATTCAAAATATCACTTGGTTACCAAAAAAAAGGCCAGGTCTTACTATTGCACATTAGATAAACGTTTTAGGTTTAAGACAAACGTCTAAAGAAATCTGTGACTCTGCCTTTGTTTTGTCTATTCCTGGTTCTATCATAGCTCCAGAATGAATGAAAAGTTAAGACCCTTTCCTTATACAGCCTAGTTCTTTCGTAGTTTTATAAGAGAAATCAACCAGTCTGAACAGATGAGTCTTCTCTATCTAAACTAGTGTCTTATTTTTCAATGAGCTGGTCACTATTTCTCTAAGCAGCCACTCTTTTGGAAGATCTCTCACTTGAGTCATAGTCATTTGAGATTCATTTATTTCCCAACAACAGTTACAGTGACCCTTTCTCCAGGCAGTACACTAGCCTCCCAGCCATTCCTTTGACTTATTAATCCAAATAAGTACTTGATTACAGGGGTAACTGGTCTGCCATAAATACCAATCAGGCATAACATGAAGTCCAGTTAATAGCCAACTATTCCCAGCCCCCCGGAAGCACTCAGAAAAAAAGGAAAGCAAATGATTCAATTAGAGCAATTATCTGCTGATCCACTGAGACACTGAAAGGGTCAAAACTGCATTTGCCAGAGATAAGTCTTAACTTGGCTTACTTAATGGTAATGTCTTAGGCTGTCTTAACAGAGATGCTACCCAGTTTTTGGACCTTACCAGCAACTTGCACAGGGTGTTGTCTAATGTTAGTTGCTGGAGACATAAACTAAATGGCCTTTCTGGATGCTGATCGTCAACGGATCATTTACGACATCTAAGAATCAGTTCCTACGTGGTAATCAGTAAACCTGGTTTTAAGACTCCACGGTAGACCAGAACACACTGGAAAATTTGCAGTGAGAGACGGAAAGATCTGTGGCATTTTCAGTGAGGGCTAAAACACCTCCGCCCTGTGGGTTCTGCCGTACAGCCACAACAACGACACTGGCGAAGGGCAGAGTTCCTGTGGAAACACTTACGGTGCGATTATTCTGGTGGAAAAAACAAAGGCCTCAAGCCAAATAGTAGGCAGTGACCGAGCCCAGTGGAACCAGGGGTCTAGCGCAGATAGTTCTGAGCCCAAACCAAGATAATCATTAACTTCACATACATGGAGATAAAAATCTGTAATTAACTGGAGGACACAGCCCACAGATATGACATAGTCTGGTATTTTGAGATTTTCGAGCAGCCGCCCTTTAAGTAACTCCTAATCCAGGGCATATCTCCCAGGCTTTTCTGCAGTTGGGAGAAGACAAACCACCAGCATTTATTTACAGGAGTTTGAGTGATCATGTTATATGCTAATAAATGAGTTAGCTCCACCTCCACCACCCTCTGCTTGAGTCTAATTACTAGTTTAACCTTTAAAAGGGCACTCCCTTCGGCTGCAAATGAGTCTGGCACTCCTGTCCAGAACAGAGCTGGACATCTAGCCTACACGCTGCCCCTCCCAGGAGCCAGTCCGGTTACATGGCACAGGCAGGCCACTCTGCTCAGGATGCCATAGGCCCACCCCACATAAGCCTCAACCATTACACTCACTTGTACCACCTCCGGGGTAAGGAGGAGAACCCTTTCTTACCCCTCCCCTCAAGACGCCCAATTCAACCATTTATTCGGCACCTACCAAAACTAGCCACTGGGAATCAGCAGGGTTAGGATAGTCCCTCGCCCTCATGAAGCAAGTTCCTGCCAATGGTCTGAACCAGACACGGTTTGCCTTTATTAATTTTTAAAATTTTTTTAAATGAATTTAGCCTTTAAAAAATTTTTTTTTCAATTTTTTTTTTGAAGTATAGTTGATTGACAATGTTACTGGTTTCAGGTACATGGCAAAATGATTGTTACCTATGGGGCTTTCCTGGGGGCTCAGTGGTAAAGAACCCGCGCCTGCCAATGCAGGAGATGCAAGTTCAATCCCTGGGTTGGGAAGATTCCCCTGGAGGAGGGCATGGCAACCTACTCCAGTATTCTTGCCTGAGAAATCCCATGGGCAGAGGAGCCTGGCAGACTACAGTCCATAGGGTTGCAAAAGAGTCGGACACAACCTATCTACTGAGCATGGCATGGATTTTTATCTATATAGTCTTTTTCAGATCTTTTCCCCATATAGGTTATTACAAAATATTGAATATAGTTCCCTGTGCTACACAGGAGGTCCATGTTATCTATTTCATATATACAAACACACACACATACAGTTTGCTTTTAACAGGCACTGAGGTGTTAGCCCTGTATAAAATGACCCACATGGGTAAAATTCTAGGGAAAAATATACAAATCCCCAAGGGAGATACGGGACAGGAGGTTGTGCCACCATAAGCCTGATGAACACTGCCTTTCATATGAAGACAGAACCTGGGTGTATCCTCCTCCACGACGTCCTCCCTGAAGCAGGTTTTCAATCCCCTGCGTCCTGAACACATTTCTATTCCTCAGCTCCCTATGATGAAACCATGGGCTCGTGCCGTCTGCCTCACTACAAGGTGAACTCCTCAAACTGTGCACCCTAGCCCCCGATGCACCTCCGGCTGAAGAAGGTGCCTGGGAATGCCGTGTGTGTCGGTATGTTTATCTTCATGCCCTGGCCTGTTTGTGGGTGTGTGTATGGTTACATAGAAAGTGACACATTTTTGCTACATGACCTCCTTCACCCCTGTCTCCTCCAGTGTTATGTAACAAGTCCTTTATCCAAACTACAAAGGAATACCTGCTCTCCTTTCCCAATATATACTGAAAACAAAGACAATTAGTCATGAATAGAAGCAAGAAAACCTAATTAGCTCATCTGTACCTAGATCATGAACTGGGAGACAAGGAGAGATGGGAGAAGGAGTGGGGGAGGGAGACAAGGGCCAGACTCCTGGGAATCTTCCCAAGGGGCCTGAACTTTATAGGCAATGGGAAGCCTTTAAAAGACTGCTAGCAGGAGAGGGGTTAAGGTTGGGTTCTAGACAGCTCATCCGGGCAGCTCTGAGGAGGACAGATTTGAGGGAGTAGATTCGTAATGACCAATTCCAAGGCTACTGAAACAATTTATCTATGTGATAGGGTCTGAACAAGTGTGGTGCTGATGGAAAAGAGAAACTGACTCAAGAATATACAGCAAGCCAATTCAGAAGGACTTGGCAGTTGAAAATGGGAAAGAAGTGGAGAGAGAGAGAAAACTCCACAATGAAGCCCAGGTGCCCAAACGATGATGAGATGAATTCTGACAGGGAGAATGCATGGAAGAGCTGCTGTTGCTAAGTCACTTCAGTCGTGTCCGACTCTGTGCGACCCCATAGACGGCAGCCCACCAGACTCCCCCGTCCCTGGGATTCTCCAGGCAAGAACACTGGAGTGGGTTGCCATTTCCTTCTCCAATGCATGAAAGTGGAAAGTGAAAGTGAAATCGCTCAGTCATGTCTGACTCTTCTCGACCCCATGGACTGCAACCTACCAGGCTCCTCCATCCATGGGATTTTCCAGGCAAGAGTACTAGAGTGGGGTGCCATTGCCTTCTCCGGCGTGGAAGAGCAGGCAGGGATAAAGATGGGTAGTTGTGGGCAGTGTTGACTTCAAGACACCTGAAGGATGTCCAAGTAGCTCTGCCCAGCAAGCATATTAGACATGAGACCTTAGGCCTGTTCTTGAACCTTCTAAGCCACAGTTTCCTTGGGTAGTAAATGCAGGAACCATGGAACTGCTCATCCCTCAAGACTGTTGGAAAAGACTGAAGGAGACAGAGTATAAAGCCCTTCGCCCTAAGCCTGCCCCAGTCCAAGAAGCATTAATCAAGTTCAGGGACAAAGACGGGAGATAGAGTTTTAGAAATTCTTGGCCTAAGTGCAATACAATTAAGACCATGAGAGCAGATGAGACTATCTGGAGTAAGGAAGACAACAATATAAGGACTAAACCCCAGGAAACACCAATATTAAAGGAGATTAAAGGATGAGGAAAGAGATACAATAGGAAACAAAAAATTCCCAGAAGGTACTGGAGAAACACTGAAGCACGAAGGCAAAGAGAAGAAAGCAGCAGAAGTAAGTGACATGATTACATGGTCATTCCTGGGCTCTGCAGGAGTGGTATTCACACAGTGATGTAGGCAGAAGGCAGTCTGCACTGGGAAGAATGCATGGGCTGGAGAGGACAGATGCAGTCAGCTCTTTGGGAAGATGGCTGAGATGAGAAGGGGAGACACTGAGCCTCCCCTCAAAAGGGAAACAATCAAGGCCAAGACAGGCCTGGGTCATTTATTCTGTGGGGTGTGGGGAACTTGAGTGCTTAGAGATCTGGGTCATTTCTAAAGGGAAGGTGTTGGGAGGAAGGGAGAGGATGAAGGTACAGAAAGTGAAATACCTGACCCAGACAGACACAGAGGGGACCCAAACAGAGCAGGCATAGGACTGGGCCTCATCTCAAAACTGCCTACAGGATATGCCACCAGTGGGAGCAGCAAGTTCACACCTGTGCGCTTCAGTTTTCTTGGAACATTAGGGCCCTTGACTACAAAGAAGACTCTGGGTGTTAGGAAGTACCCTTAAATTCTGAGTATAACCAGGACTCTAATCTGAGCTCTTCCCACTAATGACTCAAGCAAAAGACAAGTAAGGAAGCAAGGGTCTTGTGAAGAGTAAGGGGAGAGGGAGTTGGGGATAGTGTTTGGCAATACTTCATTATTTTTCTTCTAATTCTCTCAGTCAGTTTCTTCCTTTTAACGTAAGCTTCACTGAAGCAAAACTATCAGCAGGTAATTTGACTTCAAAATACTAATAGAAATGACATTAATGAAAAGTCTCCTTTAATATCTTGACAGGAACAATTTTTCAGAATCATTATTTTTCCTGTTTTAAAACAAAATTCTACATTCACAAGCTCAACAGGACCAAATTATAGCAGAAGGAATGGACAATCATCAGAAATTCCACTCAGAGAAGAAAATGCACACTGGACTCCTAATTAGGCAACTTCACAGGCCACTTATTTATCTTTCCAGAAACAGGATATTTTTTAAAAAATAAGCTTAAATGGCAACTATTCCTTCAAGGTCACAGTTAAATCATAATCCAGTTTATGCCCCTCACTGGTCTCCTTTTCTTACCAAAAGCAGGCTGCCATTAATAGAGTCCTGACATCTGGTATACCAGAAGATGGTTTGAGTCAGTTTTTCCTACATTGAAAACCACCTCTTATCACTTAAACACAAGTTAACATTTTATTTGGGGAACCTAGGGTTCAGTTTAGTCTTTCCACACATCTTTTACATGTATTTAAATAATCAAGGGAATAAAAATCACACTGGCATATTCACTCTCCCTAAAGTACTCCTAAGGCTGCTCTTAAACTCACACAAAGTATTAATGTCTGTATCTGAAATAGGAATATTTTTAAAGAGATGATCTCTTAGCAAAAGTGGATGACAGTGTTTGAATTCTGAGGCCGGCTCAAGACATGAGAACAAGGAGGGGCTTCTTCAGTCTACAAAAGTTTCCTGAGTCCCTCCCACGTCCAGGGGACTTTGCCAGGGACCAGGGGGGCGCTGAGGGTCACCGGTGCTCACATAGATATATCTGGATGCTCACACAGATAGCAGTACAACTAGGTGGAAAGGAGGTCAGCGGCCAACATCAGGCCAACACCCACAAACACATTCTCACTCGCCCCCAGACATCTGCAACAGCAGCGCCCCGGCAAATCAATACAACCACAACCCAGGCACAGGATGTGCATGACAAGAAGGCGAGGGGGCCCAGCAGGGAGACTCAGAAACAATGTCTTCTCCGGGAAGCTTAAGAGCCAACCAAGGCTTCTGAACAGCCAGAACCAAGGCTGCACTGAACATCACCATGAACACTGTTGGGCCTTACTGTAGAGCAGATGAAACTTTTGGTCTGAAAAAGTAAACATTTTTGTATCAGAACACATCTAACTTAAAATCACCCATGAAAGATCTAGGACCCCAAATGAGTGTTGAGTTAACTGATAAAGCTATAGATAATCAATATGGGGGAAATGGTCATATTTTCTGTAAACTAAATCACTATTGTTAGCATCCTTGATTCACCCAGAAATCCACAAGGTCAAATGATGCACTTTTATAAAATTGTTTCCTCTTTGAAAGCATGAAAGAATAATTCACATCCAATGCATTATATGTTCAAACTTAAGTCAAGGAAACATCTTTTAATGCCTATTCAAAGAGGCTATTTACCATCTTTTCTCAGCAATAAACATTCTCACTTCAGCTTTTGAAAGGTGGCTCCATTGGACTTTTGCAACTAAAATATTGCAACTTTACTTCTTTCTGGTTATTCCCCCTAACTCAGAACCTTCTCCCTGTTCAACATCAGATGCGCTAACCAACAGACTCAAACTCAAGGTTTTCCATAAACCAACTTTGGCCAACATTGCAACTATAGTAATTCTAGCTTCAATTCCCCAGATTCCTTTCGAGATCTTTCAGAATGGACATATGTGCAGAATTTACCCCAAAACCAGGATAAGGAAACCATCTCCTCTTTTACCAATAACCATACTATTTATTAACGCACCAGAATACTAAATAAAAAGCAAACCTGCCAAGAAGGTTAGACTCAAAAACCCTTTCTAAAATTCTAAATTCTAACCTCTAAATTCCTTAAAATTAAAAACTCCAAAATGTTGTGTAAATAAACATTTTACTGCTTTGAAAGCTAATTTCAGAAAAGGCTGGGATCATGACTTCATAGTTAAGTACTGGGGTAGAGTGGTGGTAATTGTGCCTTTGACTTTTCTACAATGGTATATGTCATGCACTGTACTAGTTTACATAAGTCTTCACTGTAATGTTACACAACCCTATGAGATAGGTACTAAGTTACAAGGAGAAAGCTGGGGCTAGCAGAGGTTAAGCGACCTTGTTCATAAGAGGCAAAATGAATAGTTGAACCCAATCTGGCTGACAGTCAACCATCACACTGTGATGCACTGCTAATTATGGTCATTGTCCAATAAATATTCCTCAAAGCCTGTATTTGTGTGCTATGACTCAGCCATTGTAGATTCTGCATTCTGATTTATATGGCTTAGGCAAATGCTAATGTGTCTTTTTACATTCAACAGAGACCAAATAGATATTGAAGGGATGGTCAGAAATATTCCAGAGATCAGGCAGATGCCAAAACAGGCATGATCCAAAATTATTCAAAAATAGACAAAATTATCCAGAGTTAATTCCCCAAATTATACTCAATCAGGTAAATGAGCTTGCAGGAGTCGGCAAGAATCAACTGTACCTGCTTATCATTTTTGAGGTTTTATTTTATGATTACAGGCACTATGATTATTAATTCTCCACACATTTATAGTTTCCTAAAAAAGTAAGACACCTGGAACCCTATCAATTATATCACTGTAGTACAATTATCTTATCTAAGTATTAAAACATTCCATTAATACTTCTGACTCCATAGAAAATAAATATATCATTTAAAAAATTCAAGAACCTGGAATAAACTTTGATGTCTTTGTTTCCTTTCCTCTATTCCTTTTTTTTTTTTTTTTGAACGTATGGCACTGAAACAGGTCGCAAGCAGGCAGATGCCTCGGTGTCATCTGAGGGATGCCCACAAGACTACCAGGTGGGTCAGCGATCAAGACTCCGCCTGCCAATGCAGGAGATGCCAGATCAATGCCTGGGTCAAGAAGATCCCCTGGAGTAGGAAACCACAACCCACTCTAGTATTCTTGCCTGGAAAATTCCATGGACAGAGGAGCCTTGCAGGCTACAGCCCATGGGGCTGCAAAGAGTCAGACACGAGTGAGTATGCACGCACAGGCGCAAAACTACAACCTCCCCCATTCCTCAGGAAGCGCCTACATCACCACCTTCATTGTCTAAAGTGAAACCATCCGAATGTCTTTCCTTGGCCAATATGATTATTTTCAGAAGGTCCTTGTCAAAATATTAATTTCCTTGGGAGAGTAAAAGCAGCCGAAGTTACCATTTCTTGAGGGCCTATTTTGTGCTGAGCGTGTTTTATGTATTAAATCTAATCTTTACACCAGTCTTCTGTGGTAGCTAACCTGAACACCATTTCCAGGAGAGAGAATAGAGCTGAAGGGACAGGCTCGCTGTGGCAGAGCTGGGATAATACACTGCACCTGCTAACACCAAGTCCATCCCCTTCCTCATACCTTCCGCCTGCTCCTCCACATGTCAAACCTGTCGCCACCTTTGGGCCTTCTCCTGAGCTGTTCCCTTTGCCCGGATGCTCTCTATAATCTTCACATGGCTGGATGCTTCTTGCCACTTGGGTCTCAGCCAAAATGTCACCCTATGAGTCCTCTGCCACTCTAGGTAAAGCAGTCACCTTGTCATACTCCACCACACCACCCTGTTTTAATTCTCTACTTAGCACCTAACCACCACGGGCTATTCTTGTAATTACCTCTTTGCCTGCTTATTGTCTGTCTCTCCATGAGAGGGTAAAAGCCCTGTGAGAGCCGAGCTTCTGAATGTTGTGTTCTCTGCCCCAACTATAACACCTAGAACAGAGCAGGGTACCCAGCAGGCGCTCAATATAGATCGATGAATGACTGAATGGCTTTCCTACTGCCTCCTCCACACATTAGGATGGTATCAGGAAAGAATCAAGTCCAGAGAGCTAGATTCAAGCTTCACCTCTAACTGGCTAGGGGCTGCACTCTGGGCAATCTCCATTCAGCTCAATTTCTAGGAGTATTAGGCTATTTTCCAAGGTGTCAGCAAGGTGAGCTGTAACTCAGGAACAAAAAATCTTATTGGGTTGGTGGCTCAGATGGTAAAGAATCTGCCTGCAATGCGGGAGACCTGAGTTTGATCCCTGAGTCAGGAAGATCCCCTGGAGAAGGAAATGGCTACCGACTCCAGTATCCTGGCCTGGAGAATTCCATGGACAGGGGAGCCTGGCAGACTACAGTCCACGGGGTTGCCAAGAGTCAGACACAACTGAGTGACTCTCACTTTCAAAATGGACCCAGGCCACAGGAGACCTGGAATCACAGGACAAGAAGAGTAGGCAAGCACCACTGATTCCATCGTTTTGTCTTGGACTAGCACAGTGGTTCACCATAAGGCCCAGTACAGCTCAAGAAGAGGGTAAATATTTTAAGTATACTGATAAATCCTATCTCTTTTTACAGGGGGTTATCTTAACAAAAGACATCAAGCCAAGGTCATTCAAAATGTCCCATTTTTTTTTTTTAACTTTCCATCTATTGCAAACCTCAAAGAAACCCTTCAACAGTACAGACTTCTGAAAATACCTAAATAACACAACCAAATAGGTCCTAAAATGGGTCATCATCTAGTATATTTCACTGGGAGCCAGAAGTGAGAACATATTTTAAGTACATACCCTAGGAATTAGAAATTAATAACAACCTCATTTTTGATACCTTTTAACACCTGAAGCCGGGTATCCGCAGTCAGGCTTCTGGGGACCGCGAAACTGATGACACTGTTCCCAGCATGTTGTCAATATGCACATACGTGCATTTTTCTAGAAACAGGGTCCATAGCTTTTATCATCACTAAAACGGTCCAGGGTTCAAACACGGTTTCAGAAGCACTGCATCTACTAGAAACCCATTCTGAACTCTTCTGTACTATGATAAATCAAGAGTAATATATAATAAAGCACTTAAGAGATGCACAGCTCACAAATTAATAAATGCATTTTGTTTAGGAAATGCTGCTAATACAGATTTTGTGCGCTCTTCCAAAAATAATTTCAGAGCCTAAAACAAATCAGTATCAGCAGAACAATCTCCAGAAGACATTTCAGAAGGGAGCAGAAATTGCATTGCCTAATGGAACAACGATCAGAGCCACATAACTCTGATACTTGAAGGAGCCACATAGCACAGGTTGCCCAGCCCCTACCATCACAGACAAGAACATTAAAGCCCAGGGTGAGGACAGAGGCACATCAAATGTAAGTGTACATCAAATGTAAGATGCAGAAATAGCGCCAAGTAAATGCAAGAGATATATATGACTTGCAAATAAAAATTCAGCTTTGCGGTTCTGGTTTAAGCACTTGGAGAAAAAGCACTACCTTGAGAACATGTTCACACTGGCCCCATATGACTTATTTCATTAAGGTAATTATGAGGGGCTCATGTTGGCCCTGGTCCTACCCTCTGGCAAATTTCTTAATTTTTTTTTTAACCATAGAGCAAACTAAACACTTTTGGTTACCTTTTAAGTATTTCTCCCCCTGTAAGGTCAAAGTTGTGTCAGGGTGAAACTTATGTAAAAATCAAAGGAACTTTCCAGAAGACAGCACATAATTAAAGCATTGTTGGTATAGTCGTTCTATTAAAATATCCTAGATGCTTTGACAATCACTGCTACAGAAATACACTAACATAATAATCTTGATAAATCTCTCTATATAGGGCCATGATTCGCAACAAAAATTTCCCATCTCATAAAATTCTCCAGTATAGCACTTAAACACTACAATAGCCAATACCCTTGGGCCCATTCTGCCATCTAATTAAACTGTCTTTCGTACAAGTGATTTATAGCACTTGTCATCACGTAGGGTGGATATATAGACTGGTGGCTACAGACACCTCAGGACAACAAAGCATTAATTACCATGCTAGTGAGAATGGCTTCTAGCAAAAGCTCAAAGGGTGGGATTCCCAGTCTCTCTCTGATGCAAGAAAACAGGGACATAATTTACCAGTCCCATAGAATGAGGAGCCCATTAGTGTAAATCAAGAGCTACAATTGCACGGTTTAAAATGAGAACCCACTGTAATTCCTTAAGGTTGATTCTAAGCCAAGGAAATAAGACCAACATCACTATCAATGCTAAAAGTCATTTAGACTTGAGCTAAATCCTCTCCAAGCCTGAGCAATTTAGATTTGGACCAATTTAATTCTTAGGAGTTACTAACTTTGATAAGACATAAGTCATTTTGACTGCTTAAAACCAAACCAATTACTCCAAAAGCAAAGAAATGATGTAATTGCCTAACATACGGAGGCAGCAGCTTTAGAGATGGAAGGGTCCCTAGAGAGACTCTAGTGCAATCCCCTCCTGCTAGAAACCAGGGAGCTGAGAGCCTATTACACAGAGGCTTGCCTGAGGTCACAGCTGACAGATGGCAAAGCCAAACGTTGACCCCAGCTCTGACTCTCATAGCACAGTACTTAGATATTGCTGTAAGTTGTACAATGAAATACAAAGAGTTTCTTTTTTAACTGGGTAGTTAATACCAAACTAATTTGCAGTTAAAGTTAACTTCCCATATATTTACTAATAAGCCAATCTTCCACTAAAATTTTAGGAAATATATTAATAGGTAAATAAATATCTAAATAATCAAATATCTAATTTAATATATTTAATAAATGACTACATATCTAAATAGATTTGAATAAGTATATCTTCATATCTATGTAAATGTTAGTGTATAAGTGTGTGTGTGATGTTAGTATATAAGTGTGTGTCTGTTACATATCACATGAGCTAAGGAAACAGTAATGCTTTAGCTAGAGCTTCGGTTCCCACATTCTGAAAACAAATACTTGAGCTATTATAGATTCAAAAACTCAAAAACCTCCCAGGATCAAGCAGCTAATAGGGGACTGAGTCTTAGGGAGTGGTGAGGTCTGCAGCAAACCCCCCAGAATGAAATGTCTTCAGTGAAGTGAAGTGAAGTCACTCAGTCATGTCCGACTCTTTGCGACCCCATGGACTGTAGCCTACCAGGCTCCTCTGTCCATGGAATTTTCCAGGCAAGAATACCAGAGTGGGTTGCCATTTCTTCAGAGTCAATGTTAAAAACATCTCTGCCAAATGAATACATCTGCAGGGCATCCATGGGCCTAAGAGCTGTCAGGCTTTTTGTTACTGTTCCGAACAAGATGACCTTCCTGCTTCAACATCTATGATTCTTTTCTGATCTGCACAAAACTTGGGATGTTTGATGGTTCAAAAAAAGGTGTTACTGTTTTCTTTCTTGGGGAGTTAAATGTTCTTTCAGGTCATCTGTTCACAGATATTGAAATTTAGTTCCTTCCAAACTTTCAGAAGATGGAAAGCTTTCTAGGGATCAGGAGCATTTACCTTTGAAAGAGATCTGTGATGTCTCTCTGGGAAAACATTATCAAGTCAGAAGTTCCTTTTCTTCTTTTGAGGAATGGTTTTTCCAAACCCTTTAACTGAAGTAGACCTGTGGCCATGCTATCTATGCTGAAGCCTTAAAAATTAGCTGTTTTTCCTCCAGGAAAATGTTTCTGGTCTCCCCAAAGTAGCCACTCACCAGCATCATAGTCCTCACTTCTGTCCTGTCATTTCCTAGTTGTTTTCCCCAGTCACCGCTTCCCCAATCTCTCTCCCCCATGGAATTATGAGGTCTATGAAGAAAAGGGCCATGTCTGTCTTGCCCACTGGCCTCTCCAGGGCAGAGCACCATGCTGGGTACATAGGACATGCTCAGTGGTGGAGGAAGGCTCATTCAGGGCTTGGCATTTCATAGAGAAACATGTAATAGTCTGTGAGTAGCTACCCCAGGGGCAGAGGGGATGAACCTCAGTCAACAGCCCACACTTTTAAACCCTGAACTCCTCTGATCAATACCATACCCTTCCACAAGAGCCCAATCAATTCACACATCTGTCTTTTCGGGAGAGAGGGGAAGGGGACAGTAGAGATCTTAGGATGCTGAGGAGAACACTGAGGAGGAGGAGAGCCAACCTTAGACCTGGCACATCAGGGAAAGTTTCCTGGGTCAAGTGACATTTACAGTGAGACATGAAGCACAAGCAGGAATCAGCATGATGGCTCTTGAGGAACTGAAAGCTGATCATTGTGGCTGGAGCATGAAAGTGTGGGTTGGGGAGAGGTGAGCCATAAGGCTGAAGAGGAAATCAGAGCCCAGCTCACGGAGAATATTCTATACCATTTTAAAGAGTTGTGCTTTATCTAAGGGCAGTGGGGAACCACCGAAAGGTTTTAAGTAAAGGACTAATTATCAGCTTGGCAATTGAGAAAGATAATTTTGAATACAGCAGTGATGAAAGTGGAAAGAAAGTGATCAGGCACTGAGTTTCAGGCCTCATTTTCATCATATTCTAACAAAATGGGGCCAGCAGCCAACATAAATGGAGTACCAGACCTAGCCAACTGTTTTGCAAAATAGAAGACTACAAAGAATCCAAGCCATCTCTGATTCTACGTAAATGCTACCTACCTCGTAAACAAATTATTGCACTTCTACTATCACAATCATCATTCTAAACTCTTGCTAGATACCAAAACTGTACTAAGAATTACATAAGATACAATGATTCACTCTGCCCACCAACCTCATTAGCTCTCCACTGTTGAAGTACAACCAAATTTAACATGTCGGGCTCACAAACTACCAGTTAACAGGCTTGGTAACCAGTCTTTTAAAATGAACAAAAGCCAGTAATTTTACAAATGCAATTTTCAATTTATTACCATATACAAAGGACAAAAATCTGATCCAGTCTTTAAAGCACAAGTTGATGTGCAATTAATTTTTTAAATGGAACACTGATCATTGGAATAACTGGTCACTCCTCAGTTACTTCTATTTCTTTCCTTTTTAAAAGATGAATGTTTAAGTAAAAATCTTTCCAAAGTGCTTACATTCTACTTGCTCCAAAAACACATTCTGACAAATATTTAGTATCTACTATACACCGGGAGTTGGTGATGGACAGGGAGGCCTGGCGTGCTGTGATTCATGGGGTTGCAAAGAGTCAGACATGACTGAGCGACTGATCTGATCTGATCTGATCCACCTGACACTGCCCAAGATGCTGGACTTAGAACAGTGAATGAGAGAGGCGGGGGTCCCTGATCTCAAGGTGCTTATAGCCCCAAAGAGAAGGGTATAATGAAACAGATTAACAATGATCTGAGAGTTTCGGAGAAGGCAATGGCACCCCACTCCAGTACTCTTGCCTGGAAAATCCCATGGGCGGAGGAGCCTGGTAGGCTGCAGTCCATGGGGTTGCTAAGAGTAGGATACGACTGAGCAACTTCACTTTCACTTTTCACTTTCATGCATTGGAGAAGGAAATGGCAACCCACTCCAGTGTTCTTGCCTGGAGAATCCCAGGGACGGGAGAGCCTGGTGGGCTGCCGTTCATGGGGTTGCACAGAGTCGGACACAACTGAAGTGACTTAGCTTAGCAGAGTGTTGAGTGCATTGAAGAGTAATAGATAATGTGCTCTGGAAAATGCCTGAAACATTTGAACCACAACTTAACCAAGATGAGAAACAGACAGCCCCACTGCAGCAAAATTCTTATCATGAAACTGAAGACACAATATAAATAATACAATTCACATATACTGGGATAAACCTCCCGATACACACTAAAATGTTTTCCTCCTAAACACTCCACCCCAATCGACACCAAAGAAAAACAACCGTGAGAATGAAAAACTACAAAATACAAAAGAGAATGAACAAACAGATAATGAATCTAGAAGATTCAATCCGACGCTCTAAATCCATGTACCTGGATCCACGAATAAAGGGCAAAGATAATCACTGATTGCCCAGTGGTAACCTGGCTGCTTCCTCTGACAAGACTACCAGACAGGTACCCTGAGTGAGAAGTTGAGAGAACGCAGCCCTCCCAGTGCTGTAGGGAACAGAATGTCTTCAGGAGCGCTGAACCAGGAAAACAGCTTGGGATCCTGCCAAGCAGGTCCTTCCTTCCTGAGGGGATGCCAAGGTCTTTCCATGACGCAGCCTCCAGCTCCTCTTGCCTCCTCCCATGTCCCCATGTTCTGCAATAAGTATATTAGGTGCTGGTCTCCATGTGGAAAGTTAGCGAATAACGAGCAAACAAGTGAAAGAAGGAAATAAGGTTTTAATTTGGACAAATTTTCGGATATCACAAGTCCAAGAAATTATACAAAATAAACCAGTTCAAGAAGGAACAGAAAAAAAGCTGACAGTGATAATTTAGAAAATGAGACTGTCCTAAGTCAGAAACTATATTGAATGACTTTTTTTTTTTTAATGCTCCTATTCTGATTTTTTTTTTTTTTTTTTGCACTAAAGAGACAATGTAGTTTTCAAGAGTCAGCCTTGGCTCAAATCTAATTCAGGCATTTTACTTACTTAACATCTTCTTTGGAAAAATAAGGATAATAAATCCTCGTTGTTTTTTCCCTACAGCTTTATTGGGTATACTTGTCCACATGCACATACTTAACAGCGAACTATCTGAAGCACTTAGACATAAGTATATAACTGGGAAACCATCACCACAATCAAAATAATGAATATGTTCTTTTCCCTCAAAAGTTTCCTTATGCCTTCTTTGTAATCCATCCCTCCATCACTTTCATTCCCCTGGTCCCAGGCAACCACTGCTCTGCTTCCTATCACTGCAAATTACACTTTTCTATAATTTTACATAAATGAAAACATCCACTATATATTCTCTTTGTCTGGCTTCTTTCAGTACATAAAGTACATATTTTGAGATTCATTCATTTTGTTGCATGTATCAATAGTTCATTACTTTTTATTATTGGGTAGTATTCCATTGTATAGATACATAATTTGCTTAAATATTCACCTGTTGACTGACATTTTCCAGTTTGGGGGCTATATAACAAATTAAGCAGCTAAAAATATTTATGTATAAATGGTTTCATTTAAGAGTAGGTACGATGCACGATACTGGATGCTTGGGGCTAGTGCACAGGGATGACCCAGAGGGATGGTATGGGGAGGGAGGAGGGGGAGGGTTCAGGATGGGGAACACATGTATACCTGTGGCGGATTCATTTTGATATTTGGCAAAACTAATACAATTATCTAAAGTTTAAAAATAAAATAAAATTTAAAAAAAAGAGTAGGTAGGTCCCATAGTAAGTACATTTCTAACACTAAGAAAGTATCAAAAGTGTTTTCCAACATGATTATCATTTTATATCCCTCACAGTAGTATATGACAGTTCCAGTTACTCTACTTGCTCACTCACAAGGTATGATCAGTCTCTTTAATTTTAGACTTTCCCATGGGTTTTGGTTTTAATTTACTTTTCCTTAACTAATCTTTTACTGTGCTATTTTCCATGAAGGGTGCCTATTCAAATCTTTGTCCCATTTTTAATTTGAATACATTTCTCATTGCATCCCATTTTTAAACAGAGTATTTTTCTCATTGTCATTTTATATATTCCTGTTAAAAGTCCCCTGTCTGATGTACATGTTACAAATACTTTCTCCCAGGGGATTGTGTCATCTTCTTCTTAAGAATCTTCTGAAAAGCAACAGTTAATTTAAATAGTCTGATTTGATTTCTTTATAGTACTTGCTTCTGTGGTCCTATCTGAAAAATACGTGTGGTGTCCAAGGTCACTAAGATTTTCGTCTATGTTTTCTTATAAAAATTTTACAGCTAAAATCCTACTTTTAGGTCTATGATCCATTTTCAGTTAATTTTTGTGTATAATGTAAGATTAAAGTCAATGCACAAGTTTATGCATATAGCTATTCAGTTGTTCAAGTAGCACTTGTTGAGAAAATTATCATTTCCACAATGGAACTGCCTTGACATCTTTGTCAAAAGAAAGTCAGCTGATCATATATGTATGAATCTATTTCTAGACTCTCTTCTATTTCACTGATCTCTCTGACTCTCTTTAATACCACATTACCTTGATTACAGTAGTGCTGTAGTAAGTCTTGAAATCAGATACTTTAAGTTCTCCAACTCATCCTTTTTCAAAATTATTCTTAGATAAGTCTGGGTCTTTCACATGTTCATATACATTTTAGAATCAGTTTGTTAATTTTTACAACAAAGCCTGATGATATTTTGACTAGAAATACATTAAATCTATTGAACAATTTGGGAAAATTTGAGGTCTTAAGAATACTGAATCTTCCCATTTATGAACACAGTATTTCTCTCCATTTATTTAGATCTTTAACTTATTTCAGCAATGGTTTCTCATTTTCAGTGACCAAGTCTTGCATGTTTTATTAGATTTATCCAATTTCACATTTTTATGCTCTTTTAAATGGTATTTTTCTATTTCAGCTTTCAGTTGTCCACTACGAGTTTGAAGAAACAAGTAACTTGTAGATTGGTTTGGATCCTGCAACCTAGTTAAACATAGCCTGTTGGTTCTAGTAACCCTTTTGTAGGTGTCTTAGATTTTTCTATACACACTTTAACTTCTTCCTTTGCATGTACTTTATTAATTGCTTGTTGCACTGACTGCGACCTCCACTACACAGTTGAACAGAAGTGGTAAGGGTAGCTATCCCTGCCACTCTTGATCTTAGGGGAATATCATTCAGTTTTTCACCATCAACATGTTACTTGTAGGTTTTTCACAGCTGTCCTTCATCTGGTTGAAAAGTACCCTTCTATTACTAGTTTGTTGAGAGTTTTTATCATGAATGGATATTGAATTTTGTCAAATTCTTTATCTACTGACCTGATCATATGAATCTTTTTTTCTGTTATTAAACTATTCTGTTAATTTGAAGAGTTGCACTGATTGATTTTAAATGCTTAGTCAACCATGAACCTTGAAGTCCTGATTATAACCCCATTTGATCATTTGCTATATAGCTGGCTGTGATTTCCTAAAAGTTAAGATTTTTTAATATCTACACTCAGAAGGGACATTGGTCTTTAGTTCTATTTATTTGCAAAGCATCCATCAAGTTTTGGTATAAAGCTAATGTTGGCCTCATGAAATGTGCCAGGATGTGTTTCCTTTTCTTCTGTTTTCTGGAACAGTCTGTGTAATTGCCAATGTTTCTTCCTTAAATATATGATAGAACGCACCAGTTAAGCCACCTGGGACCTCAAGTTTGTACCGTGGAAGTTTTTTTAACTACAAATTCAATTGCCTTAATGGACATAAGGCTAGTTGTTTGAATGAGTTTTGGTCATGTGTATCTTTCAAGGAATTTATTCATCTCATCTAAATTGCAGAATTTACTGGCATAAAGTTATTCATAATATTCTCTTATTTTTTTTTAACGTCCATAGGATCTATAGTGATGTTTTCTCATTTTCTAACATTGGTAATTTGTGTCATCTTTTTTCTTGATCATTCTGTCTTGAGATTTATCAATTTTATTGTGTGTGTGTGTTTCCAGAGAACCAATGTTTTTGTTTCACTGATTTTTCTCTACTGTTTCTGCTTTCTACTTCACTGATTTCTGCTATCTTTACATTTCCTTCTTTCTGCTTACCTAGGATTTGACTGGTTCGTTTTTTCCTAGTTTCAGGCAGAAACTCAGGTCTTTGAAATCTTTTCTAATTGAAGAGTTTAACACTGAATTTCCATTTAAGAACTTCTTTAGCTGTCATATTATATCTCACTACCTCCTTGGATATAATGCAAATTAAATGAAACAAATGTAGTTAGGAAAGAAATGGTTGATTGCCTAATCCACGGCAGGCACTGTGCCTGGTACTAGGAATGTGTGCATGTGTGCTAAGTCACTTCAGTGTGCGACCCTAGGGACTGTAGCCCATGAGGCTCCCCTGTCCAGTGGGATTCTCCAGGTAAGAATACTGGAATGGGTTGCCTCCTCGGTACTAGGAATATAACTGCATAAAATAGATCTCTTTCTCTCATCAAGCTTAGAAGGTAATATCAGTGAAACTGGTACAAAATCAATGTCAAAGACTATCTTCTTAATACTTAGAAACTATGTTAAGCAAGAAAGCGTAACAACTTTGTTTTATTCTAATAATAAAGGTATCTTCTGTTTTTGTCTCTTCTCCTGATCTAGGAAGAATTAAACTGCTAGTTTATTTTCATTGTTTAGCAACCTGTAATTTCAGTTGCAAAAAATAAATTTATCGTGGAGTAAATTATTCCATTTATAGCTTTCTGAATAAACTATGCATTTCAATTTAATATGCTAAGGACAAATAAATAATTCTGTAGTTCTAAACTTCAAAACCACTTTAGACCTATAGAGGATCATTTAAAAAACAAGCATTCCATATATTTCCAAGTATTTTAACAAAAATTATTTTAACAAAAAATTTTTTAAAAAGGAAACTCACTGCCTATTTTATCTACCCTATCGTCACAGTTTCAAAATACCAAGAATTTAAAAAACTCTGCCTCCTCACTGAATGAGTGTCTGACAAATCACCAATGTCAAGGTCATTTAAATGCTGATATATCCTACCAAACACTCGTATTTTTCAGACCACCGCTACCGGGTTACATTAAACACCTAAATATAGTTAATTCAGACAATTAAGATATGTAAATTTAATTTACATTTAAATCTACAGCCAGTGGGAAAATAGGCAGATCTAAATAGGCACCCCACTTTTTCAAGTAACCTGAATCTTCCTATACTTATGCTTCTTCCAGCCCTTACCTTGTGATCTTCATTTAGGCTACAGGTTCTCAAACTTGACTGCACATTGGGATCACCTGGAGAGCTGAAAAATACTGATGCTGGTGTCCACAGCCAGTCTCATCTAGAGTCTTTAAAAGTAGGGATTTTTAAAAGTCCCTCAGGTGATTCAAATGTGCGGATTATGGGTAAAGAAAACCAGTCTAGGATCTCTCTTGGAAAACATGCTTCTAATGGCCATCGGTCAGTCTGCACCATTATATTTCAGAACCCTGTTCTTTAGAGCTTTGCCCAATCTAACTCCTAACCGGGTACTAATTTAATAATTCCATTCAGATTCCTAGACTGATCTCTAATTCCTATTCAGAAATTCACAAAATAAAATGTCAATCTCTATTTTGGCCCTTCCTCTCCAGTCCACTTCTAAATTTCACAAAGTACATTTAGTTGAAGGGAAATTAACTCAATATAATTTGATGTTACAGTTAAACAGTCGTTATGGTTTTTTCTCCTATTTAAGAGACTACTCCACAAGCTAGCTGTAATTTTACAAAATATATGATAAAAGTATCAATTCCTCAAAGTGTAAAATAAATATCTAAATGAGTCTTTCTTATTATCCATCTGATTCCCCCACTTGTTAATTTCAAACAGGGTTTTCAAAACTGATTCACATTCTGGCCTCACAACTGACATCCTCCAGAATTTAAATCATTAAACTCCTGAGAGTCTTCAAAGGACTTATTTGGCCAAACCAGACCACTTCATTCTAGTTATCATTTCATCACATACATGTGGAAAGGATAACACGGACATCACAAAGGCAGTATGAAGATTAGGAAGCAGAAGCATTTTTGCACTGTGTAGAGTGCTCTAGACATTTTAATTTATTTGCAGCAGACATTTTGCCTCATGGGAACTATGTGAAAAGCACAGGCAAGTAGGACGTTGCGGGCAACTACTTGTCAATACACAGAAATACAAGCAGGTGAGGTGAGAAACCAGGGGTGGTTCACAAACTGCTGAGGAGCCCTGGAAACTCTCAAGACCAGTAACAGCAGAAACACTAACTGTAGGAATCAGACCTCTTGGGCTGAAAGTGAACTGAAGTTGCCTGCAAACACATGTAAATCTCATCTCCTTGAAAAACTGCTTAACAAAACTTTGCCAACTGCAGACCCAGGCACTCCGATCCCTGCCAGTGTGGGTTATTTACCTCTGGGATGTAATGGATGTGCATGCTGAAACACGTGTGCACGTCTGAGCGGCTGAACCAACACGTATCCATAAACATTATGAATAATACCTGCGAGAATGCATGCCTTTCGCTTAAGAAACGCTTAAAGAGCTTTATCCAAAGCAAGTCACTTTCCTAACACACCTTCCTTGCCTTTCCTATATTACCCGCGTGCAGCGAGTTGGGGCGCCTTACTCAAAGTCTGGGAGGAGGGGGTGATCGCCCCTTCCCCCGACTTCCCGTTAGCCCAAGCTGCCATCCCCAAGAGGAACCATATCCAGGATGGCTTCTTAGAGGAACAGCTATGCCCTCGCACACCCACCGCGGTCGCATCACCAGTGCCAAGGGCCACCTGGACGTGGACCAAAAGTGGAGGGAATTCCCTGAGCCGCGGAGCCTGGGAAGATGGGAAAGCGGGTCCCAGGCAAGTTCTGTAAAATGAAGGAAGAGAAAGGTGCGGAGTGGACACCAAGGGGAGGGCTCCAGGTACTCACCCAGCCCTCGAAGGTGTCCGAGGCGCCGGCCGTGCGCAGTAGCTCCTGGAATTGCAGGGTGCAGTTGGCCACAAAGTGGTCGTAGCCCAGGGGCGTCTCGTGGAAGACGGCCAGCTCCAGGTGGCCACCGTCGGTGACGTTGGCGCAGAACTCCTCATTGTACGTGGGCTTGTTGGTCTTCTGTTTGGTGCTAGTCTGGCCCACGCGGACCTGGTCCACGCTCACCGTCAGGTAGGGGTCCAGTAGCTGATAGCCCTTCTTGAAGAGCGAGTGGCGCAGGGACCAGCGGGTGGGCTGCAGCCCCACGGCCTCGCCAATGCGGACCCTCAAGTAGCCATTGAACTTCATGGTGCCGGACGACATGCCGACGCCGCTGTCCCGCCCCGGGGACCGCGCGGTCTCGCAGCCGGAGAGCGGGGAGCCCTCGCTCAGGCCAGCTCTCGCGGCGGCCGCAGGAGTGGAGGCAGCTCCCGGGAAAAGCAGCACCCAAGCTCCCCTCGACCGGCCATTCTGCCTCCTCCGCCGGACCTTTCCTCCCCTCCTTCCCTCCCTCCCTCCCTCGCGAGGTGGAAAGGAGGGGAGCCGGGCGCGGAGCCCTCAGCGGGCCGGGGTCGCCCGACCGTCCCTCTGGAGCGCGCGGCACCTCCCGGGGGCTCGCACGGTACTCGCCCCTTCTTCAGGGCCAGGAAGCGCCTCTCCCGGGAGAGCCGGAGCGACCCGTCCGGTTAGCTCGAGCCTCCAGCGTCTCCTGCCCCCGCCTCCGCCCGCTCCGGCTCCGGCTCCTGCCCCCGCCTCCGCGGGCTCACGCTCTCCCCCACTCGGCGAGCTTCAAACCAGGAAGCAGCTGCCGCCGCATCCCCGGCAGGAGCCTCGAGCCGCTCGGCTCCAAGTTCACAGACACCCTCCAAGGGGCTCGCGCGCCGTGCGAAGCCCGGGGGCGTGGCGCGCAGCCGGAGCCCGGCCCTGTGTTCGGGCAGTGGCGGGGCGCACGCAGCCCGGAGAGCCCCACGCGAGTCGATTCGCACCGCTCCGTGCGCACTCGCTGCAGCAGGGTCTGGCGGGGCGCTCGGGGCTGGAGGTTACCCCAGGTGCAGGCCAAAAAGGGAAGGGCTTGTGGCCCAGCCCCAGCAAACACCTGAGGCGTGGGAGACAGACCCAGCGAGAGCTGGAAGGCGGGTAGGAGAAGGAACAGGGAACCCGCGTGGCTGGGAGACGCCCGCGACCATCCTCTCACCCTATAGGAGGTGGTCTGGCAACCCAGCCTGACCATCTGGGAGAGGCCCTGGCCGGAGGCGGGTGCATGGCGCGGAGGTTCCTTTTCCTAATCTTTACAGGGATGGCTCATCCCGAGTTCAGCTCGGGCCCATCCTGTTGTGCGCCTTTCCTGCGGAGAGTAATTACACGGTTGTTGTGTGTGTGAGTGTGTGTGTGTGTGTTTTTAATAGGGCAGTAGTAATGATGTCCGCCTCCTTCCTCGGAGAGGTGTGTCTTGTTGCACAAAGAGCAGGAAAGGTCGGTTCTGAAGACAAACGTGGCCGAGACTACTAAATCTCTTCCTCTGCGAGGCGCTTCCTGGTTCGCCCAGCCCTACAGGACAAGGGCAGAAGATGTTCACTCACACAAACACACACGCACACACAGACATAGTCCCCAGGACACGTGCGCCGAAGAAATCGCCTCTTCTAGGAACACTCTAGGCTGTTGCTCTGTTTGTGAGTCAGAGGTGGCCGCCTCCAGTTGCTTCTCCACTCATGGCTCCTGCAGTTTTTGTCCCCTGGGAGCTCCTCACTCCCTGAGGGCCACCTCAACCAATTTGTCTCCCATAAAGCCTAGGCCACTGTTAAGATCCCTAATTACATTCTCTTTGGCGACTCTGAGTCTCCTGGGAGCAGGTCAGCCTTTCTATTCCCTTCTTCCCACTGCCCTATTTGGGGCTCTCAACCTAGGTTCTCAGCATTTCACTTAGGCACACTGTGGAATGAAAAGAGAAAAGAACAATGGTCGGTGGGGAAAGGCTGGTCTCAAAAACAGCATTTCCTTAGAAGAACGGGGCAGGGAAGTAGCACATTGCCCAGATGACACCTTAGCTTTAGACAGAGCCATAAAGCAAGCTCTCCAACATCCAGGGAGCTCCTGTATGGCCCCAGTGGAAAAGGTCAAGGGGATCATTTGGGTCAACTTTGTCAACCTCTCCTCCAAAGAGTAGGACTCTAGTTTTAAGAACCACTGAAGGATTTGCTGCTATTGGATCTCAGCACTAAGAGAAGACAGTCCCAAATGCTGGGCAGCTACACAGCTGCCCTGGGGTTAGGTGGTGAGGCCACCAAATACTCCATTTTTGCCCGATCAGTCAGTGCCAGGCATAGGTGGGCAGTGGTGGCAGAGCAGTGAGCAGGACAGCCATGTGCCTGCCCTCCTGGGGCTTAACAGTCCCACAAGAGAGGAAAAATAATAAATAGAGGGTGAGGTGGAGGAACAGACCAAGGTATCTTGGGATAATGTAACTGGAGTGGTGAGGGGAGGCTAATCAGAAAAGGGTTACCTAAAAAAATTCACAGCAGAAGGATCTAAGTTCCTGAGAAAACAGTTTGTCCTGTTTGGAGAACCAGGAGGATTCCATGTGGCTGGAGGGGCAAGTGGCTGAAAAGAGCCTGTAAAGGTGGGTCAGGGGCCAAGACTAACCAGATTGGTAGGTCTTTGGACCTTAACTATGAACAGCTGGAAGCCTCTGGAAGGCTGTTAAGCAGAGTCAGGGCAGGATGAGATTGAGGTTTTAAAATATCTCTCTGGAGTTGTGCAAAAAATGGACTGGAAGGAGCCAGCACGGGTGTGGGGACACCAGTGAGGATGCTGTGGCTGAAGTCTAGAAGGGAGAGGATGGTGACAGACTCGGGTGATGTGATGGTGATGAAGCTAAGGAGGTGGAACTGAGACAGAGACAGGTCTGGACAGGTCTCAGTGATGGATGGAAAGAAGAGAATGAAGAAGAGGAAAGTACTAAAAGAAGCATGTTGGAAATGGACTTGAGCAATTGTGTGGATAACAAAGCCATGAGTGATTAGGAAACCCCAGGGGAGGAGCAGCAGATTTGTGGAGGAGGGTGAAGAGTTCAGTTCAAAACAGGTCAGGTTTGATATCCCTTTGATACATTTAAGTGGAAATGCAAAGTGGGCAAGTGGCTATGTGGTTGGGAAGGTCAGAGGTAGAATCAGGAGTAAAGGAATAAGTGGAGAAGCCATTAGTATAGAGATCACAATCAAAGCTAAAATAGTGGATGAGAGCTCCATTACAGGAAAAGATAGGAAGAGAATGTAGTTTGAGAAAAAGAAGGTGCTTAGGCTGCAGACTTCCAGAAACCCCAACATCTACAGGAGAGGCAGACAATGGGGTTGAGAAGCAGCAGGCAGAAGAGAAAACCCAAGAGGATGTGTTTTCCAGTTATTGTGGAAACCAACTCAAAAGTTCTCAGGCAGGAAGGAAAGGTCAGCTAGGTCAGAGGATGCTAAGGGATTAAATAAACAAGACTAAAGAAAGCCTGTGGAGTTGGACAGTTCCTGAGTAATCTTTGAGCCGATTCAGTAGAAGGGTAAATGTGGAAGCCTATTTAGAGTAGGTTGAGGTGAAAAATAAGAGTGAAGAGAGTGAGTGTAGATATTCTTTGAAGACATTTGGCTGGAGTAGGGAGGAGAGAGAGAACTGAGGAGGAAGATGGACTCACCAGGTGGAAGGCTTTTTAGTACGGACAGCCATGCAGGAAAAGAGAGGGTTTGCGCAGTTCTGAGACCACAGGAGTGAATGCCATCCAAGGCAGAACACAGGAGTGAATGCCATCCAAGGCAGAGGTGAAAAAATGGACCTTAGTTTAAGAAGCACCTACGCTTGTGGCTCTTAGCCTGCTGTCTAAACTTGCCTGCCAACAGCCAGGGACGTGGTCTCCAGCAACCTTGACTTCCTGGTTTTCTAGTTTAACAGCCCCAGTAGAATGAGAATTTTCTCTACTAGCATCTTTAAATCAATCTTGAGGAAGACTCTGATTGTCTCCAGCCCATGTCATGTGTCATTGGGTGGCTCGTAGGGGACAGTAGACAGGCGAGAGCACCTAGTGCAGAGTCCCTATAGGGAAGGACTAGATGCCAATACAAACCTTACCTACATGACAGCTGTTATGCAGAGCTGATCCTCCTGAGTTTTAATGAAGGCAGGGGAGAAAGAAGTTCACTCTTTATACACATCCCACCCTGATCAACAGTGGCTTGTACATAATACGGTGTAGGACTTGCATATCTGTATGGTAGTGGTTTAGTTGCTAAGTCGTTGTCCCACTCTTGCAAGCCCATGGACTGTAGCCCACCAGGCTCCTCTGTCCGTGGGAGTCTCCAGGCAAGAATATTGGAGTGGGTTGCCATTTCCTTCTCCAGGGGATCTTCCCGACCCATGAATCGAACCCGGGTCTCCTGCATGGCAGGCAGATTCTTTACCAACTGAGCTACAAGGGAAGCCACATATATCTGTATAGACTGCTTTAAAATATATATTATGGTTTTTTTTTTAATAGACTAGAGGTTTGTTTTTGCTCCACTTATTACTACAGTAAAATGCACTACATCCAAATGAGTTCTATTCTGAGAGCATGTTCATTAAGTCCAACAAAATTATACTTCGGTACCCAACTAACACAATCAGCTATACAGTACTGCCCTGTAATAGGTCTATAATAATTTCATACAAATAATACATAAAAAACAAACACACAAAATAAAACATTTTAAATCTTACAGTACAGTACCTCAAAAAGTACAATAGTACAGTACAAAAGCTGGCATACAGGGGCTGGCATCAAGTGAAGAGGCAAGAAGAGTTACTGACTGGAGGCAGGAGAGGAGATGAGAGATGGTAGAGCTAAAGGAGCATCAGCAATAGGGGATGGAAGGCAAGCTGCAATTTCACTCATGTCTGACATGGTTCAGTTGCATCTTTGACAGTTTGCAACTTGAGGTTCATATGTAGGGGAATTACTGTATTCTTTTTTCTTGTCTTAGTCACACTATAACTTTGGACTTCTCTATATACAATTCCTACTACATTAGTTCCGTTCAGTTCAGTCGCTCAGTCGTGTCTGACTCTTTGAGACCCCATGGACTGCAGCACACCAGGCCTCCCTGTCCATCACCAACTCCCGGAGTTTACCCAAACCCATGTCCATTGAGTCCGTGATGCCATCCAACCATCTCATCCTCTGTCGTCCCCTTCTCCTCCTGTCCTCCATCTTTCCCAGCATCAGGGTCTTTTCCAATGACTCAGCTCTTTACATCAGGTGGCCAAAGTATTGGAGTTTCAGCTTCAGCATCAGTCCTTCCAATGAACACTCAGGACTGATCTCCTTTAGGATGGACTCGTTGGATCTCTTTGCAGTCCAAGGGACTCTTAAGAGTCTCCTCCAGCACCACAGTTCAAAAGCATCAATTCTTCTGTGCTCAGACTTCTTCACAGTCCAACTCTCACATCCATACATGACCACTGGAAAAACCATAGCCTTGACTAGACGGACCTTTGTTGGCAAAGTAATGTCTCTGCTTTTTAATATGCTGTCTAGGTTGGTCATAACTTTCCTTCCAGCAATAGTGAAATGACTGAGTAAATTACAGAATAACAACTCAGTGGAATATCACATAGTCATTAGAATGACATTTGATAAACAACATAGGAAAAAATAGTGAATAACGTTTTAAAAATCTAAAGAAAGAAATATAAATATGTCATGAAATACATAAAATATGTATACCAAAGGATTAAGATTGGAATGCAACATGGATAAAAGAAAACAGTTCTTAGGATGTTGAATTTACAAATGAACAATGATGTACTCATCTGTGAGGGCTCTGAAGATAAAATATCTAATGATTTAATACAATGCATGTGATACATTGTCAAGCATATGGTATATTTCAGCTGTTACTCTGACTGCCATAGTATCATTTATTAAGTATTCACCAGCACTGTAACAAAGCATTTGACACACATTTCATTTGAGTCTCATGACAACCATGGATGTAAGTATTATTGTCTCTATTTACACATAGGAAAAGTGAGAGCCAGAATGGTTAAGTGAATTGTATCACATACTTAATACATGAAAGAGCTAAGATGCGGCCCATTTTTCAAAAAACGCATGCCTTACCCCTATCCCAGGTGGTTTTATTGCACAATAGGAATGAAAACTATTCAATACACTGAGTACAGAAAGGAGGAAGTTGGAGATTCTCAGCAGGCAGAAGTGAGTGGTACACAGGGCAGGGGTTATAGCAGTGCTGCCTCTCATCCATTTTTAAATATGCAAAGGTAAGTATGTAAAAGGGTATATGCATAAAGGTACATATACTGTGGCAAAAGTAGACCACAATGTCCTTATACATGTTCCAAAAAGAATAGAAAAAGGTAAGATACATCACAGAGATAGTAACATTTCTCAGAATGGAAAGAAGACATGAGTCTCATATTGAAAGGACACAGTGTACTAGGCAGAACGAATCAATAAAGACCCACACCTAAACACATCACTGTGAGGCTTCTTAAACCAGGATAAGAGGAAAGTCTTCAATGACATGGAAGAAGAAACAGAGGCCAAGTCAGAAGGGAGGGTGGGGTGGGAGGAGTCTGGGATGAAGTCAGAGTAGTGAGGTCCTCAGAGAGCCACAGGGTCCTGACGCCAAAAGTCTGTGTCTCAGTGCAAGAACGGCTCGTGCTGAGTGAGGGAATGAGGGAAAGGAAGGCTGAGGGGCAAAGTCCTAAAGAGCGGATGGGGTAGACTGGCTCAGCTTTCACGCTTCCTCAGCCTTCCTCAAAAGACGGGCCTTCCAGGGACTGATGTCAGAACAGAGGAGCAAACATCAAAGCAATACGCGCTTAAAAAAGGAGTCAGGTTGCCTAAATATTGCCTGGTGATCGGGAGTAATAACTCAGTGAGACATTTATGCCATTGTTTTCTAACAGGAAACTCCACTAAAGTTAAATATTTTCTGAATATAAATGGAACAAACACAAATCTCTCCCATGGTTGGTTTACTTTCGACATAACTCACCTACTCGAATCTACCCATTAGAATATTTTCACTTGAAACTTACATCACCCAAGAGCCTTTCCTAATAGTAGTATGCACTTGTTCAGTCGCCAGTCATGTCAACTCTGTGCTACCCCACAGACTGCAGCCCACCAGGCTCTAGGCTCCTCTGCCCATGGAATTTTCCAGGCAAGAATACAGGAGTGGGTTGTCATTTCCTGCTCCAAGGGATCTTCCTGACCCACGGATCAAACCCACATCTCCTGCATCTCCTGCACTGCAGGCAGATTCCTTACCACTGAGCCACCTCTTACAATCCTAATAGTAGTATGGAACCCTGGAGAACTTTACAGGCATTCTGTTAAGAAACAGATTCATAAAAGTCCTTGGCCTATATTACAATCTGGTAGATTTTTTTAAAAAGACATACCTTCATATAAAATAAGAGATAAACAGGGGAACTAAGGCAAATCTGCATTTAGTAACTTTAATTATTTCTTCGTATCTACTTCTATAATTACAACCTACAGTAGCATGTCACCAAATGAGACAAAAATATCTTTTGAAGCTAAAAGAACTTAAAATTCCTTAATTCTGAATACAGAACTTACTATAACTTTTCATTTTAGTATGCTTCTTAATATTTTAATATTTCTAAAAAGCACTAGTAACAGAAAGCAAGTGTATATGGTTTAAAATAATAATAATTTTCTCTAAACCTATTATTAATGTAGCTAATGGTCAGGTTGTTCCATTAACTTTTATCATTTTGTTCTGGTCCATTAACACCAAGTGGTTATTAAGTGGCAAGCAAGTTATTAGATTTTATGGGTTGTGTAAGAAATCTGTGAGAGGAAAATGATTATTTTGCTCTGATGGTATCTTTCTTTTGCCCTTTGCTGGGTTTTCTCTATGTCTCATTGATGGCATTCTCGGGTTTACTCAGTGACCATCTAATCAGTATTCCATTCTGCTCACTGGGCAGCATACTCAGGCTTTCCAGAGCCCTCAAGAATTGCCTTTAGGTCATGTGTAACAGCCTCTACATGTTCTTTCAGCCTTGGAATTGAATAAGTAATCTTAATAGGATGATCACTTGGACCTTCGTGGCTATGCTTTTTCTTAGTTGTACAAAGGGAGGGGGAGGAGCTTCACTTTAAATAGAATATTTTGCCAGGATGTAGCAGTTACTATTTGCCATAGTAGCCATTATAGAAGTTCACAATATACTATTAGTGAAAAAATCAGGGATCCTATTTAGTGTAAAGTGTGCATGTGTATGTTGTATGTGTATGCAAATGTCTGTGTGTGTGTGCGTATTTTTGGAAGGGTAGACCCCTAAATGTGAGCATGGTTATCTGGAGTAATGGATTATAGAATAGAGTCTGGCTAGTGGAGAGTTTGAAAATGTGGTCTCTGGAGGCAGATTGCCTCCACCCAGATCGTGTCCCCTATAGCAGTGTGACTTCAGGCTCTACCTATTCTTACTATGGTTCAGTTTTCTCAGCTGTAAAGTGGGTTGCTGTGAGGTCTATAGAAATTGTTTGTAAAGCCCTTGAAATAGTGCCAGGCACAAGGTAAGCAAATTTATAACGGTTTATTATGGATGATTTTTTCATTTATCTGTATTTTGTGATTTTTCTATTTTTCTATAATTGCTGAACATTTCAGTAATTTAAATTTTTTTTAGTTAATATTAAAAACTCCACACCAAATCACAGATAGGTGGACTTTAACCCCTTTAAATTGTAATCATTTCCTGTCATCTTTCTAGTGAAGCTTGAACGTCTTCTGATTCTTGGAAATGAAAAAGCAGTTTGGCCCCCGTTCCCAAGAGCTTATAGTTCATAATAAGAAGGCATAAAAAAAGACTTTCCATCCTTGAAATCTTGGCAATGAAGTGTGAAAGTTTCACATAAGCCTCAATCATTTTGTCATGTGAGGACATTAAAATCACCCAAGTAGCTTCCCCTTTGCCCTTTTTAAAACTCTGAATGCAGGCATTTGTTTAGAACACAGAAAGTTAGTGAACTTTTTTTAGATACTAGAAAAGGTAAATACTTTATACTAAATCAGGGTACTGTTTGCTTTCTAATAATTTAATGGAAAATAACCGCTATACTGTCAATATAATTTTAGCTCTAGAAGCCAACAGGTGAGAGAAGTGCAATTCAGACCTTCTGGCCATGATTTTTGGGGTGAAACAGGGAGTGGGATGATCCAGAAATTGGCATTTTCAGTAAAGTTTAACAATCTCAGGTGATTATTTTATACTCCAGTTCAAGAAGCCCAGACATAAGGGACAAAAACATTCAAAGACAGGTTCGCATCCTCTAAAATAAAGGCTAGATGACCTTAAAGAAGTCACATAATAACACAGAATTAAATGAGAAATGCACTCTAATGCACATGGCAAAGTCCTGCAGTATTATATAAATGTTATCAGTTCTGCCTTACCCTGTTGTTTGCTTTCCCTTCCCCTACCTCATTCTGGCTGCTTCACACTCTATGCCACTTGCCCCCCTGGGCTGAGGAACTGGTACTCAAGATCAGGGGCTCAATCCCAGCACCTGCAGAGGCTCTTCAGTCAGAGGCAGGATTTTCGACACATTGTCTTAGTTCAAATATAATCGCTCATCAGTCAATCCTAAAGGAAATCAACCCTGAATATTCAATGGAAAGACTGATGCTGAAGCTGAAGCTCCCGTACTTTGGCCACCTGATGCGAAGAGTTGATTCACTGGAAAAGACCCTGATGCTGGGAAAGACTGAGGGCAGAAGGAGAAGGAGGCGACAGAGGATGAGATGGTTAGATGGCATTATCAACTCAATGGACATGAGTTTGAGCAAACTTCGGGAAACAGTGAAGGACAGGAAAGCCTGGCATGCTGCAATTCATGGGGCTGCAAAGAGTCAGACAAGACTTAGCGACTGAGCAACAACAAATGATGTGGGTGGACGTAGAGTCTGTCACACAGAGTGAAGTAAGTCAGAAAGAGAAAAACAAATATTGTATATTAATACGTATATATAGAATCTAGGACTTCCCTGGTAGCTCAGATGGTAAAGCATCTGTCTACAATGCGGGAGACCCGGGTTCGATCCCTGGGTTGGGAAGATCCGCTGGAGAAGGAAATGGCAATCCACTCCAGTACTATTGCCTGGAAAATCCCATGGACAGAGGCTACAGTCCATGGAGTCGCAAAGAGTTGGACACGACTGAGCGACTTCACTATAGAATCTATAAAAATGGTACAGATGAACCTATTTGCCGGGCAGGAATAGAGACAGACATAGAGAATGGACATGTGGACACAGAGGGAGAAGAGGAGGGTGGGACAAATTTGGAGAATAGCAGTGATATATATACACTACCATGTGTAAAATAGCTAGTAGGAAGCTGCTATTTAGCACAGGAAGCTCAGCTGGGAAGCTCAGCACTGTAATGCACCCAGAGGGGTGGCATGGAGGGGACATATGTATACACGTAGCTGATTCACTTCATTATACAGCAGAAACTAACATATGTATCATTGTAAAGCAATTATACTTCAATAATAAAATAAAAGGTAGAAAAAAATATTTTTAAAAAGAATAAAGGCAGTGATTACAACCCAAAACAATCCAAAATATATAATCACTCATACTGAGATTTTAAATATGGAGGAAAACTTGGAAAAAAAAATAACACTGATAACAAGAAAAACAAAAGAGACATCTGATGAGTGTAACAAAAAGGGAGAAAAATAAGCTCATGGGCTAAATGGACAGGGAAACACAAAAACCACGCATAGTAGGAAGATGAAACTTGGGTTCAGTACAGGCAAAAGGAAGCCAACAAAGGAATTTTACACATTTCCCTCCCTTACTCTTTTTTTTTTTTTTTTTTTGAGAGTCTGAACAACTGAAATCAGGAAACACCTGGGCTTGTTAACATTAGTTAGGAAATGACTTTAAAAACTTGGACTCAGTTTGAGATAACTGATGGCAGGCAATGATATCACTCCAGAGTCTATATTTCCATGTAAACGTTCAAGCTACTTCTCTGAGTTTGGGTCCATTTTTGTAATAGCCATCAGAGACTCAATGCGTTATATTTATGGGGTGACTGTTTTCTTTTTTGTTTTAAAATTACCTGGCACTCTGCCACAGGTTTGTTTTTTGTTCACATTTATAAGTATTCAATGAATGTTAATAACCACCCAGAAATACAGCTGTCATTACTTTGAGATGAAAATAAATGTATAGAGTGAACATTTTAAGATGATAGACAAAAGTACAGCATTGTAATAAGAAGACGGTCAGAAAGTAAAAATACAAACACAGAAAGGATGGGTCCTTTGATCTGGAAGGCATGCCTGAGAATTTTAGGTCAAACCTATTTTACAGATGAGGAGCCAGAACCAGAAGTCAGGCATTTCTCACATTGTTTATTACACATTTCCTGGGTCTTCAGAATATGGGGCCAGAGCTTCTCAGAGTGGGCTTTAGTCACAAGTAAAGTACAGACTCAACATATCTTCTCTCTCTAATTGAGTTATACAAACCGTGGTATCATTTATATCACTTGCATATGTTTTGTTAAACAATAAAACACATAAATTAATGTACAATTGATGATTTATATCAGTTTCTTAGAAATTCAGTGTTGGAAAAATTTGTTTCGAGCATTTACTTTGATGTGCCAGTCAAATTACAACCAGTGAAAAAGGTTATTTTTGTCATTTTTAACAAAATTACAAACTGGATTTTTGTGCCAGTGAACAGCAAGGTTTATATACACCATTTTATTGTCTCATAATTGTTTTATATCCCATTTTTTAAAATAGGAGAACATTAGAATATACTTTGTTCTACTCATAGTTTGTATTAATGTCTTAAAAAATGTCTTTTCAATGTTTGATAAGCACTATAATGAGTCTCACAGATATTAATGTTAATTATTGATCTTTATGATTTAGAAGTGGTAATTATAATAATTTAAAGGAACTTCAACAAACTAATTATATTGAGGTTTGATCAAGAATAAATAATAATCATATGGGATCTGAGAAAAATTGGTATAGATTGTCTTATTTACAAAGCAGAAATACAGACACAGATGAAGAGAACAAACATGGATACCAAGAGGGAAGGGGGAGGGTGGGATGAATTGGGAGATTGGGATTGACATACATACACTATTGATACTATATATAAAATAGATAACTAATGAGAACCTACTGTATAGCACAGGGAACTCTACTCAGTGCTCTGGGGTAACCTAAATGGGAGGGAAATCCCAAACAGAGGGGATATATGTATCAGTTCAGTTCAGTTCAGTCGCTCAGTCATGTCCGACTCTTCACGACCCCATGAATTGCAGCACGCCAGGCCTCCCTGTCCATCACCATCTCCCGGAGTTCACTCAGACTCACGTCCATTGAGTCAGTGATGCCATCCAGCCATCTCATCCTCTGTCGTCCTCTTCTCCTCCTGTCCCCAATCCCTCCTAGCATCAGAGTCTTTTCCAATGAGTCAAGTCTTCGCATGAGGTGGCCAAAGTACTGGAGTTTCAGCTTTAGCATCATTCCTTCCAAAGAACACCCAGGACTGATCTCCTTTAGAATGGACTGGTTGGATCTCCTTGTATAGCTGATTCACTTTGTCATAAGTAGAAACTAATACACTGTAAAGCAATTATACTCTAATAAATTAAAAAAAAAATTATACATAATAATCATCAAGAACAGTGCCCTGACATAGAAATGAAATAAAGATCTTTATGTGAAAAAAAGGAAACTGATCTTTTGTTCTAGTATTTTATTAAGGTGCACATACTGTACCAAAACATGCAGAAGAGGACAGCTACTTCTGGCCCTACAGAGTGGTCCTCTGCTGGCCCTCCACTGAAAACCACCATAAATATCTGAGGTAATGATTTCCAGCACTTGGCAGTAAACACCGTAGGACTATGATACTTGGGAGAAGGGAAACACACCAAGAGCTCCACGTCTTCTTCAGTTCTCTGCCTGGGGACACCAATAGAATGATAAGGAAGTAGAATCCAAAGGGATATGCATGTTCTGCTGAACAAAAGGGGTACAGACAGAGTTTAGAATATACATGGCTCCTGGAATTTGTAAGGCAGGATATCAAAAAGGAAGAAGCTGTTCAGAGGAGGGTGACAAAAACTTCGTGAGTGTTACCCTACAGCCAGTGTGCAAAATAAGACTTCATGAGCCCTGAGAATGGGCTCATGCAAGTTAGAGAGCTGGGCCAAGATATCAGAGGCCATGTAGCACTGGAAACATGAGAATGTCGGCCCAGACACAGTGGCACAGCCTTGCTAAGCACCTAATGTGTTCAACTGAAACCCCAAAGAGGCCACACCTTAGGAGGAAATACCATGCCCCAGAGAAAGGGCCATACCCTAGAGAAAGGGCCACGCCCAGGAGTGAGGACAAAACTGAAACGGAACTATACTAACAAATAATAAAACAAAGCCCAACAAGATTAGGAAGATTTGCCAGTAATTTAACAGCCTGATAGAAGAAACCTCGACACCCTTTAAAGGAAAATACAGTAATCCAGACTATCCATAATTCCCTTATAACAATATTCAAGAATAACATTTAAAATATTAGAGATGTGAAGAAGCAGGAAAATGTGACCCATAATCAAGAAAAGGAACAGTCAATAAAAGCAGAATCCAAGAGGACCCAAATATTAGAATTAGCAGATGGGGTTCTTTAAAACAGCTATTATAAATATATTTAAGGGTCAACAGAGGAGGATGAGTGTCTTGAGTAAACAGATGGGGAGTATCAGCAAAGAAATAAACCAAATGGATATATTAAAAGTAAAAAGTTTTACATACACACACACAAAAAAAAACATATGGACTTCCCCAGTAGCTCAGATGGTAAAGAATCTGCCTGCAAGGCAAGAGACCTGTGTTCGATCCCTGGATTGGGAAGATCCCCTAGAGAAGGAAATGGCTATTCACTCCAGTATTCTTTTCTGGATAATTCCATGGACAGAGGAGTCTAGCAGGCTATAGTCCATGGGATCGAAAAGAGTCAGACCCTGAGCAACTTTCACTTACTCACTCACATATATAAACATATATGTACCTATATATATATATGTATATGTACACACACGTATATATCTGTGTGTGTGTTAATGTATGTAATTTGGGTCCTAGTAAAAAAAATATGAAAGAGAATGGAGTAGAATAAAAGTTGAAGAAACAATGACTGAAAACTCTTCTAATTTGGCAGAAAACATCAGCCTACACACTGTATAATCAACAAAATCCAACCAGAATAAATTCAAATACCACACCTAGGTATGTCGCAGTCAAAAAACTGGAAACCAAAGATAAAGAGTAAAAAGCCAATTACCTACAGGGGAACAACACTGCGAGTGAGAGTTGCCTTCTTACTAGAAACAATGGCGGTCAGAAAAGGCGTAATGTCATCATGAAAATGATAGAAATAGTAGTTAACCCAGAATTATAAATGCAGTAATAATATCTTTCAAAAATGAAAAATGGATAGTGGAATAATTCACTGTGAACTATAAGAATAAATAATATTAAGATAATTTATTAATATTCATATTAATATTATTAATTTTCAGATAAATGGATGCTGGAATAATTCACTGTGAACTATAAGAAATAGGAACAGAAAAGTTTTTGAGGATGATGGGAAATGACAGCAAGAGGAAGCCTGCACTGGAGGGAGGGAGCACCAGGATCAAGACCACTGCAGGAGGAAGAGCAGCGGAAATGCAAATAGGTGTGTAAACATGAAGGACTGTCTTCTTCTCTCCTTCTCATAATTTATTTAAATGACAAAAGACTGCTAGAAGACAAATATATTGTAGGGGGTTTAACTCATGTAGTAGTAAATATATATGACAAACAATAACAAAGAGGGTAGAGTTAAAATGATAATATTATGAAGTTCTTATATTTTACATGAGGTGGTTAACTCTAAGTAGAATGATAAGGATGGAGGACATCCCTGGTGGTTCAGTGGCTAAGGCTCCATGCTCCCAATGCAGGGGGTCCAGGTTCCATCTCTGGTCAGGAAACTAGATTCCACGTGCTAAAACTAAGAGTTTGCATGCTGCAAGTAGAGATCTTGCACGCTCCAACTAAGACCTGGCACAGCCAAATAAATAATTAAAAAAAAAGAAAACAGGCTTTGATCTTTAAAGAAATATTAAAAAATAAAAAAGAATGATAAGCATATGTCATCTTATACAGAGGTCAAACCTAGACAGCATATTAAAAAGCAGAGACATTACTTTGCCAATAAAGGTCCATCTAGTCAAAGTTACAGTTCTTTCAGTAGTCATGTATGGATGTGAGAACTGGACCATAAAGAAGGCTGAACACCGAAGAACTGATGGTTTTGAGTTGTGGTGTTGGATAAGACTCTTGAGAGCCCCTTGAACTGCAAGGAGGTCAAACCACTACATTCTAAAGGAAATCAGTCCTGAATATTCATTTGAAGGACTGATGCTGAAGCTGAAACTCCAATACATTGGCCACCTGATGCGAAGAGCCGAACTCATTAGAAAAGACCCTGATGCTGGGAAAGAGTGAAGGCAGGAGGAGAAGGGGACGACAGAGGATGAGATGGTTGGATGGCATCACCAGCTCCATGTCCATGAGTTTAAGTAAGCTCCGGGAGTTGATAATGGACAGGGAAACCTGGCATGCTGCAGTCCGTGGGGTCACAAAGAGTCGGACATGACTGAGCAACAATAAGCGCTTCAGTCGTGTCCGACTCTGTGCGACCCCATAGACGGCAGCCCACCAGGCTCCCCCGTCCCTGGGATTCTCCAGGCAAGAACACTGGAGTGGGTTGCCATTTCCTTCTCCAATGCATGAAAGTGAAAACTGAAAGTGAAGTCGCTCAGTTGTGTCCGACTCTTGGTGACCCCATAGACGGCAGCCCACCAGGCTCCCCGTCCCTGGGATTCTCCAGGCAAGAACACTGGAGTGGGTTGCCATTTCCTTCTCCAATGCATGAAAGTGAAAACTGAAAGTGAAGTCGCTCAGTTGTGTCCGACTCTTAGTGACCCCATGGACTGCAGCCTTCCAGGCTCCTCCGTCCATGGGATTTTCCAGGCAAGAGTACTGGAGTGGGGTGCCATCGCCTTCTCTGTAACAAAAACCACGAGTGACTAAACCTTAAACTTTAAATTAAAATTAAGCATAATTAAAAATTCTGTTTCTCAGTTCTACTAGCCACATTTCAAGGTCTTAATAGTCACATATTAAGCTCTTATATTGGAAAAGCACATGAAATATTTGAATTATGGAAGAAAGTTTAGCAGGAGAATGTGAGAAACCACTGGAAAAAAAATACATAAATGTATACCTTAAAACCAATAGAGGAATTCAATTAAAATAGAGTACTAATCATCTTAGAATTGATGCTTTTGAACTGTGGTGTTGGAGAAGACTCTTGAGAGTCCCTTGGACTGCAAGGAGATCCAACCAGTCCATTCTAAAGGAGATTAACCCTGGGTGTTCTTTGGAAGGAATGATGCTAAAGCTGAAACTCCAGTACTTTGGCCACCTCATGCGAAGAATTGATTTATTGGAAAAGACTCTGATGCTGGGAGGGATTAGGGGCAGGAGGAGAAGGGGACAACGGAGGATGAGATGGCTGGATGGCATCACCGACTCGATGGATGTGAGTTTGAGTGAACTCCGGGAGATGGTGATGGACAGGGAGGCCTGGCGTGCTGCGATTCATGGGTTCACAAAGAGTCAGACACGACTGAGTGACTGAACTGAACTGAATCATCTTAGATTTGCTATCCTATAAGTTCAATAGATGGAGAAATAGTCACTTTATTCACTATTGTATGTAACACCAGGCTCAATGGCAGGCAGACAGAAGTTTTACAATTATTTGCTAAATAAATGAATGTATCAGCTCTTCCAATTCTTTAAAATTAAATAAAATAGAGTGCTAAAATGTTTTATTAAACAAAACAAAGAAAAAAAGGAAGAATATGAGGAGACAGGACAATAGAAAACAACTAGCAAGATAAAAGACTTAGATTCAACCAAATCAATAATTACATTAAGTGTAAATGAACTGACTAATCCATTGAAAAGAAAGAGATTGCAAAGATAATAAAAAACAAGATTCGACTACATGTTGTTTGCACATGATGCGTTTTAATGGGCCAAAGAATTTGAAAGTAAAAAGATGGGTCAAATAAATGTAAGGAAGCTGGTGTTTATACCAGTTAAACAAGATAAACTTCAAGTCAAGGAAAGTGATCAGAGTTGAAGAGTAATAATTCTTTATTAATAAAAGGTCATTTCATCATGAAGGCATAAAACAATCTAAATATCTATGGGACTAAAAAAGCTTTAAGTACCAGAAACAAAAATTAGAATTTAACGGACAAATACACAAATCCATAATCATAGTTGAAAATTTTAACACCCTTCTCTGTAACTGATAGAATTAAACAAAACAAACAAAAAAAAAAATGAATAAGGATTAAATGATTTGAACAATATTATTAGCCAACTTGATCTGACTGATACTTACAGGGTATCGCACTTAGTATTTGCAGAATACAAATACATAGTATTTTCAAATGTGTATAAAATAGGTACTTTATTAGTGAAAGTTCTCCAAATAAACAGAACCAATAGGATAGATAGGTGGGTAAATAGGTAAACAGACAGACAGACAGACAAGGATTCTAGTATAAGGTGTTGGTTCACATGATTATGGAGGCTGAGAAGGCCCTGCTATCTGTGAGCTGGTGACCCAAAAAAAACAGTGATGTCCTTCAAAGACTTGAGAAACAGAGACCAATGTTATAAACTCTAGACTGAGGCTGAATGCCTAAGAATCATGAGCACCAAGGGCAGGAGAAGATCAATAACCCAGCTCAAGTGGTCACTTCCCTTTTTATTCTCTTCAGGCGCTCAGTGGATTGGATGAGGTCTGCTCACCATGGGGAAGGCCATCTGCTTTACTCAGCTCACCGACTCAAATGCTGCTCTCTTGTAGAAGCACCCTCACAACATACCCACACAACATGATTCTAGATAACTTATATGTCAAAAAAGAAACCACAGGGAATTTAAAATATACTTTCACCTGAGTTATTTAGGAACAAAAAGTCAAAATTTGTTGGATACAGCTAAAGCAATACTTAGAGGGAATTTTAAATATTTATATTTTCATTGGACAAAAATAAGGTCTTAAAAGCTGAGGGGAAAAGCCAACTAAACCCAAAATGAGTAACAGAAAGGAAATACTTGAGAGCAGAAATCAATGAAATAGAAAACAGAGAAAATGAATAAAGTAAAAAATCAGTTTTTTTTAAGGTCAGTAACATTTAATCCCCTAGCAAGTTTTATGAAGGGAAAAAAACTCACACAAATTACCAGTATTAAGAACAAAAAGGAGACCTCACCAGAGGTCATATAGATATTAATAGAATAATAAAGAAATATTATACTTAACATCATGCCAATGAATTCAACAACTTAAAACAATTGGAAATATTGAAAAAACATAAAATATTAAAAACTGACACAATAGAAAATCTGAATAGCCCTATATCTGTTAAAGAAATAGAACAGGCAAAACTTTCAGCTCAGTCATCGCCTGTTCTCTGGGATGATGGAAAAGTTCAGGTCAGTTCAGTTCAGTCACTCAGTCGTGTCCGACTCTTTGCGACCCCATGAATTGCAGCACGCCAGGCCTCCCTGTCCATCACCAACTCCCGGAGTTCACTCAGACTCACGTCCATCAAGTCAGTGATGCCATCCAGCCATCTCATCCTCTGTCATCCCCTTCTCCTCTTGCCCCCAATCCCTCCCAGCATCAGAGTCTTTTCCAATGAGTCAACTCTTCGCATGAGGCAGCCAAAGTACTGGAGTTTCAGCTTTAGCATCATTTCTTCCAAAGAAATCCCAGGGCTGATCTCCTTCAGAATGGACTGGTTGGCTCTCTTGCAGTCCAAGGGACTCTCAAGAGTCTTCTCCAACACCTCAGTTCAAAAGCATCAATTCTTCAGCGTTCAGCCTTCTTCACAGTCCAACTCTCACATCCATACATGACCACTGGAAAAACCATAGCCTTGATTAGATGAACCTTTGTTGGCAAAGTAATGTCTCTGCTTTCGAATATGCTATCTAGGTTGGTCATAACTTTCCTTCCAAGGAGTAAGCGTCTTTTAATTTCATGGCTGCAATCACCATCTGCAGTGATTTTGGAGCCCCAAAAATAAAGTCTGACACTGTTTCCACTGTTTCCCCATCTATTTCCCTTCTATACAGCCAATTTTTTGTGCTGGTTACAAGGATGTATCATTAGCATACTCGTAACATTGTATTCTTAAGATGAGTACCTTTCACTGTTATGTATACATTTCACCTCAGTTAAAAATAAATAGGTTGTATCCACCAAACTACAACAGAAACATAAAAAAATTGAAACATTCTGAAATTTTAAATATGCAATTTTTTAAATAATTGAAATTTAAAGTTCCATAAGATATGTTAGATAGTATAATGCCAACATGATCCTATAGCCTTATCTGAAAAATGTTTCCTCCTTTTTCCTTCTGAATTAAAGTTCTAGAGTTCAAACTCAACTGCATTTCTTTCTGCAATGAAAATAACTGGGCCAATCCTGACGTCCTTGTGATCCTTTTGCAGGGTGATCTTTCTGGAACCACCAAGAGGACATAAATTCTCCTTTTGCTCCTTTGCCCTCCAGTGTATATCTGCATTACAGCACCTATGTACTGCATTCTTATTGTTTAAAAATAGTTACTCTCTTACCCTACACTATGAATTCTTTGAAGATAAGATTGTGCTTTTATCTCATTTCCCCAGTCCCTGGCATGATTCCAGGCTTAGTAGGTACTCAATAAATACTGATTGAGCAAATAGTCGAATGATATTCATATGGAGGTTCTTTGAGCCAGAATACACTATTGGTCTTGAAAAAAGTATCTAAACATTTTCCCTTTAAATAGGATTCCCTTCCTGTTACACGTTATCTAAGGAAACATATTCCATAAGCGTATTCCAGCACCCCAGAGGAAAAATTAAAACATCCAACAAATATTAGATAGGAGATATTGAATGAAATGCTCAAAAAATGCTCCAGTCCAAGATTAAGTGAAAAAACAGAAAAGATAAAGGAAAACTGTGAGATAAAATGAAATGGGGAAATGAGGCCACAGGCTTTAGATTATAAAAGGAAGAAAAGTTTACATATGGGAAGGAGCTCTTTCTAAATCATTTTCTAAAAGGTCAAATAGTATTCAAACTGTATTTAAAAAATTTATTTATCCTTTGAAACATTTATTTTAAAACAGCCTGTCTCATAATGGATAAATACATATGACCGCATTGTGTTATACCAATTAACAATAGAGCTTGCTAACTTCTCTAGCTATCCTGTGAGCTGCAGTGCTCTGGTTTGATTTTAAGTTGGGTGGAGTATACTCAAATATATATGAACTCTTAGAGATAAGATGTGTGCTATACTATTAGACACAGTGAATAATGTTTAGCAAGAGAGCCTGTAAAACTTAAGAAGTCTCCAAATTAGCATCAGGAAGATGGAAGAAAAGTAACTTAGCATTTAGAGATCTGTGATCAAGAAAAGAAAGAACCTATTTGCAAGGCAGGAATAGAGGTGCAGATGGAGAGAAAGGACTTGTGGAAACAGCAGGGGAAGGAGAGGGGATTGAGAGAGTGGCTTTGTCATATATACACTACCATGTATAAAATAGCTAGCTAGTGGGGAGCAGCTGTATAGCACAGGGAGCTTGGTGCTCTGCAGTGACCTAGAAGGGTGGGATGGGAGGGTGATAGGGAGGCTCAAGAGGGAGGGGATATATGTATGCATATGACTGATTCACAGGGCTATTAGCAGACACTAACACAACGTTGTAAAAATATGAATAAATAAAAAGAAAAAAGGCAGGAAAGAAGGCTCTCCATTTATGGAGAACTAAGCAAGACTGCTTATCTCAAGAAAGTACTGTGGGAGATGGGAAAGTAGGATTAAACACCTGCAAGGCAAAGGGTTACAAGGCTTTTTGCAGAATTTGGGGCTGAGGATGCTCTGATCTGAGTCAGAGGAGATAGGAGGTTTTGGTAACAATCTGCCCTTTTACTTACCGATATTGACATACTGAATGTGACAATGTTTTATGGCTGTTAGTATCCTCAATCAAAATAATCATAAATATATTTCCTGTCAAATTTCCATATAATATATATAGTAGATAAATAAGGTCATGAGCTACAGGCAAACTGCTTGGGTCCAAATCCTGCCTCCTCTGCTCATTCCTGGGTGAGTTACTAAATCTCTTGGTGCCTTAGTCTTCTCCTCTCTAAAATGGGTATGCTAAAACCTGTGTCAAAGGGTCTTTCAAGGATTGAGTTAACACGTGTAAAATGCTTACAACAGCATCTGGCACATGTGTTTAAGAAATAATACTAGATGGTATTACTACAGAAGGGATAATCAAGTCCCTTCCTCTGAGAGAAGTGAGTACACAGAGGGGCTAGTGGAAGGAAACAGGAATCAGAACACACACACATTCCTCACACATACCAGAAACTCTAACAGCCTCACTCACATGTTATGGGACCTAACACCCTTAAATGGTTGCATGAGTAGTTTTCACCAAGTGATGGTTTGTGGCTATAAACCCTAAAGTTTAAGAATTTTTTTCTGGCAAGGCTTTTTTGGGGCCCCTGCTGCATCAGAGGGGAGTGAGAACAAAAACAGGTGCCCCTGGTTGTTGAAGGTAATAGCCATAAAAACAAAAACAGGCCTAAACCCCCAGATCAGATGAAAACTTAGTCTGTCTTTGTCATATTTTGCTGCATGATCTTTGGTGTTTTTTTCTTTTTTTTTTTAAATTTTATTGTAGTTTTTAATTTTACAATATTGTATTGGTTTTGCCATATATCAACATGAATCCACCACAGGTAAAAAAAGAAAACTACAGGCCAATATCACTGATGAACATAGATGCAAAAATCCTTAACACAATTCTAGCAATCAGAATCCAACAACACATTAAAAAGATCATACACCATGACCAAGTGGGCTTTATCCCAGGGATGCAAGGATTCTTCAATATTCTCAAATCAATCAGTGTAATACACCACATTAACAAATTGAAAAATAAAAACCATATGATTATCTCAATAGATGCAGAGAAAGCCTTTGACAAAATTCAACATCCATTTATGATAAAAACTCTCCAGAAAGCAGGAATAGAAGGAACATATCTCAACATAACAAAAGCTATATATGACAAACCCACAGCAAACATTATCCTCAATGGTAAAAAATTGAAAGCTGAATGATCTTTGGAAGCAGGGAGACCCTGTTGCTTCTCCACTCTCAGGAAATCGATGAGGACACTGTCCTGCCCTGAAGCATGCAGAGTCTAGTGGAGATGGTTCACACCACTGCCACACAACATACATGCTCTGACTGAGGTCTGTGCCCAGGGCCATGATGGTCTTTGATGGAAAGGACTCACTCCTTCGGGGTGAGTGGGGAAGGTGATGGACCTGGGTTATAAAGAGTGAGTGGAAGCGAGCTGTGTAGATCAAGTCTTCATTCATTCGTTCAAAAGATATTTATTGAGGACCTACTATGTGTTAAGAACTGTGTTGGATGATGGAGATAGGTAGAGAGTAAGAGATTTATATGAGAATTCCCTGGTGGTCCAGTGTCTAAGACTCTTTGCTCCCAATGCAGGGGGCTCAGGTTCCATCCCTGACCAAGGAGCTAGATCTGCAACTGAGAGTTCAAAGGCCAAAACTGAAGATCCAGCATACCACAATGAAGACCGAAGATCCTGAATGTACAGCTAAAACCCAGTGCAGCCAAAGAAAGAAAGAAATTTGTTTCCTACAGTCTGCAAAGTAGACTAACAGACTGTTACCATACAGTGTGATAAGGGCTGTGGTAAGCAAGGAGATCAAACCAGTCCATCGTAAAGGAAATCAGTCCTGAATATTCACTGGAGGGACTGGTGCTAAAGCTGAAGCTCCAATACTTTGGCCACCTGATGCGAAGAACTGACTCACTGGAAAAGACTCTGATGCTGGGAAAGATTGAAGGCAGGAGGAGAAGGGGATGAAAGGGGATGAGATGTTCGATGGCATCTCCGACTCAATGGACATGAGTTTGAGCAAGCTCCAGGAGATGGTGGTGGACCGGAAAGCCTGGTGTGCTGCAGTCCATGGAGTCACAAAGAGTTGGAGATGACTGAGCAACTGAAGTGAACTGAACTGAAGCAGAGAGCTCATCCTATCTGGAGATGCTATGGGGAAGATTCCCTTCCCAGAGGCAGTGACATGTAAGTTAGGAAGTATACAGGAGATATGGAGGGGGTGGGGTGTGGGTGGTGGAGAGGAAAGAATTTCAGGGGGGAAGGTGTGAGCAGAAGTAGTAGGAGGGAGAAAGTCCAGCTGATCTGATAGGCTGACAGGTGTGTCAAAGGACAGAGTACAGAGTTTGAGACAGGGGAGATAAGGCCAGAGAGGCGGGACAGGCCCAGGGCCTTATGTTCACGTTAAGGAGTTTGGATCTGTTTTGAGAGAGACAAGAGGCTATGGAGGATTTCCAGCAGGATCTAAACATAGTGATATCCCTATTGTATACGAGAATCAGCCTGGCTACAATTTTTAAAAAATGAGCTCAGAGGGACCAAGACCAGGAGAAGGTTAACACTCATCAGCCAAATGAGAGATGATCCAACCCATGCCCGTAGTGGTGACAGAATGTTAAGGATGGGGATGGGCGGGGAATAAAAGCAAAAGAGGGCAGAGCCTGAATCTCAGGTGTCTGCATAGGCAACTGCATGGATGAAGGTGGCATTGCCCCAGAGAGGGAACGCTAGTTTGGAGGTAGGTAGAACTTATTTCAGATGATTTCAGAATAACAGTGCCTGAAGACATCTAAGTGGAAGAAGCGGATACATGGAAGACTAAGAAACAATGACACCAAGGTATCCAGAGTGCTGGGCAGAGGAGAGACTGCTCAGCGAGAGCTGTGGGAGGGGAGGACAAGGGGCCTCTGGCAGGGCTCTAGACTGGTGGCACAGCAGGAGGGAAGGCTGGAAACGGGCACAGCAGACCACTGGTGTAGCAGGCGCTGTGGTATATTGTCTGGGAAGCTGTTGAGAAACAGCTTCCATTAGTTGGTTAAAGAAAGTCATGAAGCTAGCTCCTAAGAAAACCATGTTCTTCTCTTCCAGAGTTAAAGCTAGCATTTTGGATACCATGTAAATGAATTTGCATCCTATCTGTAAATGCTTCCAGGAATAAGGACCTTGAAGTCAGAGAATATAGCTACATAATACAAATTTATCAACAATATTAGAAAATCAGGAGCACAATGCTCCAAAGGGCAGGTGGAAGAGGTTTGATGTTGTTTTTTTTTTAATCTCATTCAACTCAGGATTCCAGCACTCCAGTCTGAAAGTCTTAAGAGGCATTGCTTTTATGTCACATAGGAAGGAACATTTTCTTTAGACGAGGAGAGTTTCATGTAGGACTGTGGGATAATGTTCTGGGTTGTTTTTAGCAAATTTTAATAGTGGAAATTTTTGTGTAAAAAATAAAACGTTTCTGCCCTCACTGAAAAAAGACTGCGACAATTTTAACTAAACATATTACTTTCTCCTGCACAGCCTGGCATTGGAATTTCATGTGATTTTCATATTTGAGATGAACAGCGCCACCTAATGGCCACAAACCATATTCTGAAAGAGAGGAAGAGAACTTACATTGAAAAAACTAAAATAGGGCATCTGGTCCCATCACTTCATGGCAAATAGATGGGAAACAGTGGAAGTAGTGACAGAGTTTATTTCTTGGGCTCCAAAGTCACTGTGTATGGTAACTTCGGCCATGAAATTAAAAGACACTTGCTCCTTGGAAGGAAAGCTATGACAAACCTAGACAGAATATTAAAAAGTAGAAACATCACTTTGCTGACAAAGATGTGTATAGTCAAAGCTATGGTTTTTCCAGTAGTTATGTCTTTTTCCAGCTGGAGTAAAAAGAGATCCGAGCGCCAAATAATTGACGCTTTTAAACTGCGGTGCTGGAGAAGCCTCTTGAGCGGCCCTGGGACAGCAAGGAGACAAAATAAGTCAATCCTAAAGGAAATCAACCCTGAATATTCATTGGAAGGACAGATGCTGAAGCTGTAGCTCCAATACTTTGGCCACCTAATGTGAAGAGCCTACTTATTGGAAAAGACTTTAATGCTGGGAAAGATTGAGAGCAGGAGAAGGGGGCAACAAAGGATGAATGGTTGGATGGCATCACTGACTCGATGGACATGAACTTGAGCAGACTCCAGAGATAGTGAAGGACAGGGAAGCCTGGCATGCTGCAGTCCATGGGGTTGCAAAGAGTTGGAAATGATTTAGTGACTGAACAGCAACAACAAAATCATTAGAAACACCTTGGATGAAATAATATATTCAACTATGATGATTCTATTTAAAAAAAAAGAGGTAAATTAGGAGGATCAATAGAAGGATTTTATCTTGATTTCTACAAGGCTAATGTGGGACTAGTCTTCTGCATGGAAATAATTATTTCATACACTCTCCCTGGGGACATTATGGGTTTGCCGAATGCATCTTGGACTCCAAAGAAGGAACCTTAAGCTGGCATCCACTAATTCTGCTGGGGAAGCTGGAGCATGTGGCATGACCCTTTGCCAGCCCAGCTCTGGAGTCAAAGGAATTTTCCATTGCTCACACATGCCATCCAGCTCTGGGGGCATAAGTGAGAGAAGGGATGGGAGGACATGGCTGTGCACCATCTTAGTCAAGCCTGCTACTCTAAGAACAATGCCTCCCAGACTGAGACTTGGGTGTGGGGCTCCCAAGTCAAATGAGTCACCTTCCCTTCCAGGTCACTAGCCTCTACAAGGCTACGTCTCTTTGGTCTCAGTCTTTCTGAGGTGGTTTGAACCATAGGCTATAGAAATCTATAACTTCCTGTAAGAATTGTTCTAAAATATCCTGCTCCAATTGAGAAGGGATTTAAACAATAAAGTGTGCTGTTTCACTCTTCTCTCATCACATAGAATATTCCAAATGACCAAAATTCCACTAAAATGTTATAATGTGGAAAAGTGATATTTTATTGCGTAGTCTTTTCTACCTGCCTTTAAGTTCTTTGGGGAGTGAAAATCACATACAGCTTTATGTATGATCACAAATGTTTCTTGAATTAACTTCCAGGCCTACAAGAATGCAAGGGGACTTCATAATGCAAAAGCCACAAAAAAGCAGCAAAAGAGCTAAACAAAAAAGTGAAAACATAAGTTATTTACGTAAAGTTTATTATGTTACGTGGCACTAGTGGTAAAGAACCCGCCTGCCAATGCCGGAGACACAAGAGATACGGATTCAGTCCCTGGGTTGGGAAGATCCCCTGGAGGAGGGCATGGCAACCCACTCCAGTATTCTTGCCTGGAGAATCCCACGGACAGAGGAGTTGGTCAAAGAGTTGGGCATGACTGAAGAGACTTAGCATGCACGCATGAACGGAGATCATTAGAAATGATGATTTTTGCAAACTGGTGTCAGTACTAAACAATCACTTTCTTTGCTTTCTTCTTGGACTCAGATAAGTTCCCAAAATATGTTGGAAAGGAAGAAGAGGGAAGAGATGTGATAAGGAATGGTTTGAGAAGAAATTTGAGAACTGTGGGCTGAATGCCATGGAGACCAGGATATCACTTACCTGGCTTCACCACGTGCCAGGCACTGGATTTGGCATCTTGTGTGCATTACTTCATGTTAGCCTTATCACCGTTCTCGAAGATAGATGTTACTATCCCATTTTTGAAGAGTAGAGGAAGAGAAAAGATTTGCAGCTTGGTTGTTTAGTTGCTAACATGTCTGACTCTTTGTGACCCCATGAACTGTAGCCCGCCAGGCTCCTCTGTCCATGGGGTTTCCCAGGCAAGAATACTGGAGTGAGTTGCCATTTCCTTCTCCAGGGGATCTTCTGATTCAGGGATCAACCTGTGTCTCCTACTTGGCAGGTGGATTCTTTACCACTGGGCCACCGGAGAAACCCCCAAGTAAGGTATATTTATAACTAACTAAGTGGTTCTGTCCACTCGCTGGTCCAGGGGCTGGCAATAGCAGTTTCACCTGGCACTTCTCCCAGGGGAGATATTTTTCAAAATCTCTTCAAATAATTGTGTGCAGCACAATGGTCTGAGAAACACTTTCTTGGGTCTGGAGGAAGGTCTTTAGGGAGATGCCATAGGGATATCTTTGATCTTTCTCTTTATTTCTTTTGAATTTTTTAAACTGTAAAATGCTTTGTTGTTTCCTCTATTTATAAAAGCAAGCCATGCTCAGTAAATAATTTTCTGGGAGATACATACAAGAATTAAAAAATAAATAAGAAATTATTAGTAGTGTGGCCCCTCAGAGATAAACACTGACTTTTTTTGCATGCATCTCTCTCCAGGCCTTCTTCCATGGTTACATCAGTTCAGTTCAGCTGCTCAGTCGTGTCCGACTCTTTGCGACCCCACAGACTGCAGCACTGCCAGGCTTCCCTGTCCATCATGTTTACATACACCCACACATATTTTAACAACAATAGAATCAAAAACGCATAATATTAAACGAATGTTTTCAGTTTCCAGTATACTGTGGACACCCTTCCATGACAATAAAGAGATCTCCAACAACACATTGGAGCTCATCTTACCATCAGATAAATCTACACCTACTTAACAAGTCAACACTGAGGCAAATCCAGTCAGCATTTTCAAGTCACTTCTTTTTTTTTAAAAAATCCTGATTTCATTATTTATTTATTTACTTATTATTTTTGGCTGTGCTGGGTCTTCCTTGCTGCTCAGGCTTTCTCTAGTTGAGGCAAGTGGGGGCTACTCTCTACTTGTGCTGTGCGGGCTTCTCATTGCAGTGACTTCTCTTGTGGAGCAGAGGCTCTAGGGCATGTGGGCACAGTAGTCGCAGCTCCCCGGCTCTAGAGCACAGGCTCAACAGTAGTGGGGCACTGGCTGCATGTGGAATCTTGGCTGGACCAGGAATCGAACTCATGTTTCCTGCATTGGCAGGTGGATTCTTATCCATTGTACCACCAGAGAAGCCCCCAGTCAGCATTTTGATTAGTGACTTGAATGAACGATCAAAGGTTGGGGTTAAGGTTATTTTGATCAAATATTTAGATAACACAAAACTAGCCGAGATGGCTAATGCACTAAAGAAGCAGAATGTAAATCATCTTAATAAATGTAATTATGACTCTAAATTGAAGTAAAACAACAAATATAAAACTTCAAGTCTGTGTAGCATTTCCCTGACCAATCCCCATATTTGGGGGAGTGGGGAGAGTTCTAAAGAAGGGGGTGAAGACAGGGCAGGCAAATCAGCCACCCACCTCAGTCAGTATCAGCAGACAAAGCATAGCAAGAGAAGTGGTGCAACACAAGCGATGAGAATGATAAACCTCAGCACAAACTTACTACCTCAGAAGAGCTTGGCCGCCCACTCTATGGACGGGCAGGTTATGGGGCAGTTTCCCTGGTAAAATCTTCCTGGGAGAAATCCTGATATTTAGATCATGGGTGCTACCCAGAGGCTAGCTTCTCACAGCTTGCAAGGAGAAGGCTGACTGCTTTGTCTGCAGACAGAGACTGGGACCTGGCAAGATCATTGAACACGTTTTAAAAATCGAGCTAAGTAAAACTCTTAGAGAAGACTGATCACCCACAGATCACTTCTAACAGAGAACACGGATCTTAGTGAACTCACTATGTTTGGGAAATGAAGTGATTTGGTCTCCAGAGTGAGTGTCTAATCAAGTTGGATAGTGGGAACTCTGCCATTTCAACCTAGGAAGGAGATGTCATCCCAGTTGCATGTAAGGATGCCAGAGGTCAACTGTGTGAACTTACAGGTGGAGGGCCAAATAGGGGTCATCACCCTGCTTCTGGAAGGAAGACCTAGGACCAGCACTTCCCAAGGCTGTTTTCTGTTGCCGTCTCCCTCCCTGTCCAGGCACTAGGGTGCTGTCCCTGGAATGGTCATTTGAGATGGGGTAAAGAAGGGCCTACAGGTAGCCAGAAGCTTCTTCTTTGAGCCTTAGCTGGCAGGCTCTGAAAGAAGGCAGGAGGCTTACCAATCACAAGGCTGTGGTCAGTCGGGCCTTCTAGGGCTTTGCCTTAACAGATTCCTTTTGCCAACCTGGGAAGTTAATAAAGATGAGCTTACCTTTGATTGATTTTACAATTTCCCACTTTCACTGCCCAATCATTTACAGCTAAGTACACAGGGATCTGTTTGCAATAATCTAAACTAAGGCAACCAACGTGGCTGAGAGGACCTACCCCACATCCGAGGTCAGGGGTGGCGGCTGAGAGTGCCAGGCTGCGACAGCTCAGGAGCGGCCAAGAGGAGCTACCCCACGTCTGAGGTCAGGGGTGGCAGCTGAAAGGAGCAACCCCACGTCCAAGGAGTGGTGGCTGCATGGGCGCAGGAGGGCCGAGAGGAGCTACTCCACATTCAAGGTCAGGAGGGGCAGCAGGAGATACCCCTCGTCCAAGGTAAGGGGCAGCGGCTGTGCTTTGCTGGAGCAGCCATGAAGAGATACCCCACGTCCAAGGTAAGAGAAACCCAAGGTAGGTTTTCTTGGTAGGTGTTACAAGAGGGCATCAGAGGGCAGACACACTGAAACCATAATCACAGAAAACTAGTCAATCTAATCACACTAGGACCACAGCCTTGTCTAACTCAATGAAACTAAGCCATGCCATGTGGGGCCACCCAAGACAGGTGGGTTATGGTGGAGACGTCTGACAGAATGTGGTCCACTGGAGAAGGGATAGCAAGCCACTTCAGTATTCTTGCCTTGAGAACCCCATGAACAGTATGAAAAGGCAAAATGATAGGATACTAAAAGGGGAACTCCCCAGGTCGGTAGGTGCCCAATATGCTACTGGAGATCAGTGGAGAAATAACTCCAGAAAGAATGAAGGGATGGAGCCAAAGAAAAAACAATACCCAGTTGTGGATGTGACTGGTGATAGAAGCAAGGTCTGATGCTGTAAAGAGCAATATTGTATAGGAACCTGGAATGTCAGGTCCATGAATCAAGGCAAATTGGAAGTGGTCAAACAGGAGATGGCAAGAGTGAATGTCAACATTCTAGGAATCAGCGAACTAAAATGGACTGGAATGGGTGAATTTAACTCAGATGACCATTATATCTACTACTGCAGGCAGGAATCCCTTAGAAGAAATGGAGTAGCCATCATGGTCAACAAATGAGTCCAAAATGCAGGACTTGGATGCAATCTCAAAAAAGACAGAATGATCTCTGTTTGTTTCCAAGGCAAACCATTCAATATCACCGTAATCCAAGTCTATACCCCAACCAGTAATGCTGAAGAAGCTGAAGTTGAACGGTTCTATGAAGACCTACAAGACTTTTTAGAACTAACACCCAAAAAAGATGTCCTTTTCATTATAGGGGACTGGAATGCAAAAGTAGGAAGTCAAGAAACACCTGGCTGCTGCTGCTGCTAAGTTGCTTCAGTCGTGTCTGACTCTGTGCAACCCCATAGATGGCAGCCCACCAGGCTCCCCCATCCCTGGGATTCTCCAGGCAAGAAACACCTGGAGTAACAGGCAAATTTGGCCTTGGAATATGGAATGAAGCAGGGCAAAGGCTAATAGAGTTTTACCAAGAGAACGCACTGGTCATAGCAAACACCCTCTTCCAACAACACAAGAGAAGACTCTACACGTGGACATCACCAGATGGTCAACACTGAAATCAGATTGATTATATTCATTGCAGCCAAAATGGAGAAGCTCTATACAGTCAGCAAAAACAAGACCTGGAGCTGACTGTGGCTCTGATCATGAACTCCTTATTGCCAAATTCAGACTTAAATTGAAGAAAGTAGGGAAAACCACTAGACCATTCATGTATGACCTAAATCAAGTCCCTTATGATTATACAGTGGAAGTGAGAAATAGATTTAAGGGCCTAGATCTGATAGATAGAGTGCCTGATGAACTATGGACTGAGGTTTGTGACATTGTACAGGAGACAGGGATCAAGACCATCCCCATGGAAAAGAAATGCAAAAAAGCAAAATGGCTGTCTGGGGAGGCCTTACAAATAGCTGTGAAAAGAAGAGAAGCGAAAAGCAAGGGAGAAAAGGAAAGATATAAGCATCTGAATGCAGAGTTCCAAAGAATAGCAAGAAGAGATAAGAAAGCCTTCTTCAGCAATCAATGCAAAGAAATAGAGGAAAACAACAGAATGGGAAAGACTAGAGAGCTCTTCAAGAAAAGTAGAGATACCAAGGGAACATTTCATGCGAAGATGGGCTTGATAAAGGACAGAAATGATATGGACCTAACAGAAGCAGAAGATATTAAGAACAGGTGGGAAGAATACACAGAAGAACTGTACAAAAAAGATCTTCATGACCCAGATAATCACGATGGTGTGATCACTCACCTAGAGCCAGACATCCTGGAATGTGAAGTCAAGTGGGCCTTAGAAAGCATCACTATGAACAAAGCTAGTGGAGGTGATGGATTTCCAGTTGAGCTATTTCAAATCCTGAAAGATGATGCTGTGAAAATGCTGCACTCAATATGCCAGAAAATTTGGAAAACTCAGCAGTGGCCACAGGACTGGAAAAGGTCAGTTTTCATTCCAGTCCCAAAGAAAGGCAATGCCAAAGAACGCTCAAACTACCACACAATTGCACTCATCTCACATGCTAGTAAAGTAATGCTCAAAATTCTCCAAGCCAGGCTTCAGCAATAGGTGAACCATGAACTTCCTGATGTTCAAGCTGGTTTTAGAAAAGGCAGAGGAACCAGAGATCAAATTGCCAACATCAGTTGGATCATTGAAAAAGCAAGAGAGCTCCAGAAAAACATCTATTTCTGCTTTATTGACTATGTCAAAGCCTGTGACTGTGTGGATCACAATAAACCATGGAAAATTCTGAAAGAGATGGGAATACCAGACCACCTGACCTGCCTCTTGAGAAACCTATATGCAGGTCAGGAAGCATATAGAGTTAGAACTGGACATGGAACAAGTTAGAACTGGACATGGAACAACAGACTGGTTCCAAATAGGAAAAGGAGTACGTCAAGGCTGTATATTGTCACCCTGCTTATTTAACTTCTATGCAGAGTACATCATGAGAAACACTGAGCTGGAAGAAGCACATGCTGGAATCAAGATTGCTGGGAGAAATATCAATAACCTTAGAAATGCAGATGACACCACCCTTATGGCAGAAAGTGAAGAGGAACTAAAAAGCCTCTTGATGAAAGTGAAAGAGGAGAGTGAAAAAGTTGGCTTAAAGCTCAACATTCAGAAAACGAAGATCATGGCATCTGGTCCCATCACTTCATGGGAAACAGATGGGGCAACAGTGGAAACAGTGTCAGACTTCATTCTGGGGGGCTCCAAAATCATTGCAGATGGTGACTGCAGCCATGAAATTAAAAGATGCTTGCTCCTTGGAAGGAAAGTTATGACCAACCTAGATAGCATATTCAAAAGCAGAGACATTACTTTGCCAACAAAGATTCGTCTAGTCAAGGCTATGGTTTTTCCAGTGGTCATGTATGGATGTGAGAGTTGGACTGTGAAGAAAGCTGAGCACTGAAGAATTGATGCTTTTGAACTGTGGTGTTAGAGAGGACTCTTGAGAGTCCCATGGACTGCAAGGAGATCCAACCAGTCCATTCTAAAGGAGATTGGTCCTGGTTATTCTTTGGAAGGAATGATGCTAAAGGTGAAACTCCAGTACTTTGGCCACCTCATGCGAAGAGTTGACTCATTGGAAAAGACTCTGATGCTGGAAGGGATTGGGGACAGGAGGACAAGGGTACAACAGAGGATGAGATGGCTGGATGGCATCACCGACTCAATGGATGTGAGTTTGAGTGAACTCCGGGAGTTGGTGATGGACAGGGAGGCCTGGTGTGCTGCAATTCATGGGGTTGCAAAGAGTCGGACACGACTGAGCAACTGAACTGAACACAGGGATCCTCACACATACTATTCTCACAGATATCTCTTTCAAGGGTTATCACATGGCTCAGTGAGTAGATAGGAAAGATCCCTTGTTGGTGGTGTTTTAATTTCTCCTCATTGATTGGACCAGAGTTAAGTCTATCACATTTTCCCCAAAAGCAGTCATGTACTCTTCTCCTAATTTACTAGATGGTCTATCTAAAATATATGTCACTTCCCTGTTTAAGGAATTCTAGGACTCCTGGGCCAATGTTCTACACAAAGGGAACTATGGGCACAGCTATTCTACCATCAATCATTATTAAACTCTTTGTCAAGCCAGTGGAGCAATCTAACAAGAAAAACCTGAGTGTTTGCTGCTTTTATCATTTTTCTATAGCCTTTGACTTTGAAGACTGTAATCAGTTGTAGACTGAGATATACAAGCTCGATATTGAGGCCCCAGGCCCATTTCCACCCTCACCTGAAAGGTTTATAAGGAGTCCACACTTAACACTGATGTGTTTCAAAGTCAGCAATAACAGTCCATTGATGGATCAGACAACACCAATGCTGTGGTCTTAGTATGAAGAACCAGAAAGGCGTAATAGTCAGCTGACCCCATTTTTTACTGTTGTTGTTCAGTCACCAAGTCGTGTCTGACTGTTTGCAACTCCACGAACTGCAGCACACCAGGCTTCCCTGTCCTTCACTAGTTATCTTTTATTATCACAAAGAAAAGCCAGTTGTTCGAAATCCAAAACCATCAACTTTCTAGTTTTACGTAATTTTTAAACATACATAGACCATTCTCAATATAAAAGGTAGATGTTCTGTAATTTATTGAGATTTGTTTATGGATAAAATGAGTGTTTAGTTATAAGAGATATAAGTTTTTCAAGCTAAAATCATTGAGGCTATACTTTGAATATCAACTTGTTAGAGCAAATGCCAAATTACTTCTTAAGGAGAATCTGGGCAACAACAGATGGTCATTTCTTAGCCCACCTCCAGGTGGGGGTGCAGTGGCCTTCTGTCCACCATATGTGCTTGTGAGTTACCTCCGATTTAATAAGAAGTTGTCAATCCCTCCCTAGCTTGCGTGATTATTAAAACACACGGCTCTGAGTTTAACTGGGGCTCTAGGAACTTACCATGATGTTTTTCATTTTCGTTTTTTAATTAAATGATTTTTGGCTGCACTGGGTCTTCATTGCTGCGTGCGGACTTTCTCTAGTTACAGTGAGTGGGGGCTCCGTCTAGTTGTGGTGCCTGGGCTTCTCATTGCTGGGGCTCCTCCTGTTGCAGCACACAGACTCTAGAGTGCTCAGGCTTCACTACTTGTGTCACATAGACCCAGTTCCCCGGCAGGATGTAGGATCTTCCCAGATCAGGGATCAAACCCGTGTCTCCTGCATCAGCAGGCAAATTCCACACCACTAGACCACCGGGAAAGTCCAAACTCACCATGATGTTTAATCTTGGAACTCACAGCTGCTCCTTAACTATTGAAAACCTCGGAAAATGAACGATATTTACGAAAGACTACCTGAAGGACAGCAGAGCACCCATTCCTTAAGATCAGCCATTTTCAAACTTCTTTTTTAACCAAAGAATTCTTGTTCAAATAATGTCTTTCTTAAAAGCCCAGGGTCAGAGAAACGGGATGCAAAGGAAGGATGGGGAGCTTGGTTCCACCACTGATGGGCTCCTCAGAACACAGCCTGAGAACCACTGATAAATCCTCTAACACCATTCATAGACAGGGGGGCAGAGAGCACAGAGTGGCACATGCAGACTGGACTGGGGGCCTTCCTAGAATGGCTTCATGGAATTGTGCTTTAAACAAGCATCAGCATATCTCACTCAGGCAGATGTTGTAAGAAACGGTGCTAGGAAACAAAGGTAATATTTACTGCAAGGTTGTTGTTAAAGATATCGTTTACCTGGTTTTGTGACATCCTCTTTGGGAAAACCCCAAGGAGGAAATACTTCCTAGTCTTTGGACCGGAAATCACATTCTTTTGAGCTAATGGTTTTTTTCCTCCTATGGATGCAATGGTTGATCCCTCACTCTTGGTGTTGGTCACTAGAAAGCTTCAGAAGCAAGCCTGCAGACTACCCCCAGCAAGTCACACAATTTCACAGCAGGTACTTCATGAACCAACTTCTCCCTCAGCTCCACCTTGTTTTATAAAATATATTCCCTTAGCCTTCATTCTTCTGCTTTGAAGTACTTTTTGTATGTTTTATTATTGCATATTTTAAAGCCACCTCAATGTTTTTTAAGACATTATGTAAGAAAATTCTTATCAAGACCATCTTCCAGGACCTCCCTGGTGGTCTAGTGGCTAACACTCTGAGTTCCCAATGCAGGGGACCCAGGTTGGATCCCTGGTCAGGGAACTAGATCCCATAAGCTGCAACCAAAAGATAAGCACATGTCACAATGAAGATCAAAGTTCATGCTGCAACTAAGACCTGACACAGCTAAATAAACAGATATTTAAAAAGGACATGTACCAACTTAAGTGATGGAAGGCGCCACGGATAATGAATGTCTAAACTCAAAGAGGACCAAATCAGGAAACTAAGCAAGAATATTCTGGAAATAAAAATCCTGGCGCACACATGATAGCCATCTTCACCATTCTTAAAGGGCATGGAGTAAGATTATTCTGTATTCCTCTAGAGAAGAAACCTAGAATACATTATGGTCATTATCCAAAAACCTGTCAAATCTTAGAACTAGACAAGGAAGTTCAGTTCAGTTGCTCAGTCGTGTCTGACTGTGACCCCATGGACTGCAGCACGCCCGGCTTTCCTGTCCTTCACCAATTCCTGGAGCTGGCTCAAACTCATGTGCATCAAGTCAGTGATGCCATCCAACCATCTTCTGCCATCCCCTTCTTCTCCTGCCTTCAATCTTTCCCAGCATCAGAGTCTTTTCCAAATGAGTCAGTTCTTCCCATCAGGTAGCCAAAGTATTGGAGCTTCAGCTTCAGCATCAGTCCTTCCAATGAATATTCAGGACTGATTTCCTTTAGGGTGGACTGGTTGGATCTCCTTGCAGTCCATGGGACTCTCAAGAGTCTTCTCCAACACCACAGTTCAAAAGCACCAATTCTTCAGTGCTCAGCTTTCTTTATGGTCCAATACTCACATCCATACATGACTACTGGAAAAACCATAGCTTTGTCAAGAAGGACCTTTGTTGGCACAGTAATGTCTCTGCTTTTTAATAAGTTGTCTAGGTAGGTCATAGCTTTTTTTTTCCAAGGAGCAAGTGTTTTTTAATTTCATGGCTGCAATCACCATCTGCAGTGATTTTGGAGCCCAAGAAAATAAAGTCTGTCTCTGTTTCCATTGTTTCCCCACCTATTTGCCATGAAGTGATGGGACCGGATGCCATGATCTTAGTTTTTTTGAACACTGAATTTTAAGCCAACTTTTTCATGCTCCTCTTTCACTTTCATCAAGAGACTCTTTAGTTCCTCTTCTCTTTATGCCATAAAGGTTGTATCATCTGCATATATGATGTTATTGATATTTTTCCCTGCAATCTTGATTCTAGCTTGTGCTAGAGACTGAACAAATTGGTGAGTTCTTTGTCACAAGAAGTGTTCAAACGAGGCTCAAATGTCCTCCTTGTTGAGGTTACAAAGGTGTGGTGGACAGCCTTTGAGTTCTTAGCCAGATCACACCCTCTCCTTTAGAAGAGTCACTTCAACTTTTACTGAAGAGGTGGACACAGGCCACCATGAATCTATCTTGGGACTTTTCCCCACGTCTGCCACAACAGATTGGATCAGGGCTAGAGCAGTGACCCAAGCTGGAGTCTCTTTAAACTAAAGAACATAACTGGCAAAGTCAGAAGGAGCTAAAAGATGATCCATCACCCACGTATACATGAGTTGTGGCAACCCAAAGCATGCGAAGTCCAGATCTGGAGAAGCAAGCTTCCTGGGGAGGGTACCTACTGAAGTCAGGGAGAAGCAGGGGCAAGAAACAGTACAGAGACAGGATAGAAGCTTGACGACTTTCTCCTCCTATGAGAGCTAGATGCACTTCCCTCAGCTGCTCCTGTGACATTCCTCATGTCTGAACAATAGCCAGCCATTGCCGAAGCTGTTCCTTGCATTGCAGAAATCCCTGACTACAATCAAAATGAATCCCCAGATGGATTATGAAGCTACATTAGTGGCCCCAAATGATCTCACATTTCTCTGAGTAACCTTCCTGGGTGCCAGCCCCTGGGGCTTATGATTTACTGGCAAGAATCAGATTCTAAGAAATGTGTATTTTTAAACACCACCTCCCTCCCCCAGTGATTTTGCTACTTGGCCAGTTTGGGAACCACTGGGTCAGGTATCATGTAGGGTCTTGGTCCCTTTAAGATGTCCAAACTTTGGTTTAGAAATTGACACAATGCAGCTATCCTCACAGTATCCTTCCTACTAAAAGAAAACTGAAAATTTTAGACACAACCACTTTCAAATTCACATTTCAAAGAAAAAGGTCAAGGGCTCCTGCCATCCTCCAAGGGTAATACAACCTTCAGACTGAATATTAACAAGGTGTATTGATCAGCACACATGACAAGTACAGGTTCCCAGCTTCTGGGCCAAGGTATTTAAATATTTATATCAGTGACCTAGATAGTGAAATTAGAAGTATGTTTCTTCAGTTCATTGATGCTATCAAAGACCATTAAGCACCTCTTTCTTGGGCACTTCAGTCTTACTAAGATGAGCCCTCCCTCCTGACATTATGGGTGTTAGAACACAGGGCTTTGCCCTCATGTGGCAACCGACATCTGCTTTATTTGATTTCAAAGCTGATAACTTTTTGAAAAAAATTTTAAGTGTTTAACTATTCACTCCTGATTCAGTCAGGAATTCCTAAGTTTCAAATAGATATTGTCAGGACTTTCCTGGTAGCCCAATTGCTAAGACTCTGTGCTCCCAATGCAGGGAGCCCGGGTTCGATCCCTGGTCAGGGAACTAGATGCCACACGCCGCAACGAAGATCAAAAACCCTGAGTGCTGCGACTAAGACCCAGCACAGTTAAATAAATTAATATTTAAAAACACAAATAGATACCATGACTGTGTGAAAGGGAAAGCCAGAGGATATATCACATCCAGGTGAGGGTGCCCTCTAGCCTCAACAGACAGGCTGGTTCCTTAGACACTGCTCTGCCCTCTCTCTTCCCATCCTCACCCTCATATATGCCCATCTCACCTTTCACAGTGCATAGCCCAATTCAGTTTTGATTATACACTCTCTTATTTCTAGTTACAAAGCTCTTCCTTCCCTTCTATCTCAATTCTGTCACCCAACTTGTCCTCCTGATATTTTGGGTGTCTCTCTCAACTCACCAAGTACAACTCCTGCAAACAAACTTTATGCACAAAGTTCAAGTCCAATCCCATCGCTGCTGGTTTGTCTAGCCTTTTAACCTGGCCATCCCACACCCAATACCTGTTGTTGCCCATCTCAGTCCCGTTGTTTATTTTATACTGCCCCTGCAGCTCAACTCACCCAGTTCTTCCTACACATGACCTCCACTGTTCTTTCAGGAAGTTGATGGCCAAAAATCCCAACACACCACAGCAAGGGGTGGAAAGAATTCCTGGCTTTTCTGCCTTCAGGGCTTGCAGTACTGATTCACTCAAGTTTCTCTGTATCTTCCACTAGGGGGTACCACCCCATAATTTTTCAAACAGGAAGTCTGCTGAATACAGTTCTTAATGAAAAATGAAGTCCAGGCACAGTGGATTTTTTTCAAACTTTTCTGAACACATGCTGTAATTTTATGAAGCAATTTAATTTGATTCCTTTTAAATAAAAGCTGCCCCATGGGCAGAGTAATAGGCAGCAATCTTGAGCAGTATAAACTTATATAAGGGAATGCCAATTAAAAACACTTGGCTCTATTACGGTAAGATAAATAGTCATGAATTAAATGAAATAAGTGCAAAACCTGAGTACAGCCAGACAAGTGAAGTTATTTTTACTTGAGCAAGAGAAATAGACATGCTGAACAAAAGTTGACTTTAAAATGAAAGATTTTGTTAAACAAAAATAAGGCAACTCAGATGTTCTGGGACTTGGCATAAATAGAACAGAATTCTCTTATCTTTGGGCTATAAAAGACTTGCAATGCTAAAAATCGGTTCAAGTCTTTGGGGGTTTTTTTAAGAGGAAGTACACCCAGACATTACACTGTAGTGACTGAAAATGCAGGATGCCTGGAATTTAGACTTTCCAATCTCCCACTTACCTCTATAAAAACTTGGCCAGCCTCCATTTCCTTAGCCTAAATCTTAGTTCTGCGTCAGTTTGATGGCTTTAATAATAGGACCAACCACCTAGGTTTCGGGTGTGAATTACATGAGCTACAGCATATAAAGGGCCTACAGAGTGACTGGCCCACAGTAGGTATTCAAGAAAGGCTAATTATTTATTCAGTGAGTCAGTGCAGTGTACGAAAGATCTCTTTGGATGGCTAAGACCAGATATCTTTGCATTGAAAATGATATTTACTATCATTTTGGCAAACACACTCATACAGATAAGTAATCAGGAGACCAGAGAAGTTAAGCAATTTGACAAAGGTCACAAAGCTATTTCTTGATAAACTTTAGAATAGAACTTGGACTTCCTTAATGTCAGGCAACTTTCTTTCCCCTATCCTATATTGCTTCTCCTAGTACCTGATTGTTTACTCATGCAGATTGACTACATTCTGGGGCTAACAACTGGTTTTGTTGGCAAAGTTTTGGTGAATGTAGCCAAGTAAACATGGTTGCAGTAATGTCAAAGACTCCAGCAGTATGTATCTTTAACAGATTTGATTTTTAAGCTCCTTTCCTACTTTTAGAAATTTACCCTTAGGAAATAATATAAAATGAAAAGTGACAGTGAAGTCGCTCAGTTGTGTCTGACTCTTTGCGACCCCATGGACTGTAGCCTACCAGGCTCCTCCCTCCATGGGATTCTCCAGGCAAGAGTACTGACGTGGGTTGCCATTTCCTTCTCCAGGGGATCTTCCCAACCCAGGGATCAAACCCAGGTCTCCCGCATTCCAGGCAGACGCCTTAACCTCTGAGCCACCAGGGAAGCCCAATCCCATAAAATGAAAAGTTATATGCAAAAAGATGTTTGCTACCATATTCTTTGGAATACTGAAAAAATAAAAATAATCTACATGCCCAACAATAGGAAAGTAGTTTAATATGGCAGAAGCATGGATTCTGGAACCATTTAAAAATTATGAAGACCACAAAGAAATAGAAATATTTACTTTATTCATCTCATTCCATAAAGAGGTAATTTAGCACATAGAATGATAATGTATTTTTGTAATTAAAATCAATTAAATAATTATATGGATAAATCTAGAAAATAAAAGAAAAAATAAAATGATTTTAGGAATACTGGAATTGGAAATGACTTTTTCTCTCTCTTTGAGTTCTCTTCATGACAAAGAGATACAATAAAGATTTGTTTAGAATGAACTTTCTTTATTGGGACTGAGAAAGATTTACATGATCCAAGTATCCTTTAATGCATCATGATAACATAGCCAAATGAAAGAGGTCAGAGCCCTCAGCATACACTGAACTGAGGGACACAGCAATGTATACCCATCCCTGGCCTCTCAGAATTTACAAGCTGGTAGAGAAGGCATGACATAAACCTGGATCTCGACACTGCTCCACCTGCAAACTCTTTAACATCCCACCTCAAACCAGGGCTGTTCCCCTCTCAGCTTTCATGCCACCTGCTTATTAACATCATTAGAACTGCCAGTCTGCTGGTCCCTATGCTCTCTTTTGTTCCCACAGCTTGGTTTCATTTTTCTTTGCTATTCTGCTTAAAGACTAAGGCATATCACTGTAGCTACCTTGTCCAAAATAAACTGCAATATCTTAGACCTTTATTTCTAATTCATCTGAGCTGAAAGCCCCCATGAGCTGGATGTGTTCACTTGTCTTTGCCCAGCCTGGGTTGCAGGACTTCCCTAGATGAAGCCACCCAACGTCCCTTCGTATACCCCTGGCCAGTTTCCTCTCCCGCTCCTGGTGGTCCTGCCTAGTCTCAGGCTTTCCCTTTCATCCCCCCACCCACCAACGCACTTTACTGTACAGAAATTCTTACATGAGAAATTTCTTCCCTCGAGCCAAGCCCAAAGTCTAGCTGCATTCTGCGTCCATCGTTACTCCCTGCCTTCCTGTTTCAGAGGTGACCTGACCCTGCATGTGCTCTCGAACCCAGCACCTCCTGCCTATTCCCACTTTTGTACCATGAGCTTGTTGCCCCTCTCTTCAACTTTGCCTAAACTATGATCATCTTCCTTCAAACCCTTCTCCCCTTCAACTCTTGCCGTCATCTATAAAGAAGCCTTTCCCTTGAGATGGATACATACTCTTCTAAATGATTACCACTTGCCTTTCTCCCCCCCTCCCCCATACTTCTAAAAGGAGTTGTCCTACCTTGGCTGTCTCCAAGTCCTCTTTGCCTCATCTGAGATAACCTGACTCCTCCCACTCTACCACCCAAACTGTTCCCACAGAAACTAAATCCAAAGGTGCCTTTTCATTTCATATCTCATTAGAAACCCTCAGCTGTGTTTCACCCTGTTAACCATTCCTTGTCTTGAAATATTCTCTTGACTTTTGGGGACACTCCACTGTGACCTTAGTTATTGGATAGTTATTTGAATGAAAAAACGAATGTCGCCTGAGGAGGGGAAAGCTAGTAAGGCTCTCAGCTCAACAGGAGGGCTCACACTTCAGGGGGGTGGTGGCAGGGCAGTTGTTAGATTTAAAATCCACTAGATTAAGTTTCAGGAACTGAATTCCTTCCTAGAGACTAGTTTTGCGGACTCTATGTCAAGCCAACTGATCACTCAATGATAACAGAGGTGGATGGAACCCATCGAAACGATACAGAGAACTGTTTATTCTTTTAACTCATTGAAGGACAGGTGTAGTGGAGACTGGATCATACTATAGGAACTTGTGGACAGTGCTGGGATTTCTTCTCTTGAAGATGATCAGGAGTGAGGGAAGTGGAATTCAAGTCAGCTGGGTCTCCCTCAGTCTTCTCTAACAGCTAAAGCTTCCAAACTGCATTCATTCTATTCAATAAGACAGAGTGAATTTTCCATGATTCAAAGATTACTTTTTAATTTTCGTATCATTCTTGTAAAGTATAACCTGGTACTTACATATATGCTGTCTCATCTATTTTGATTCTTTCTTACTCTTAAGTAATATGTCTTCTATTAGACTGCAAAAGGCTTTGATGTCAAGGGTCCTTTTTTGTCTAATTGTCTTTTGTCTTCTACATTCCCTAGCATAATAAGACTGACACTTGAAAAATGCTAAAAACAAAAATCCCAATTAAAGACCTAAATGTTAGATCAGACACTATAAAACTCTTAGAGGAAAACATAGGTAGAACAGTCTCTGACATAAATCACAGCAAAATCTTTTTTAATCGATCTCGCAGAATAATGGAAATAAAAGTAAAAATAAACAAATGAGATGGACTTAAACTCAAAAGCTTTTGCACAGCAAGAAAAAGTGAAAGTTTCTCAATCGTGTCTGACTCTTTACCACAGACTATATAGTCCATGGAATTCTCCAGGCCAGAATACTGGAGTAGGTACACCTTTTCCTCTCCAGCTAATCTTTCCAACCCAGGGATCAAATTCAAGATCTCCGGCATTGCAGGTGGATTCTTTACCAGCTGAGCCACAAGGGAAGCCCAAAAATACTGGAGTGGGTAGCCTATCCCTTCTCCAGTGGATCTTACCAACCCAGGAACCGAACCAGTGTCTCCTGCATTGCAGGCAGATTCTTTACCAACTGAGCTATCAGGGCAACAAAATAAAAAGACAACCCACAGATTGGGAGAAAGTACTTGCAAATGATGTGACTGATAAGGGATTAGTCTCCAAAATTTACAAACAGCTTATGACATTTAATAGCATCAAAACAAACATTCCACTCAAAAAATGGGCAGAAGACCTGAACAGACAGACAGTTCTCTACAGAGGACGTACAGATGGCTGATAGGCACATGAAAAGATGTTCAAAATCACTACTTATTTGAGAAATGCAAATCAAAGCTACAATGCGATATCACCTCACACCAGTTAGAGTGGCTACCGTCAAAAAATCCACAAACCACAAATGCTGGAGAGGGTGTGGAGAGAAGGGAACCCTCCTACACTGTTGGTGGGAATGTAAATTGGTACAGTCACTATGGTGAACAGTATGCACGTTTCTTAAAAACTAAAAATAGAGCCACCATACGACCCTGCAATTCCACTCCTGAGCATGTATCCAGAGAAAAACATGGCCTGAAAAGATACATACACCCCAATATTCATTGCACACTGTTTACAATGACCAAGACATGGAAACAACCTCAATGTCCATCAACAGAGGAATGGATAAAGAAGATGTGGTATATAAATACAGTGGACTATTACTCAGCCATTAAAAAGAATGAAATAAGGCCACTTGCAGCAACACAGATGGATTTAAAGAGTGTCATACTAAGTAAGAGTATCATACTAAGTGAAGTAAGTCAGACAGACAAGGAGAAATATAACATCTTTATATGTGGAATCTAAAAAGAAATGATACAAATGAACTTATAAAACAGAGAGAGACTCACAGAAAACGAACTCATGTTTGCAGTGGGGAAGGGATAGTTAGGGCCTTTGAAAAGGTCATGTACACACTGCTATATTTAAAATGGATAACCAACAAAAACCTATTGTATAGCACACAGAACTCTGCTCAATGTTATGTGCCAGCCTGGATGGGATGGGGTTTGGGAGAGAATGGATACATGTATATGTATGACTGAGTTCCCTTCACTGTTCACCTGAGACTATCACAACATTGTTAATTGGCTATACCCCAGTATAAAATATTTTTGGAGTTAAGAAAAATAAAGAGAAAAGAAAAAATATATATATACAAACGGAAAAAAAAATCCTGTTAATTTAGCAAGTATTTGAACTTTCCAAATTTCAATTGACTCCAGAATGTGATATAGTATTCTAGATGCAGAATTATAATATAGAAAACATTTAAGTTATTTGCATTTTATGAGCGGGAACAGAGGCAGAAACACCTCAATACCTAAGAAGGATTTAGCACAAAGTTGAAATGGCCTGACACCTTCTTGTGTATACTGTACCAACCTAGATATAAAAGATGGAATCCCAAGCAATGTTCAGAACTACTTTGGGTTTTCTTTGCACTAAGTCCTACAAATCCTTGTAGTTCACCTCCTTAGGCCAAAAGTCGTAACATCCTTGACTGTGGATAGCAGCTAGGTCTTTGGGGACTTTGGATTAGGCCTTTTTTTTTTTTTTCCCAGTCAGGCAAATAATCTGAAAAGAGAAAGAAATTACATGTAGTCCAGTGCATTTTTCTGTTTGTGCGGTTTCTCCACCAGCTAGAGATATTTAAAGGCCCTGAACCTCTTGCATCTTTAATTCTCTTTTTAAGTGTCATTTTATTTTTAGAGAACTTTTCACTTTTTTTAGTTCTACAGCCAGATTGGGGCACCTAGCTGGAAAATCATTTCCCTTAAAAAAAAAATTGCTAGAATTTGAATGCAGGCATGGAATTCCAAACAGATTTACTACAGTGCAATTCTTCGGACATTAACATTTATTGCTGAAAGATAACTGAAAAGGGTCCTTAAATTAACCTACAAAGACAAAAGGCTCTAGAGACACTTGTCCCGCCTTTTAGATAAAAGGGGATTAATTACCTGTAAACTTCAAGGCTCCAGGACGCACGATGCAATCCCTCAGTGGAACTGTGCTAGAAGCTGTAGCTTCTATGATTTCGGGTAAGACTGGCCCAGGCACTCTGGTCACATAGAAAGCGGAAGGGAAAAAGTACCTGAGCAAGGGAGGAGCCACTCAGAGGCAGTCTGGGGCCGCCACTCACCTCGAGGAGGAGGCGCTGGCGTCCGGAACCACCCGGATCGAGAGGACAAGTGAACCTGGGTCCGCCAGGTGAGGGAAGGGAACGCCCGCCCTACTCACCCCAGAAGAGGCGGGGCGCGGCTCGCGATTACCCGCAGGGGCGGAGCCGGTCGAGCACCTGGGCCGAGGCGGAACTGAGGGGATCCAGCCACCACCAGAAGAACCTGGTACCAAGACTCACCTGTGCGGGGGCCTGAGGCCGGGCCGGTGCCCCGGGAGTAGCCCCAGGCTCGCCCAGCGCGGAGGGCGAGGCACCCCGCCGGGCCGCAGCACCCGAGCGCCCCTCCGTGGGTCCGCGCGGCGCCATGACCTGGAGCGCCACCGCCCGGGGCGCCCACCAGCCCGACAACACCGCGTTCACGCAGCAGCGCCTCCCCGCCTGGCACCCGCTGCTGTCGGCCAGCATCACGCTGCCGCTCTTCTTCTGCGCCGGCCTGGCCTTCATAGGGCTGGGCCTGGGCCTCTACTACTCCTCCAATGGCATCAAGGAGCTCGCGTATGACTACACCGGCGACTCGGGTACCGGCAACTGCTCGGTGTGCGCCATGGCCGGCCAGGGCCGCGCGCCGCCGCCCCCCTGCTCGTGCGCCTGGTACTTCTCGCTGCCCGAGCTCTTCCAGGGCCCGGTGTACCTCTACTACGAGCTGACGAACTTCTACCAGAACAACCGGCGCTACGGCGTGTCCCGCGACGACTCGCAGCTGAGCGGGCTGCCGAGCTCGCTGCGCCACCCGGTCAACGAGTGCGCCCCCTACCAGTACAGCGCGGCCGGCCTGCCCATCGCGCCCTGCGGCGCCATCGCCAACAGCCTCTTCAACGACTCCTTCTCGCTGTGGCACCAGCGCCAGCCCAACGGGCCCTACGTCGAGGTGCCGCTCGACCGCACCGGCATCGCCTGGTGGACCGATTACCACGTCAAGTTCCGCAACCCGCCGCTGGTGAACGGCAGCCTGGCGCTGGCCTTCCAGGGCACCGCGCCCCCGCCCAACTGGCACCGGCCGGTCTACGAGCTGAGCCCCGACCCCAACAACACCGGCTTCATCAACCAGGACTTCGTGGTGTGGATGCGCACCGCTGCGCTGCCCACGTTCCGCAAGCTGTACGCGCGCATCCGCCAGGGCAACTACTCCGCCGGGCTGCCGCGGGGCGCCTACCGCGTCAACATCACCTATAACTACCCGGTGCGCGCCTTCAACGGCCACAAAAGCCTCATCTTCAGCAGCATCTCGTGGATGGGCGGCAAGAATCCATTCCTGGGCATCGCCTACCTGCTGGTCGGCTCCCTCTGCATCCTCGTGGGCTTTGTCATGCTGGTCGTCTACATTCGCTACCAGGACCAGAACGACGACGAGGAGGACGACGAGTGATTCCTGCTTTCAAAGTACCCTTTCTGCCCCTTGTCAAAACTCTTGCAAACTTCTTTAGGCTTCTCCCTCTCGACTGTCACCCAATTCCAACTTCGCCTCACTTTGCCTCCTATTGTGGATGAGGGGACCAGAGAGAGTGAAATTAACACCTGACCAGGCGCTTCCAGGCTATTTTAGGGTGTTTGAATTGCTAGAGCGAGAAATTCCTGCAAATTTCCCCCATCTCTTTCACGAGTGGACATGTTAGGTTCTTTGAGCGAGGAATGGACTCTTATTCAACCCCCATCTGATGAAGAGACAGTCCTGTAGATGTTAAAGAACTCGTTCGAGATCTAACAGCTACTCATTGGCTCCTGGTTCTGATTCTGACTCTGAAGCTAGAGCTTTAATCACTGTAGTACAGTGGTTTTCTTTTCTTGGGGGTGGGGGTAAGTGTAGAGAGTGAAGCCCAGGCATGGAGGAGTGGAGGAGAACATACTGTTTTAAAATGTAGATAGATTAGAAGGCCCCATCCCCAGAAATTCTGACACATTAAGGCTTTGGTGAGACCCTCAAAGCTGTATTTTTAACAAACCCATCTGGAGATTCCTCCTGCATTCCCTCAAGGGAATCAGTGCCCTGAAGCAGGGAGCAAGTAGGATACTGTTTCCCTATTTCCTTATCTGTCTGAGGCTAGGTGTGACTCCATCACTGCCCGTCCCGTTTTTCAGGTGGTCATCTTTTCCCAGGGGCAGTGAGTAACAAGCATAATGTTCCAAGTTTGGTCTCACTCCTCCTTGAACATAGGAAGCTCTCTGTAACATGCAGAGTACGTGAAAACAACTCGTTGGCATAGCAGGTTTGCAAAGCAGGGTTTGTAACAATTCATTTGATATTTTAGTGCAAGAAATTTAATTTTTTTTGGGGGGGGGGGCCGGGTACTGTGTAGAAACTTGAAAATGTCAGGTCAGTTTGTACAGTTCAGTGGGAAGGTTTTAACCCTAGAGTCAGATAGCTGGAGGGGACCTTAGAGGGAAAATGTTTTTCCTAAAGTCATATTGTGACTCAGTCTTGTCATCTAAATGATTTTTATGCTTAGTGATTTTTTTATGCTTATGTTCTTCATACCTTTTCCCTTGTGTCTAAAAAAAGTTAATGTTCTCAAATGAACCATGTTTGTTTTTAATAATATGTTGAAGTGAATGCTAAGAAATTAATCTTATGTAAACTAGACTCTTAAAAATTATTTGAACCATTGAGATAATGTTAAACTTTGACTACTCTAAAATCATTTTAATATATTGATATATAAAGTTACTGTAAGACAGTAGAATTTTTAAAAACCCTTTTATGGCAAAAGAACTTTAAAAAAATGAGATCATCTGTACAAGTTTATTTGCTGAAAGCAAACAGTTATTTGGTGTTCTGTCAGAACTCTTAGTGCCTATTCTCTATTATGGCTGCTTTCCAGTTACTACACTTTTTGCTCATGCCAGTGTTCTGGCCTGGAGAATCCCAGGGACGGGGGAGCCTGGTGGGCTGCCGTCTATGGGGTTGCACAGAGTCGGACACGACTGAAGCGACTTAGCAGCAGCAGCATAAGGCAGGGCAATACTTTGAAGTTTTTTGTTTTAATTGAGTCACAGAAATATTGAATTATACTGAATAATTTATATTAATTTTATTTTATTCTTCTGGTTCTTTGAAAAATAATAGACATAGACAGCATCCATGTTCGCTGACATCTGTTGGATCTTCTGGAACAGTTGTGACTTAAGAGATTCTGTCCCAGTATTTACATAAACCAAAAAATATTTTATAATCCCAATATGTTGGCTTCCCAACTCCTGAGTGTGACACAATTTTACTGTCAGATTGTGTAGTGTGATTTTAGGCTGTGTATATATGATCATATGTATGTAGAGTAATTTTTATTTATCATGAATTTTTGATCAAGTAGCTGCTGCTTTATAATTTACCACATTTTTTTACTACTTAGTTGAGAAGAACCATGTATATTACTATCATTTTTACAATACTCATTGCTATATAATTTTAAATGAGTCTCCAAAATTAAAGATATTCTGATTAAATCAGTGAATATGGTTCCAGGCCCTCTTCTCTGGGTTTTTGAAAGAGAATAAAGGTTATATTTGTGTTGCCTTTGTTATCACATTTGCTTAATCCTTTTGAACTATGATCTTAAAGCCACAAACGTTAAAAAAGTTACCAGCTACCATCCACTTTGCTCATTTGTTATTAGCAGATTTATACTGCAGCAAGAAAATCATCTTTCAGAATAAAGCTCAAATGAACTCAATCTTTCAGTGTTAACTTCCTAACACAGAATTTGAACTTGATGACATCAATATCAACATGTAGTATGAATCAGACAATCCTTGACTGTTGTTTGAATTTAGTAAAATGTGGTCAATTTTTAATAATATTTAGTATTAACTTACTAAAGAATGTGACTGCAGCAATCTTATTTCTCCATTTCTGCATTTTACCCAAATTCTAAATTACAATTATTTATTGGGTATTTTGGACTACAAAACTTCCGAAACTTTAAGAACAAAAAAATGAAACATTTTCCTGCACTGTAGCATTTTGTTTAGTATCTCTGGATTCTAGCTGGGTTTGAATTCTCATGTCGTCTAGTAAATGCTTCCTAGCTAGAGCTGTGTCGTCTGGAATGAGACCGAAAAGTGAACCTCAACAATTGGACTGAAAATGTGCTTTGATCTACTTTGTAAAGTAAACCACAAACAAAAGAGAAACTAATGTGGTTGGCGGGAACTCCCAGTACAGAATAATGTAACAAGAAAGACTTTCCAAGAATCTCCAGAATCAAGTCAACAATTCAAGGACTAGACAGTTGTTTCAAATCAGAGACAGAATAACGGTCTGAGATTTCCTTTAGTAATAAGTACCACTTCACACTGTATAACCACAACCCTTTCTGCATCATGGGATCTGTGCCCTCTTCTTGTCATTGGGGATCTCAAAAGTCTTGAGTAAATTCTCAGAGTTATTGGTAGAGCTGTAATGTAATCAATTCCTTATATGCCCCTGGGTATATCACTTACTGTGTACAAGTAACTGTAATAATAGTAAATGCCCTCTTCCTTTATTTTCATCAGGCGTTTCTTTGCACCCTAGATTTTTTCCCACAGATAAAACATAGCTGACTGATTTAGATGACAAAATTGAATTTTTTTAACTTCAGTTTTTCCCCCCCAGGAGAATTTCTCATAATTTCCCTCCAACAAAAGCAGTCACATGAAGTGTCATTAAGAAAGTCATTCAGTGAATCTGACTCAAATATATTAAGTTCCCAGAGAGATTTTACCCGAGAGTAGTATTTTTGTGTAAAGAATTTGCAAAAATTATAAACAGTTGTTGACTCACTGTATACTACCATCCCCCACGGTTTCTTTGATAAGACTACCAACATGTATTCAGGGAAAAATACTTCCCCACTGGTTTGCCACCTGGCATTATAATTCTCACCGTTAGTGGTAATGATGTAAATTAGTTTACCACAGCAAGGTGGCGTTTCTTTCTTTACGCACTTGGCTGAGCAGCTCAGCACAGCACAGTGAAGACCCCGAGGCAGTGAAACCTAGCATAGACTGGGGTTGTGGAGGAATAGGAGAAAAGAAAGAAAAAAAAAAGGTGCAGTTTGGAGCATGAAGCCTGGTGTCCAGAAGGGGGAGACTTGGCTGTGACTGGAACCCACTGCAGAGGGCAGAGCCCACCAGTGACCTCACTGATGACAAACCTTGGAGAAATTCAGCAAGTGGATGGTAGCTCACCTCCTTCTGAACCTCTCAGCTTGTCTTTTTGATGAGTTTTAGTGTGATTTACCTTTTTCCTTAGAAGCAAAAGATAGTACTGTCAAGCACCTCCTCTAATAGGCTTTCTCTCCACATTGAGTTCTTAACTGAATTCCTGTTAAAGTGGCTGAAACCTTACATTACTGATGAAAACTGTAAATGATGTGTCATTAATTATGATACTTTGTTCTTCTAAAAGGCCTTTATTCTGAAAGTCCAAGGTGCTTAACACTATTATACAGTTTTATTAATTTTAACCATCAAAATGCATGAGCTTTTAGAAAGTCATCAAGACTGTTGAGGGAGAAATTCATTCTATTTTGCTCAATTTTGTTCAAAAGTCAATGAAAGCAGTGTTCTACAACAAAAGCACAGCCTCTGGATGAGGCAGTCATAGTCATTTCAATGGGGGCACTTGAATATTCTCAAAGGAAGACTTGATGAAGTCTTGCTATGATTTTAATAAGTTAAAGACATACTCCATTTTTGTTAAAGAATCCAAAATGAGAGCTCCATCAGTTCCTACTCATAGTAAATGACAGAATGTTGTTGTTGTTTAGTTGCTAAATCATTTCTGGCTCTTTTGCATGGACTGCAGCCTGCCAGATTCCTTCATCCATGGGATTTCCCAGGCAAGAATACTAGAGTGTGGTGCCATTTCCTTCTCCAGGAGATCTTCCTGATCCAAGGATAGAACCCGCATCTCCTGCATTGCGGGCAGGAACGACCAGAGAATTCTTTACTACTGAGCCACCAGGGAAACCCAAATGACAAAATGTGAAAGTGTTAGTTGTGTCTGACTCTTTGAGACCCCATGGGCTATAGCCCACCAGGCTCCTCTGTCCATGAAATTCTCCAGGCAAGAATACTGGAGAGGGTAGCTATTTCCTTCTCCAGGGGATCTTCCTGACCTAGGGTCGAACCCGGGTCTCCTGCATTGCAGGCAGATTCCTTATCATAGGAGCCACCAGGGAAGCCCAAATGACAGAACAGACAACGCTTTTACTCTTTCCTTTTTGTTTTTACCTACAGGGCTTTAGGGGTGAAGACTTGATATATCAATGTAATTTGTAGGTAACTGAATGATGGTATCTTTCATACCATTAGGAGGCAACCTAGCTCATTTGTTCACTCACTTTCATGAATCTTTAAAAACATTATTGACCATCATATAAGTAAATGGCATAATCTCTACCTCCAATTCTAACTTCTCTCCAAACTCACACATCCAGCTGCCTCTGGGACACGCCTAAATGTCCTACAAATAGCATAAGCAGGAAACCCACTGACCTTTCTTCCAAACCCATTCTTCCAGGAATAGCCCCAGATGCTGAAAATGACTCATCGATCCCACTCAGTCATCCAAGCCCCAAACCTGAACTGCCTCCTTGGCTCCTCCCTCTGTTTCTTCCCACATCCAACTAGTTATCAGAGCCTGTTGCTTCTAAATCCCAAATGCATGCTCAATCAGGTCTCTCTCTGTCACTGCCCTGGCCCAGGACTTTGTTATTTTCCATCTGGAAGCTAGAGGAGCCTGCTAATTGGGCTCTAGTTTATTTTCCACATCCTAACCACAAGGAGCTAGCCAAAACACAGATCTCATCACATGACCCTCAACTTCAACTCTCTCACGTCTACACACAGCCTACAGGAGAAAGTCTAAGCTCCTTAGCAGGGCCTACAAGGCCTTCATGGTTGGCCTCGCTCTGAATCTTCATGACTTCTTCCTCCAAGGCTCCACCAAATTCCAGCTATATTGAATGATTTGAAGGGGCCTGAACCCAGCATCTTCTCACGTCTTTACACATGCTCATCTTGCATGTCCACTTGACCATCAGAATGTGTCTAGTCATCCTCAAGACCCTGCTCAGTGTTTGGGTCATTGTCCTCTGTGAAGTCCTCCACAAGCCCTCTTTGCCCTTCCACTCTCTGCCCTCAGCCTCGTCTTCCCTGTAAGCTTATTCCTTCCTTGCAGCATTTGATGCATTGTCTAGAAATTGCTTATTTGGTTATATACCTCCATATTCAAACTGTTAGTTCTTTGAGCACTGAGGATTTTTTCATCTCATCTGTCTTTATTACTGCCAATGCCAAGCTGAGTGACTAGCCTGTGGTGGGTCTTCAAACATATGTTGAATGATTATTAGGAAACAATTGTGATTCCATTACTTTACTACCACTGAACAAGTTATTTCTTATGATATCATTAAATGCATAGGAAATCACTGAGGAAACAAAGATGACACCCTGAACTTTTGAAAATATTACAGTAAGGAGTGTCATGAAGGCACATATATTTTTAACAGCACCAAAGTTTAAGCTTAGAGTTCCCATTTGGATAACTTACATAAGCAGTCGGGTTTTCCTCCATAAACTAATTTGCAGAAATGAATAGCAGATGGGTTACATTAGTTCGTTGATAGAAGGGACAGTTACTTTATACTCAAAAGTCCTCAGTGTCCCTCCTATTAAACTGCAATAAGTTAATGGAATGTTTATATTTTTGTGGTGCTTCTTTATAGAGGAGAATTTTTTACTTACTGTAGTATTCTATAATAAAATGTAAATGAACACTGCTTTCCTCTGCCAGATAATTACTCCAGAAACCATTTAAATGAAAATAGCATTTGTAGAGAAACATCCAGAAAGAAAAGCAAAAATAAATGGCATACTAGTGGTCCCACTTGCTGGCTGATGTTTGGTTTATAACATTTGGCACATCTTGATATCTACATAATAGTAGTTTTCAAACCATAAATAATATTTTACAGAGGTCACACCATAGTTATTTAAGTTCAGGGGTTTATTTCCCTGAGCACTAAGTAGCTATGAATGAATTATGTTTAGTCTGATCTGCCTCAGAAGGGCCATAAACCTCCAAGTCATAGCAAACCGTGGAATATTACTTCAATACGTCAGGAAAATTGTACATGTAAAAGAATAATGCATGATAAGGGAAAGGTGTTTTTATTTTTCTAAAGTAATATATGTTACTGGGCAGGAGCTATAAAATTTTGTTATGTTAAACTTTCCTCTGATTCTGGAAAACAAGTTAAGAAACAGTTTTGCCTGGTCAGACCTAAGCCAGGCTGTGGAAACAGAGATGGCCTAGGAAAGAGTTTGGCTTTGGTTTTTTCCTTCTGCGAATCCTGCTCTTCAAAAAGATGAAAGCAAGGAAAAGTTGCAAGAATGCAAGAGACGGTTTCGCAAACTTCCCTTTACAATCTGCGTTCTTCTCCTAAGCAAACGTTTTGGATTTCCAAGCAAGTGTTTTTGTAGATACCCAGAAGTATCTACAAGAAGAGAAGGTATAATTCACTTATAAAATTAAATCTACTTAAAATGCTTAAATGAAATTGTTAAGCATTTCCCAGACAACATGCTAAGCAATTTCCTTGGTTTCCTCCTTTAACTTCTATAACAAACCCTAATATCCCCATTGGGCATACGCAGAAACAGAGGTTTGGAAAAATAAAGAAACTAGTCCAGGGTGACGCGGTTGACAGAGACAGCAAGGAGGTCACTGCACTGGTCACTGCAGAAGCGCCCAGCTATTCAAAGTCTGTAGCGATGCCTTCCAGGCAACGTTCTCAATACCTTACCATCGTCCCCCCATTGTAGTCCTCCTGACAGTCCTGTGAATCTGCAGGGCACAGGCGAGGAACCTGAAGCTCAGAGAGGTAAAGTAACTAGCCTAAGGTAGCACAGACAGTAAAGAAGAGCCAGGATTCAAACCAGCTTATCAGACTAAGGATCCACAGTAAGGCACTCGATTTCTCATCCTCTCTGAATATTAAGAGTAATCTCAGAAGGGAACAAATATAGGGAAGACACTCCTGAAAAAAAGGAACAGGGGGATGTGGGAGTGAGGAGGTAGAAAGGGAATTTCCCTTGACCCACCAGAAATGAAGACTTACTGCAAAGTTTCAGTTATTTAGACAACTGGGTGATTTTAAACAAGAGGGAAGACAACTAGACCGATGGAATGGAAGGGAGAGGGCATCAGAGCATGAAGGAAAGACCAGAAGTGATTATAATTCATGAGAGTGGTTACTTCTGAGAAAAGAGGAGACAGAGAGAAAGAAGCAGGGATGAGGAACAGGCAAACAGGGGCATCAGAGGTACTGGTCACATTCTATTTCTTAAACTAGGAAGTGAATACACAGGAGTCCATTTTGCTAACATCATTTAAACTATGCAGGGCTTCCCAGGTGGCCCTAGTGGTAAAGAAATGCAAGAGATGAGGGTTTGATCCCTATGTTGGGAAGATTCCCTGGAGAAGGGAATGGCTACCCCCTCCAGTATTCTTGCCTGGCAAATCCCAAGAGGAGCCTGGTGGGCTACAGTCCATGGGGTCGCAGAGTCAGACACAACTGAGCATGCACCCTTAGACTATGCAGATAGCATAGTATTGAAAAAAATAATAACCCAGGGAATACACCCTGTCCTTGTGAAAGGCTTTTGGGGGTGGGGATGGTTCTTATACTGTTAGAACATGATGGTCTATAACACTCTTAGAGTCCACTCCTTTCTGGGGTGTTTCCAGTATTTCTATAGACTCATGCAATGCACATGGTTAGAAGTCATTCTCAAGGGTTTGGTAATTCACTAAGAAATCTGAGAATTCTTTTCAATTTAACATTTTCTTTAAATTGAATGCTTAAAATGACTTTAGATGGACTACTGCCCAAGCACTCCATTCTAATTGAAAGTTCAAAGGCACCAAGCACACACAATGGTTGGTCCCCTGGGAATTCTGGTAGGTTGGACATTCCCATTTTTGTCCAAATATGGCAGGAAGGAAGCAAAGGTCTGGGCAGGGATGGTATAGAGAGGCAGAAGCTCCTACAGGACCTAAGCCTCCACGTCTCCTCCTCATTGCCCTTCATCAGAGCAGAAAATAGGAGAAAATGCAGTCTAAGGGCAGATCTTGAGAAAGGAATGAGTCATGTTTTAACCACATCCCGTCCAGTTTGTGGTCAAAGGTGAACTCAAGCAGCCAAGCAGCAAGGCTTGGTCCCAGATGCTTTGCTCATCACAGAGTCTTGAATTGTTCCTGCATCACATAACCCTGGGCTGAGAGTACATCCCACAGAACTGGGAAGAGGAGGCTTCAATTCTGCCACCTGGCACCCTGAAGCCAACTCTTCATGGCCTTGTTGACCCTGCCAAGGACTGTCACCGGATCCTGACTCAAAAGACAGGGAACGCAATGTACAACTTAGTTGATGAGCCTCCGGCCAATCTGCAATCGGAATCTCTCTTCTAAAGATGTGCACTACTGCCCTCCGCTGGACGGAGACAGAATCGCAGCCTTTAACTACCTCTGGGCCTCACGCAGGTGGGAAAGGAAAAAAATCTTAGGTGATTGTGTAATGCTGGCCCCCTGATGCGAAGAACTGACTCATTGGAAAAGACCCTGATGCTAGGAAATATGGAAGGCAGGAGAAGAAGGAGACGACAGAGGATGAGATGGTTGGATGGCATCACCGACTCGATGGACATAAGTTTGAGCAAGCTCCGGGGGTTGAAGATGGACAGGGAAGCCTGGAGTACTGCAGTCCATGGGGTCGCAAAGAGTTAGATAAGACTGAGCGACTGAACTGAACTGAATGCTTGTGTGGAATACTAGTTTCCAAAATTAAGGCTCCTGAGAGTAAATAAAATACGAATGCTTATAAACTGCATAATAATTGTTTTAGTACATTCCAGTTAATCTATCAAAAAAGAAACTGAAATGTTTTTTATTTATATTCAAATTATATGGACTAGTTCCTTAAAATATAATTCTAGTGATTACTACCAGTTTGTTTTTTCTGCTAAAAATTGTGTGTTTATTTTAGAGCTATGTCATAAAGAAAAGATTCTTGACACTATTCTTGGAAAAGTGCATGCCATCTACATTGCAACTTAGGTACAAAAATGAAAAAGACTGCTACTGTTCTTTTCACCAAATAACTTTGCCAAATAGGCATGAAAATGTTGGTTTTTATTAGAAATTTTTACTCAGTTCAATTCAGTCGTTCAGTCATGTCCAACTCTTCAAGACCCCATGGACTGCAGGATGCCAGGCTTCCCTGTCCATCACCAACGCCCAGAGCTTACTCAAACTCATGTCATCAAGTCGGTGCTGCCATCCAATCATCTCATCCTCTGTTGTCCCTTTATCCCGCCTTCAATCTTTCCCAGCATCAGAATCTTTTCCAATTAGTCAGTTCTTCACATCAGCTGGCCAAAGTACTGGAGTTTCAGCTTCAGCATCAGTCCTTCCAATGAATATTCAGGACTGATTTCCTTTAGGATGGACCGGTTTGATCTCCTTGCAGTCCAAAGGACTCTCGAGTCTTCTCCAACACCACAGTTCAAAAGCATCAATTCTTCAGCGCTCAACTTTAGGATTGACTTATTTGAAATTAGAATCTGGATTTCTTATAGTGAGAGGCTAATAAATATTGGCAGGCACCTTTCCCAGGAACTACATGAAGCTGGCTCACAGTCTTAAGAGACTAACAGATAAACCCTCCCCATGGCCACGTTTATTTTTTTTAAAAAGAAAGCCTATAGTCTCTCTGCAAGCAAAGTAAGTATGCTTACTATGGTCCGGTGAACTGCTTACACTTAGACAGTAATTTGGAGGTAGCTAATTTTAAACTTCGCATTTTTTTTTCCTGAGGTTGAAGTTGAGCCTTGGAAACAAAAAGAGAAATTTTTGTAACATATTTCTGAATTTTGTATACATGAATCTTGTACACGCCATGCTTTGAGACTGAGAGACACCACATTTCTTCCATTCTAAGATATCTCCCACCCCCACATTTTAACATCTCTAAAATCAGGTTGTGTTTCAATTTCCTGGTTTCTCACTATCCACGGCTTCTTACAGTTGCTATCACTTAGACTTACTGTCAGCCAGGCCATGGTCATGCGGTGGTTGTCATTGTGTTGCACCATCATCATATTTTGGGGCAAAACACTGCATTGTGCATGATCATAGACATTGAAAGATCTGTCTCTAGAGGGATTAAGAAGAGCTGGGCCCTGGGTATGAAGACATGTTAGGGGAAACTTAGCCAGTTTAATTTTACATATACTTTCCTTTTTATTTCTGTACAAGTGGGACATATAATAAAACTCTAAATAAGTATTTAAAAAATCCCTTGAATAAGGATAAAATACAAAAATTTAAACATAAGGAGCTACTAGTTGCTCTTTTAATGGGCAGCAATTTTTTCATAGTGATACATAAAATAATGGGACATGTCATGATTGATAGCATCTTAAATTCAGTGAATTATATGGCACAATAAAAGGGCAGTGGAAAGAATGCTTCTGAATTCAAAACCAGATGACACAAGAAGGCATTAACTGAAAAGGCGTATTCACTCAATTTCTACTGTCTGGACTATCGATCAATTTTGAAAAGGAAATCGAATTTTAAAAATTCTCTCACTTCTCTGATGTACCCAGATATTAGCAGAATAAAACAATGTGCCAGATGCCAGCATGGATCATCCCCTCAGTCTTCAACATCTCATTGTAATTACTGGATACAGGCCAACCAACCTTCTGGATCACAAAGAGTGTAGGTGAGGGGCTCAGAGATCAAAGCCGACACAGAGCTCATCTGAAGCCCAAGTAATATACGTCACTGGAAGGATGCACAGGGGGATACGGTGTGAGAAGAGTGAGAATATTGAAGTGTCTTTCTCAGTCCCTGCGGTCTCCTTTGGACCAGGAAGCTTTGCCGGACAGGCATACATCACAGGTCTGAATATTACATCTCTCTGTGCTCTCTCAGTACAAGTTGTGTGTGAGTGTGTGAACTTGATGACCAAATATAAATCAGAGTTATTCCTGTTGACAGGAAATAAAGTTAGACCATCAGACATGCTCAGAGCCAATATCTGCTTTCATGTTTTTCAAAGTTATGGGGAAAAGATGGCTCCCATTATTATGACTGTCTTGTCAGAGCTAAGACGGAGCCAATTCCATTCCACCTCAGTTCTTTTACTTAGCCAAGAATGGAAACCATACTGTGATAAAATATTGCCAAGACAGAGTTCTAAATAAAAGCCTCCTGGTCAATTTAGACTCAGCTGGTTGAAGACTCACTTCAACCCCACCCTCTACCACCCTGGCCAAGAAATCAGGTTTTTGTTTCTCCTTCAAAAATGTGTTTCTTGTTCCCCACCATCTATCCCCACCCTCCTCACCTCCCTCCTTAGCCAAGCTCATAGAATCAGATTTTTTTTTAATGTATGCAGACACAGATTCTTACGCCAACTTTTAGTAGCATAAAATGTACACAAATATGGGGAATAGCAGGTTTATAGATGACTCAGGCAGATCAAGCTGTTTCTAGTTACACGTTTCTTATGAGACAAATCCTCTTCTGGCCTTTGGAAGATACATTTCCATCTGCCTTTGCTCTCCATCCCTGTTCCAGTGCTGAGTCAAGCCCCTGGTTCAAAGGCTGGTGAGCATTTCTCCCTGTAATGACTAGTGTTTCCTTGCAACTCCACCGTTTCTGTACCTCTGACTTCCTCGAGTTTGACAACTTTCCCACCTTCTGGCTTTACACATCTTCAGTGTCTACTGGGCACTGCATACTTTCTGAATCCGGAATATTTCTAAAAGCATTGCGTGCGTGCCTGCTAAGTCGCTTCAGTCATGTCTGACTCTTTGCGACCTTATGGACCATAGCCTGCCAGGCTCCTCTTCTAGGCAAGAATACTGGAGTTGGTTGCCATGCCCTCCTCCAGGGGATCTTCCCGAATCCATGTCTCTTATGTCTCCTGCCCTGGCAGGAAGGTTCTTTACCACTAGCACCACCTGGAAAGTGCTCTAAAAGTTTTTAGTCAATCCAAGCAAGTTGCTCAGTCATGTCTGACTCTGCAACCCCATGGACTGGAGTCTGTCGGGCTCTTCTGTCCATGGAGCTCTCCAGGCAAGAATACTCGAGTTGGGTGCCATTTCCTCCTCCAGAGGGTTTTCCTGACTTGGAGATCGAACCCAGGTCTCCTGCACTGCAGGCAGATTCTTTACCATTTGAGCCACCAGGGAAGCATTCGTAGTCTCTAAAATTCTCCCCAGTCCTCAAGCACCCTTCTTTCAAGTTCTAGTACTCTTCTCCTAATTGAGTCTCATCCTAGGCAAACATTAACACGGGACACTGATGAAGAAGCATTTCAGTTTTGTGTTTTCAAGCCCAGATGAAAACTACGTGCTTTGAGTGACGGGGTGGTGACACACACGAGCACTGACTTGGGAGGAGATCCCGTGCATGGCCGCTTTTCCATCATGTGACTCGGGTAAGTTATCTAATGCTTTGTGCCTCTTCTGCAGAATGAGGCTGGTGGACTAAACCTTTGGATGTCTTTCCAGTGATAGAATTCTGTGATTTGAGATTTAGATGGAAATTTTTACAGTGGACTGGGCATAGGATTAATGTTTTGTTTTAACATTGAGGATTAATCATTCCTCTGGTGGTTCAATGGATAAGAATCCACCTGCCAATGCAGGGGACATGGGTTCGATCCCTAGTCTAGGAAGATTCCACATGCTGCAGAACAACTAGGCCTGTGAGCCACAACTACTGAGCCCTTGCTCCAGAGCCAGAGAGCCACAGCTATCGAGGCTGCATGCTGCAATTACTGAAGCCCAGGCACCTAGAGCCTGTGCTCTGCAACAATGAGAAGCCACACACCACAACTAACAGTAGCCCCTTCTCACCACAACTAGAGAAAGCCCATGCAAAGCAACGGAGACCCAGCACAACCAAACATAAACAAATTAATTAAATTATACATAAAAAATCATCCCCCTGAAATGTCTTCTGCAGGTGATTTCTATTTTCATGAGATGCTATTTGTAGCTGCTTTGCTGCACTGTGGGGAAAGTCCATGGTCAGACAAGTTCAAATAGTTTTTTTCCCCCCTGCAGGACTTCTCAGAGCTTTTAGCTTATGATTCTCCAGGAGTGAGATCAAATACTGCCAAACGATGCAAACATATTTGAGCAAGTACCTCTTTTTGTTCAAACACTAATTACCATCTTGTAGATACAGGGTTCTACATAAGGCGTCTTGGAGAATGGTGCCCAGCGGTGGTTTCATGAGGAGAAATACATTTGTCAGAATTACAGGAGTTCATAACAGAGGAGAATCCTGTCGCTTTGGACTTGGTTTCTTCCAATCTCAATGTCTAAAATCTTTTTAATGACATGCTTATTTAGTCCCAAGCATGCGGGGGAGGAGGATTTGGTATCTGTAGCCATCTTAACCCTTTTCCTACTCCAGTCCCAGCCCAATTCACACTTGTCCATCCCTCCTTATTCCCCTCACAACACACACCCTGTCTTCTAAATTGCAAACTGGAAAAGCTAAAATCTAAGGAATCCAAGCCTCTATGTTTCACTGCCAAGCACTGTTCCAAGAAGTTCACTGATCTCTGAAATCCGCCAGCCCCTAAATCGCTGAAGGGGGTCAGAAGAGTTAAAAGATTCCAGATGGGGCCGAGCAGCCTCTCCAATTTCTTCTGCCTCTGTTGCTCATTCAGAGGGTGTGACCTGTACAGGTCACTAAATCTCTGTGTGCTTTCAACTCCCCATTTATAAAATTTGGCTGATACATATTGATTTCTAGAACATTTAGAGATACCTGAATTCAAATCACAACAAATGGCAAATACCTGACCTGATTTTTGCATTATTACCCAGAGAGGCTGTGGGTACAATTCAACAGTCAGAAAGCAGCATGGGTGAGAAGCTGCAGAAATTGACCAAATCAGGCATTCTTAGCTCCGGAACCCCTGCTACCCAATTACATCTGCATGTTCACATTGGACAGCATCTAGTTTATAAAGGCAAATATTTAATTAGTGAGACCTAGGATCAGCAATACTACTTCTAACACATGTAACAAGATATCTCAAACTCAGGAAGCAAACCCTGTAAACTTAAAACTACTGCAAAATTATAAAGTTTAACATAAAAATGGAAAATCTTTAAATGGCTGTTTTGTGCAATGTTCTTCACAGACAAGACTGCCACACAATGGAACTGTGTAACGGCTAGCAGCAGGCACTCCAGGAAGATAAAATAAACTGGCTTTATGGACCCGAGGAATTGATTTTTAATGAGATTCTGCTTGGCTGTAATGGCATCCTGAGAGAGTGATCTAGTTTCTACAGCCTCTGGTATACAGTTATAAGGTACAGAGCAGTACTTGCTTAAACAAGGCCCATGCATTTGCTCTTTAAGAATATGAGATGAACTAAAATAAGGATGCTATTCTAATGCACACCCCAGAAAGCACATGTGCACACATGCGCAGGGGTACGTGCTAGTATATACCTTCTGACACTATTCCCAAGGCATTACCTGCTTGTATATTCTGAATTTTAAAGGACTAAAATCCTTGAAGGGATATGCATGTATAACTTTTATATTTTTCTCTACCAGAGTATAAGGACCCACCCATAAATTATTACACAGACTTGATGGATTCTTTCATGCTCCATAACTTGGGCTTCATGCTGACATTTACGTTTATATGTATATATGTACAGAGGTGGGTATAGATAAGAATAGGTAGAGGTATTGATAGAGATATGGTTATAAATTACAGATGGTGTAGAACAGAGAAGGCAGTGTAACAAATTGGTTAAAATAAGTTAACCAATTTTAAGCTTTAAATCTTGTTTCTACCACTTCCTAGCTATGTCCTTGGATATATTAATTTACTTCTCTGAGCCCCAGTATTATCTGCAATACGTGGCTAAAAATCCCTATTTCATAGGGCTATAATAAAGATTAAATGACTCAGAGACATAACAATTTACATGAATCTCAGCAATATAATGTGAAAAAGAAATGCCAAAAGATTATGTAGAATACATTTTTTTCATAAAGTTAAAGCTAAATAACATTTAAATCTACATGTACAATAATTCACAAGCTTTAATAAAACTATGTAAAAAGGAAAGAAAAGGAATGGTAAATGCAGAGTTCAGGATGACGGTTACCTTGAGCTGGGGGAAGTTGGGAAAATGGGAATTAGGATTATATAGCTAGATAATAGGTTACAATCAAGGTTCTAGTTAGTTCTTGGGTGAAGGTCTTACAAGTATATATCATGAATAACTGCTGCTAAGTCGCTTCAGTCGTGTCCGACTCTGTGCAACCCCGTAGACGGCAGCCCACCAGGCTCCCCCGTCCCTGGGATTCTCCAGGCAAGAACACTGGAGTGGGTTGCCATTTCCTTCTCCAATGCAGGAAAGTGAAAAGTGAAAGGGAAGTTGCTCAGTCGTGTCCGACTCTTAGCGACGCCATGGTCTGCAGCCTACCAGGCTCCTCTGTCCATGGGATTTTCCAGGCAAGAGTACTGGAGTCGGTTGCCATTGCCTTCTCCATATGAATAACTAGGTAACTGAATAAAACTAGCCATGCATGGACCAAAGATAAGAATATGTCATGAACCAAGGAATAGGGCTAATCCAATTTTATGCACTGGAGTGTCAAAGAAAAAGGGAAGGATAAACAGATAATATAGAAGAAAGTGATTAGCACAGTGCTTGGTACACAGTAAGTACTCAAGAAACTTTCAGGCAGCTGCCTAGGGATTTCTATATTCACGTACACGTCATCCTTATTGAGTTTCACATCCCCCGGCATCTCTGATTTCCCCTCATTTCTTCTATTTCCTGATCTCTTCATTCATTTCGTTTTTTCCTGGTGCAACATCTGTATTCCCCAAATTCTTCACTTCTTAATTTTAAAAAAGTTGAGGGATAATTTACACACAGTACCAGATACATGTCTTAGGTATTCAGTTCAGTGTGTTATGTCAATTGTATTCACAAACACAACCATTTAAAACAAGATATAGAACATTTCTATCACCTCCAAAAAGTTTCTATGTGACCCTTTACAATCAATTACCCCCATACAAGGGGCAACCTTTTTGACTTCTGACTTCTATTATTGTTGATTAATTTTGGTCATTCATGGATTTCATATAAATGAATTATGCAGTATATACTCTTTCATATCCCCCTTCTTTTGATCAACCTAATGCTTTTAAGATTCCCCATATTCTTGTGTACCAGTAGTATTTTGTTGCATGCATATATTACAATTTGATTATCCTTTTTCTTGTTAATGGACAACCGGGTTGTGTCCAATTTGAAACTGTTATGAGTAATGCTACTATGAACATTGCCATGTAATTATTTTTGTAGATGTATCTTTTGATTTCTCTTGGGTAATCCTTAGCAGTGGAATTGCTGAGTTGTAGGGTAGATGCCTGCTTATCTTTTTGAGACACTGCCATTTTTTTTCAATGTGGTTAAAAAATCATTTCAAATCCTTAAGCTTGTAACATCTAACTCCACTGAAAGCTGATTAAGTAACCATACTGGCAATGACCCATTTGTGTCTGGTCCCTGTCTTCTATCAACTCCAAAATGATTCCCAGGCCAGTAAAACAAATTTGAAAAAGAAAGAGATGAATGTAAAGAGCAATAGGTGAATGTAGACTTGTCTGATGGTAGAATGTACAAAACGGAACAGCAAGAAAGCACTTCCCTGCTGATTCAGACCATGAAACGAATCATTTTTAAGACTGCGTACTACTTGAGTGAAGTGTGAGCCTAAATCATAGGTTCTCCAGCTGGGTGGATGAAGCTCTTGGCTTCAACAGACAGACTGAATAATCTTTGGGGGCCAGGGGTGGGTGACGGATGGTAGGGACATTAATTGCTTTCCATTGGCTGGTTGAGTTGGTTGTAAAGGGAAAGGCCTGCCCTAGCCCCGAAGAGCTTACATCTGTTTCTCATACAGCTCACCACCCGTGCTGCTTCAACCATCTCCTACTGCTGGCCAGGCTACCACTTTATTGATTTCTCCCCCTGCCCTTTTAAAAAGATGAAAGTTCCTAAAAGCTTTTTGTATGCAAGTATGTGTGTTTGTATGCATGTGTGTGTTGGTGACAATATTTAGGTTGGCAAACTAAACAGCAGCTAGAAACCATCGGTTTGTGTGTGTGGGTGTGTGTGAGTGTTTAACCAATTACTCAAAGATTGGGCACCCCCAGTGGCGGAGCTGGCAGAAGCATAACAATTAGAATGTGATGACAACAACTTAAAGATAATTAGTTGACAATGACTTGAGACCTCATCAACCCCTTTAACACCTCATGGTTTATGATTAAAATGAAATACTTGGAGAGCATTTTAAGCACATCTTGTCTCACTACCAGCAGCTGTTAAGGTAGAGCTACAGTATTTGGTGTTCTTTGATATGGCTCCCATTCTTTATAACCACGAACAATAATTATTCCAAACAGTTATCATTATTCTACGGACATCAATGGATTAAGGATCCGTGTTTTTACTCAGAAACCTATTTTTTTACTTCTTTCCCCAACACTCTCCCATTCTCATCCAGACTTTTAAGTAAATGATGGTCAAACTTTTAAAAGTCAGCCCCATTGTCCTTATAAATTACATGGGTTGATAACGTCAACTGTGATTTTTACTGAAATCACAATCCAATTGAGAATTTACAACTGGAGGATTACACCATGAGGACTCACAGGTGTGTTTAGATGAAACTGGGATATTTCACAAACCTGCTAACCTCAGGCTTCAGTAAACAAATGTTTTTCATTTTTCTTGATGGGCCCTCAATACATATTTAACAGATGAATTGATGCTGAGATTCCACTATCTTCCAAACTTGGTTCAGTTTCACGTTGCCTCTAAAATAGACACCATTTAAAACACTGGAAGTGAAACCTAGTGGTTCTATCCTTCATTACTAAATATTTCTTAGGAAAGAAGTTTCAGTGCTCCTGGGACAATCTGATTATAATACATGTTAAACTGCAAACATCAGACAACATTTGAATATGTAAGAAGGTTTGAAATAAACTTTATTTAATTATAAAATGTTGATCACCTATAAAACTATAGTCTCTTTTTAAGCTATAGTCTTAATCAGTTGTACTATTTCGATATATAATCAGTTGTACTGTTTAGACATTACAACCAATTATTTGAGTGAGGAAGTTTCATACTAATAAGGCCAATACTGCTAAGTTTTTCCATTTTTAAAATAATGATCTTTCACTGAGAAGCAACTTCTTGAATCCTCTCCTCGACTCCTACTCAGCTTCGGCCTCCTCGCCTCCTCTCCAGCCTCCACCATGTCCATCAGGGTGACCCAGAAGTCCTACAAGGTGTCTACCTCTGCCCCCAGGTCCTTCAGCAGCCGCTCCTACACCAGTGGGCCCGGCTCCCACATCAGGTCCTCGGCCTTTTCCCGAGTGGGCAGCGGCAGCAGCTTTCGGGGCGGCCTGGGCACCGGCATGAGCATGGCTGGAAGCTACAGTGGGGCCCCAGGTTTGGGGGGCATCACAGCTGTCACCATGAACCAGAGCCTGCTGAGCCCCCTCAAGCTGGAGGTGGATCCCAACATCCAGGCCGTCCGCACCCAGGAGAAGGAGCAGATCAAGACCCTCAACAACAAATTTGCCTCCTTCATCGACAAGGTGCGGCACCTGGAGCAGCAGAACAAGGTTCTGGAGACCAAATGGAACCTCCTGCAGCAGCAGAAGACTGCCCGGAGCAACATAGACAACATGTTTGAGAGCTACATTAACAACCTCCGTCGGCAGCTGGAAACTCTGGCCCAGGAGAAGCTGAAGCTGGAAGTGGAGCTTGGCAACATGCAGGGGCTGGTGGAGGACTTTAAGACCAAGTATGAGGATGAAATCCAAAAGCACACAGACATGGAGAATGAATTTCTCATCATCAAGAAGGATGTGGATGAAGCTTACATGAACAAGGTAGAGCTAGAGTCCCACCTGGAAGGGCTGACTGATGAGATCAACTTCTACAGGCAACTGTATGAAGAGGAGATCCATGAGATGCAGTCTCAGATTTCTGACACGTCTGTGGTCCTGTCCATGGACAACAACCGCAACCTGGACCTAGATGGCATCATCGCTGAGGTCAAGGCCCAGTATGAGGAGATCGCCAACCGCAGCCGGGCTGAGGCCGAGACCATGTACCAAATCAAGTATGAGGAGCTGCAGACACTGGCTGGGAAGCACGGGGATGACCTTCGTTGCACGAAGACGGAGATTCCTGAGATGAACCGGAACATCAACCGTCTCCAGGCTGAGATCGAGGGTCTCAAAGGCCAGAGGGCTTCCCTGGAGGCTGCCATCACTGACGCTGAGCAGCGTGGTGAGATGGCTGTTAAGGATGCTCAGGCCAAGCTGGCCGAGCTGGAGGCCGCTCTGAGGAACGCCAAGCAGGACATGGCGCAGCAGCTGCGCGAGTACCAGGAGCTCATGAATGACAAGCTGGCTCTGGACGTGGAGATTGCCACCTACAGGAAGCTGCTGGAAGGCGAGGAGAGCCGGCTGGAGTCTGGGATGCAGAACATGAGTATCCACACCAAGACCACCAGTGGCTACGCAGGTGGACTGACTGCGTCCTACGGGACCCCTGGCTTCAAATACAGCCTGAGCCCCGGCTCCTTCAGCCGCACCAGTTCCAAGGCTGTGGTTGTGAAGAAGATTGAGACTCGAGATGGGAAGCTGGTGTCCGAGTCCTCTGATGTCCTGTCCAAGTGAAAGGCTCCTGCAGTCCCTCCCAGCCTCCCCCGCTCATTGGCTCCTGCAGATGGAGCTGTGCAGGGGAGCATCTGCATAGGAGACCTGAGGTTTCGCCCCTGTCCTCTGCCCACACCTGGCGGGAGTCGACTGCCGGGGGTTGCCCCTTTCGCCCATGACCCCACCTAAAAGCCAATGTAAGCGTCTTTTTCAGAATAAATCCAATTTGAGTATCTTTTTTTTTTTTTTCAAAATAAAGCTTCAGTTGGCTCTGCCAAAAAAAAATAAATAAAAAATAAAATAAAATAATGATCTTTAACCTTTTGAGGGGTCACAGACCCATTTTAGAATATGTGGAAACTGCTGATCTGCAAAAAAAACCTCTATTCACTTACATGCCAAGTTGATAGAATTTCCTGGGATCTATAGATTCCCGATTAATATTCTTTTATCATCAGTAATATAGAGGTGATTTTAATCTTCCAGACATGTTGGTGACAATCTATAAAACAGAAGGGGAAATGGACCATTTATGAACATATTGTGTTCAAATTAAAACTATGTTAGCCAATCAGAAAAACGGTGTCTTGTTATAAAAATAAGGTCAAGTATGCAGTGGATGTTTATTGAAAAGATTTATTGACCAGAGTTCTGAGCAAGGGCTTCTCACAATATAATCTATATGACTCCAACAAAATTAAGAGAGATGCTTGTTTAAAATGCATATTCCTCGGCTCCATTTTTGGCCGAATAAACTGGCATCTCCTGTGATGGGAGCTGGTATCCTATAGCACAGCTGAACCAATTTCCAGGTGATTCTAATACACAGTTAAGACTGTCTCTTAACATGCTCATTCTTAACACTTAGCTTATGTCTTTTGCAAAGAGCTTTATTTATATTAGTATTGTTAGTCAGTCAATGTGGATGAAGATCTTACATAAACATCCAGAAAATGCCTTTGATAACTCCAATTTGGATAGTGGATGTCATCAGGGAGAGAGCCCTTGGAAGGCAGCTGCAAACAATTGTCACTCCACTGCACTTAGCATCAGAGTCAGGCCACTTTAGATTGGCCCATCACATTGTTTCATTTTTTGGTCCTTAGTCATTTGTTACAATAAAAATTAAGTTACAGGGAAGGAACACTGTGACAGGATAATGGACTCCTGCTCAGAAGAAACCAGCCTGCCTCCAATTCATCACAGCATTTATAGTGCATTAGAAGACATTACAGTGACAACATCATTCCTTTGGGGCAGGAAGAAAAACCAGATTGAGTGGAAAAGAGGGAATTTACTTCATGAACTTGGCAAAAGTGAAATAAAAATAGAATCCCGGAGTGGTTTAAATTGCCATGTTCAGCAAAGGACAAGGGAAAAGCTAACCATCTCTGAGGCTAACGTTCCAACATGTTAAAAAAAAAAAAATTAGCTTAGTTCACCTTGTATCACATGAGTAGTTTGTGGGTTAAAATGAAACGGTTGCCTAAGGAATAACAGAGAGGCATGGGAGAAAATGGGCAAAGTTAAGGCAATTTAAAATGATTAAAGCCCACAGAATATTTTGCAAATATAAAATCCTGGAGAGAAGCTTAATAATAATATTTGTCCAATGGACTGAGCCAAAGATATCCATATTGTCTAGGTATTTTAATTGGAAGCCTGAAGTATCATTATAAAATCATAAGAAATCTGTGTCTGTGTTCTCGTAAAAGTAAAAATGGTTGTTTGATGTTAGAAAGCAATGTTTTGAAAAGTAGGAGCTACAGGAATAGCATTGGGTAGGCAAGTCTGGCAATTTAGACCTGGGAACTTAATAACTTTGTAGTATTTTTACTATTATACCCACACTATGTTAAGCCTGGGGGGAAAAAATGAGAGGGCACCAGGCAACTTGGCATAATGGAAACAATGTCTTCATTCGCTGAATGTTTTTTTTTTTAAGTGCCATTTTTCTAAACTACACTTTTTTAGAAAGTAACATTTTTTTTTTTGTAGATCTCAGATCTCTCTGGTGGGGCGAAGTGGGGAGGGGAGATTCTGGTTTTCTCCTTAATAAAATCTTTAATTCACTTAAGAATCAATTTGAACAAAAATCTGTGTGGTCTCATTTTCTTCTCCTGTCAATCTGTGTTATTTCCAGGGTGAAAGGTAATTTTGACCGTAAACATGGTTTCTATCACCCATTTCTAATTTTAACCTATTTGTCTCCATTTGATTTACATTGGGTCTAGAGCAAATTAACTATTGTGAGCTTTTATTGAAAATTAATTAGGTGGCTAAAGTGCCCATGGCAGTCTCTGCCAGTGCATGTTTCTCTCCAGGTCGCCAGCCTTCTCCAGTTAAAACACCTAGCAACTTAAAATATCCATAAAACCAATGATATAATTAGTTCCAGAGTGGAACTCAATCTCTTTGAAATCAGATGCTTTCTTCTAGTGCTGAAGGGCCATGCTATAGCCAGCATTTTATGGTATCAGGGGATTTTCCTGGGGGTAAAGAATAGCTCATTGCAGCTGAATCATCTCACGTGACTTACAATAGGAGTCCCTGTGGTACCAAATACAGTTGCATCTCTGATCAGATTCCTAAGTCAAAGCAAGGAGATGAGGAAGCTGGGCTTACCATACTGTAAATATAAAAAACAAGCTACCCATGAGCGTGTGTGTGTGTGTGTGTGAAGAAAGAGAGATCTTATACTTAAGAAAAGCCAGAAAAAAAAAAAAAAAAGAAAAGCCAGGATGTAAATGTGATTTATTGTAAATAGTTCCACAACATTAAAATGAGTTTTTATTTTCGATGTATGCCGCTTCAAAGAAGAGCTCTGTGGGCTCATAAAAATGCAGAGAACAAATAGGGGCCTCTAAGTCCAATTTATATGCCATGCCCACTGTGCACCGAGACGCATATAATCTGTAAAATGTCAGCTTCAAAGTTCCACCGAAATGGGTGTTAACCCTGACCTCTGGCCTCGCTGCCTCTGGCTGGGCCTGCGTGCTTTCTTTACCAGCTGTTTTAGATAAATGTGTTCCATTTTTAAGAGATTGTCTCAGCGTTTTTTTTTTACATGAATAGTGGTAATATTATTAACTCTCACTGGAGAAACCAGCTTTTCTAAGAGGGTTTTACAGAGGAACCAATCATTTCATGACCCATGCAGAGAGGAGTGGATTAATAAATATGTCATTGTCCTGAAAATATTTAAACAACACTGGGAGAAAAGAGCAAGGCACACAACAAAAGGAAAGCATATTAGTAGTGTTTCCTGTCAAAATTCACAGAGGAAGCACTTTATTTAGACCATTTTCTCCATAAAGAGACATGGCGGGCCAAAATAAACATAGTGAAGGAATCTGGTTTATCCCACTTTGGAGATTGGAGACCATCAGCTCAACCAATGTTATGAGACCAAAACCAGGTTTTCTCTCTTGAGGCTGCTAAGTAAAGCCATCGACAGAGGCAAGTGGATAGACTTAGTGGATCCATAGTGCACAGTTAAGTGGTACACACTGGTACCATTTCTTACAGGGCTGAGCAGAATAATTCACTTACGAGGCTCAACAAGCAGAAAATTCAGAGATACATATATAAAATTTTCATGTGGGGGATTTACCCAACCAAGACTATAAACAACGGTTTCAGAGTCCGGGGATGTTTTTCCATTTCCACAGAACAAAGTAAATCCTGACAATGTTTACTGAGTGCCTGGATTGCCTGGATGCCATATAGTTCTTGATGGGAAATGGGTTTAAAGACATGTTGTTGTTCAATCACTAAGCTGTGTACGACTCTTTGCAACCCCATGGACTATAACACACCAGGCTTCTCTATCCTTCACCATCTCCTGGAGCTTGCTCAAACTCATGTCCATTGTGTCAATGATGCCACCTAACTGTCCCATCCCCTGTCACCCCCTTCTCCTCCTGCCTGCAATCTCTCCCAGAATCAGGGTCTTTTCCAGTGAGTTGGCTCATCAGGTGGCCAAAGTATTGGAACTTCAGCTTCAGCATCATTCCTTCCAGTGAATATTTAGGTTTTATTTCCTTTAAGAATTGACCGGTTTGATCCCCTTGCAGTCCAAGGGACTCTCAAGAATCTTCTCCAGCACCACAATTTGAAAGCATTGATTCTTCGGCGCTCAGCCTTCTTTATAGTCCAACTCTCACATCTGTACATGACTACTGGAAAAACCACAGCTTCGTCTAAACAGACTTTTGTCAGCAAAGTGATGTCCCTGCTTTTTAAAACACTGTATAGGTTTGTCATAGCTTTCCTTTCAAGGAGCAAGTGTCTTTTAATTTAAGGATAATTTCTATTAGCCTAAAAAATTTTCTTTCCAGGATCAAAAAGCCCATCAAACTTCACAGAGATGAGCATTGTCACCAGGAAGAGCAAGTGTAAATGGAAATGAAGTTATAAAATATACAGTTGTGGGGAAAACAAGAAATGAAGTTACATATGATGGAACGTAGTGATGTATGGTGAGTTTCATTGAGGTGATACACTCTGAAATCAGTTCTGATGAACAATTGCTAGGACCCAGGTTAGCAACTGAGAAAGGGAATACTATGCTATTTGCTAAAGGAGACAGAAGATGGAAGGGATACAAGAGAAAAATAGACGGCCTTTTGGCATGAAGCATTCATTGTAACCCACATGAAGAGAAGAAAGTGGGGGCAAGATGACCAATCCATTCTTGGTCAGCTTTTGCCAGCTGTCCGAGTCTCTTCTTCTGACTAGTACCCATTTTGTTGAATCTTGAAACTACGGTTTGCAATGTGTTCAGAATTTAATACAAGGATAGAAAACATTACAAAATCCTGAAATTATTACACCCCTTCAAATCCACATGCATTTGAAATAGGATCCCAAATTCTCAGCATTAAATTTTATATAAGGACGGTTTTGAATTCTTTCATGTGTAGAGACTGATATCATTTAGATTGAATAAGCTACAATGAGTGTTTTTTTAATGCGAATAAGTTTCTCAAAATAGGTAAGGCTGTTGAAAATCACTAAAGAAATCATTTTGAAAGGGTACATACGCCTCCTCTAGAATGTCGTTTTTGGCGCTTCCAAATGTGTTACCCCAAAGTATTAAGTCTACACCAGGTGAGAAGGTGGTTTTTGAAATTGATCCTGCAGAATTGTCCCTTTAAAGTGGCTGCTTTCATGAAGCAGCCAGTATTTATATATTATTATAAAGATAATACCCTTACTTTACCCCACAAGGATGTTCTGAGAATTAATTAATGTTTGCCAAGTACTTTGAGCTCTGTAGATGAAAGGTGAAGTGGAAATGCTAAGTAGTATTATTATTTCCATCTGTATTTGAACTTGCCTCTTATAAGACAATCCTTATTTAAGATAATGATCTCTCCTTTGGGGAGAAAAGGCAAAAATGGCCTCATCCACAATCAAACCCTCATAAGAAGGGCAGG